>NC_059102.1:150964834-151273587 GCF_020740685.1 Jaculus jaculus | reverse complement strand
CTACATTTCAGAACCATGTCACTGTGGTCTTGGGCTTGTGGGACACTTGAAGTCAGGAGGGGGTCACAGGTCAGGTGGAGGGTGGTTCTGGGAGTGTAGCAGCATGATGTAGGAGGTGAGGTCTGGCCAGGATGGACCTAGGGGGTAAACTAGGGCATTATTGTTACATATGGGGGAACTGAGGTAAGGTAGCTTGCTTGGGTCATACCACAGAGACAGGCGTTAGGGTTGGTGCAGTCCCACTGCATAGTCCATCAGTGTCCACACACTTGGCTACCGGATGCCTAGCCCAGGCCAACCCCGGTCTGGGTGCGGGTGTACTGGGCTCATGGCATCTGAGCAGAAACGTAAGGAGACTCTGAGCAGCTGGCAGCCACATTTGCCCAGTGACATTCTCCAGGTGGCTGCACACTTGTATGTGCTCCACATAAAAGCCTGGGTGCTTGGCAAACAGAGGCTACAAGCCAGGCCCTGGGATGGAGGCCAGGCTGCCGAGCACCGTCATGGGTCTCCTGTGGTTCCCACTACAGGCAGAGTTTACTGAGGTGGACTTAGCCAAGGTGAACTTTCCTTCTTAGCTTGGAGACATCCCTGAAGCTTAGTAGGGAATTGGACAGGGAGGGGATGGCACTCCAGGTCCCTTTCTAACTCCCAGTTGACAACTGCAGAGCAGGCAAGGGCAGGACGCACCCTGGTTGGTCCTCACAAGGGCAGGCAGTCAAGGGTCCTGGTGGGCCCATGAGCTCTGTGGGCCTCTTCTGTATGTCCCTTGTGCTGAGAAGATGGTTGCTGTCCTCAGCCAGCTCACTTCAGGGTCCTTGGTGATTTACAGAATTGGAGTCCAACATGGCTCCCTCCTGTTGCCTAATCTTGGGGTGCCCTATAATCCTGTGTACTACGGAGCCAGAGGAGATGTTGTCTGGCTTGGGCACCTTCATGCTTCATGCTCTTGGCACTCCAGCTTCAGGCCGGGCATGTACTAGACACTCAGAGGGGTCAGGCTTTCGGGACCCAGATTATTTTGTAGTGATGGCCAGTTTCCAGAAGTTTCAGATACAAGGTGCTGGGCTCTGGGCTGACTGCTGGTGCAGGACAACTTGACCTCGTGGAGAACAAGACCAGCAAAGCCATGCTTCTCCTATGCACTAGGCTGCAGGCCTGGCCATTTGCTTCCTACACTCCTGCTGGGAAGGGTTCCCAGTGGGACCCTGCTTCTGGTAGCCAACCTGAAGGAGTCCCAGGCAGGAAGGCCAACTCAGCTGAGGACAAGTGGGTTCTGAGATCGCTTGCTTTTCCTCAAAATCTTGTGGCTATCTGTGGACTTCTCAGAGCTCCCTTGCTCCCCTGCCTGGAGGTGGGGGACAGTCTCTGTAATGAGCCCCTGTAGCCCAGAAGCAGGGAGCCCAGGACAGCTGGGCTGCTTATAGCCAGGCACAGCTCCAGCTCTGCTCTCTGGATTGCAGGATTTTGGGGGGAAGTCGGTGTGGCCTCCAACAAAAACCTGGGGCTGAAGGTCTCAAGGAGAGTGGAGGGCTTGTTCCTCACCGTCAGCAGCAGGAACGTATTTGTGAAGGCTGTGTGTAACAGGTGAGAGGCCTGGACCCTGCTGGGATGTATGTGGGATGTTCTGCTGGGGAGAAAGAGGCATTTGTATGGCTGGTGGTGGGGTTGTGTGGCTGGGCTGCATCCCCTGCAGCGATAGGATGGATCATCACTAGGTACCAGCCCTCCCTGAGCCCACCTGCCTGGGACCACTAACCTCCAGGCTCCTAGGTCTGTCTTCATTTTCTCCCAAATATAAACAAGGGATTTTAAAGATGTGGCACATTTATCCAATGGAGTTCTACTCAGCAGTAAAGAAAAATGAAGTTATAAAATTTGCAGGAAAATGGATGGATCTGGAAAGGATTATACTAACTGAGGTAACCCAGGCCCAGAAAGCCAAGCGCCGCATGTTCTCCCTCATATGTGGATCCTAGCGACAGATGATTGGGCTTCTGTGTGAGAAGGAAAACTCAGTAGCAGAGACCAGTAAGTTGAAAAGGAGATATAAAGGGAAGAGAAAGGAAGGGAGGAGGGTACTTAATAGGTTGATATTGTATATATGTAAGTAGAAGAATAGATTAACGGGAGTGAAAAGGCCCAAAGTGAGGTCAGGGGAAGAGATTGAGTAAAGGAAAGGTGGAGGGAGGGCTAATCAAAATCTAAGAGGATGCAAATAAATCATATGGGATCCTCCAGTTTCAGACAATGGAAAACTCAGGAGCCATAGATCGCTGTCAGAAAATTTTCAGTGCCAGGGATGGGATACCTCCAGGGAGGTCCCTGATGCCCCCAAAACATCATAGGCCATTGCCAAGGCCCTTGGTTTCCCACAGGAATAGATGGTAAGACCCTATTGCTGAAGACTCCACATACTTGGGCTGCAAGGCCACTGAGAAATCCTGCTGGAACTGAGCTGATAACCTCCTCCATATAGACCAGCTGACAGAAAGCTGTAAGAAGACATTCTACATGCCGTTTGATGGTAGAAAGAGATCACCAGTGAAGATACTCAGCAGTGGACACTGCAAGCCTTATAATTGGCCAGCCAGGCCAAATGAGCCAAGGGGTACAATAGTGGCACGTCTGTCATGGTGGAAACCAACTGCCCTCCAATTGGACTGGAGGCCCATGCCATGGGAGGGAATACATTCCTGATACTGAAAACTTAAAATGGGTAGTCATGATCCCTAGGGGTGTAACATCTGCTGATGTCTGGATAAGTGTATATACTATGCTTATCAAACTGCCCAGCAAGCACTTCTCTTAATATTCATACCCTTATATTAATGCTACGCTCACTTTGGGTAGAGAATCTTCTCTTTTCAGATGGCAGTGACCTTGGGACGACTCAGAAGGTATCGTGGTGCTGGAAAGAAGTGACTAGAGTACTGAGTAACATCTCAATCACACCTTCCAAGGCTCAGGGTCTAATGCAGAAGAGGTGGCAGAAAGAATGTAAGAGCCAAAGGAAGGGTAGGACTCCTTACAACGTGCTCCCTCCAGACATAAAATGGCCTGGATATCCATGACCTCATAGTGCCTGACACTACCTACACAAGACCATCATAAGAGGAGGAAAAGATCATGACATCAAAATAAAAGAGAGACTGAGATGGGGAGGGTATATGATGGAGAATGGCATTTCAAAGGGGAAAATGGGTAGGGAGGGTATTACCATAGGATATTTTTTACAATCATGGAAAATATTAATAAAAATTGAGAAAAAAATTATTTAATTAATTAATTAATTTGAGAGAGAGAGAGAATGGGCATGCCAGGGCCTCTGGACACTGCAAATGAACTCCAGACACATGCACTGCCTTGTGCATCTGGCTTGCATGGGACCTGGAGAATCAAACCTGGGTCCTTAGGCTTCGCAGGCAAATGCCTTAACCACTAAGCCATCTCACCAGCCCTAAACAAGGGATTTTTTTTTTTTTATAAAAAGCAATTTGTGGGCTGGAGAGATGGCTTAGCGGTTAAGCACTTGCCTGTGAAGCCTAAGGACCCCGGTTCGAGGCTCGATTCCCCAGGACCCACGTTAGCTAGATGTACAAGGGGCGCACGCATCTGGAGTTTGTTTGCAGTGCCTAGAGGCCCTGGCACGCCCTTCCTTCCTTCTTTTCTTTTCTTTCTTTCTCTCTGTCTCTCTGCCTCTTTCTCTCTCTGTTGCTCTCAAATAAATAAATAAAAATAAACAGAAAATTTTTTAAAAAGTATTTTATTTATTTATTCAAGAGAGAGAGAGCAAGAGAGAGAGAAAGAGAAAGAATGGAGGTGCCAGGGCCTCTACCCACTGCAAATGAACTCTAAACACATGCAGTATCTTGTGCATCTGGCTCTTTACATGTGCACTGAGGAGTTGAACCCAGGTCCTTAAGATTTTTAGGCAAGCACCTTAGGTGCTGATCCATCTCTCCAGCCCAACATGGGATTTAAAAAAAAAAATTTCTAAAAAGTATTTTTGCTTATTTATTATTATTATTTTTAGTTTTCTCGAGGTAGGGTCTCATTCTAGCCCAAGTTGACCTGGAATTCACTATGTCGTCTCAGGATGGCCTCGAAGTCATGGTGATCCTCCTACCTCTGCCTCCCAAGTGCTGGGATTAAAGGCATGCACCACCAGGCCTGGCTATTTATTTATTTGTTTGAGAGAGAGATAGAGAGGGAGAGAGAAAGAGGCAGATAGAGAGAGAGAATGACTATGCCAGCGCCTCCAGCCACTGAAAACGAACTGCAGATGCATGTGCCACCTTGTACAACTGGCTTATGTGGGTACTGGGGAATCAAGCCTTGAACTGGGGTCCTTAGGCTTCACTGGCAGGTGCTTAACCACCAATCCATCTCTCCAGCCCCCAACATGGGCTTTTAAAAATTATTTTTAATTTATTTTATTGAGAGAGAGAGTGAGAGAAGCAGGTAGATGGGGAGAGAATGGGCACACCAGGGCCTCCAGAGATGCATGTGCTACCTTGCGCATCTGGCTTAGGTGGGTCCTGGGGAATTGAACCTGGGTTCTTTGCCTTTGCAGGCAAATGCCTTAACTGCTAGGCCATTTCTCCAGCCCCAACAAGGGCTTTTAAGAAAAAGTTTTTTTTTTTTTTAAATAAAGATTTTATTTTTATTTAACACACACACACACACACACACACACACAGAGAGAGAGAGAGAGAGAGAGAGAGAGAGAGAGAGAGAGACAGAGAGAGAGAGAGAGAGAGAGAGAGAGAGAGAAAGAATGGGCATGCCAGGACCTTTAGCCACTGCAAATGAACTTCAGATACATGTGCCACCATGCGCATATGGCTTACGTGGGACCTGGAGAATAGAACCTGGGTCCTTAGGCTTCACAGGCATGTACCTTAAACACTAAGCCATCTTCCCAGCCCAAGAAAAAGTTTATTTATTTATTTATGAGAGAGAAAGAGAGAGGGTATATAGGCACAACGACAGGGCCTCTTTCTACTGCAAATGAACCCCAACCCAAACACACATGCCAGTTTGTGCACTTGGCTTTCCATGGTACTAGGGTATTGACTCCTGGCTGTCAGGCTTTGCCAGCAAGCACCTTTCACCACTGAACCTTCTTCATAGCCCCTAAGCAAGGGGTTTTGATAAAGCCCCATTCCTTTGTAACAAAGTATGTGTAGAGCTGGGAAGATAGATCCTTCTGTAAAATGCTTTCCTTGCAAGTTTGAGAACCTGAATTCAATCCCTAGAACACGTATTGAAAAAAGAAATCGTGCATGATGGCACATGCTTGGAACCCCAATGCTGGAGAGGTGAGGAGACAGAGGGATCCTTGGGGTTTGTGGGCTAGCTAGTCTAGTGTACTTGGGGAGTTAGAGTCCAGTGAGAAACCCCTTCTCAAGAGAGGTAGATGGTGGGCTGGAGAGAAGGCTTAGTGGTTAAGCGCTTGCCTGTGAAGCCTAAGGACCTCGGTTCGAGGCTCGATTCCCCAGGACCCACGTTAGCCAGATGCACAAGGGGGCGCACGCGTCTGGAGTTTGTTTGCAGTGGCTGGAAGCCCTGGCGCTCCCATTCTCTGTCTCCCTCTTTCTATCTGCCTCTTTCTCTGTCACTCTCAAATGAATAAATAAAAAATGAACAAAAAACACCTATTAAAAAAAAAGAGAGAGGTGGATGGTGTTCCTGATGGTGACACCGAAAGTTGTCTCCATATACATGCACACACATACACACAAACACATACACACACATACTCCTGCATACATATGAACACACCTACACATGAACACATGGAGGAAGTGAAAGAAATAGAAAGTGGTCTCCTGGAGCTAAGAGGCTGAGGCAGCCTTGCCCTGTGCACAGTTCCCCCCCCCACCCCGTGAGCTCCAGAATGTTCCTTGCCTTTTGAAGACATCCACCCCCACCAGAGAATGTGCCCCGTAGGTGGAACACAGGCTGGTAGGTTCCTAATGACATTGACACCTTCTGTCTTTTAGTTCGGGAAGCTGTGAGATGGAAAAAGTAGTGGGATCAGAAAAAGACACACGGGGTGGTGGGGATTTGCTGGTAAGTGTACCTGGCCCATCCCCATAGCTGCCTAGACCTTAGCACCAGCTACCTATGGTCTCATGGTTTCCTGTGTTCTTCCTGGGGTCCTCAGGGCCCAGATACCCCACCCACGAGTGTTCTGAGTTAACCTTCAAGCCCCACCCCACCCCCGCCCAGGATGTCACGGGTGGGTCCTGGCATTTAGCAGAGACAGGAGTGAGTTAGACCCCAAAGACTCAGCCTCCAAGGTCATCCCTTCGGGGGCTCAAGGCTCCTCCAACTCCACTTCTGACTCCTGAAGGCCACAGGGAGATGCACGTGTTGGATACAGAGTATGAACATTATGCCATCCTGAGGATGTTCCAGAGCTGGCAGGGCAGGGACTCCCACGTGCTCAAGCACTTCAGTCAGCTCGGGCTGGGTGGGGGCTCTGCCCTGCTGCTGCCAGAAGCTGACTGTGGACATAGGCTTTTACCTGATGGCCCGGCATGGGGAGTACGAGCACTTTGGACATAATGTTGGGCTGGACTCCTGTGGTGGGTCTGATGCCCTCCCGTCCCCCCAGCTCACACCTGGCTGTCCTGCAGGGAGATGTGCTGAGCTCCTGAAGGAGGTGAGCCCATGTCCCTCGGTGTGGGCTGCAGTGCTGGTCCTGGCAGAGCTCCAGCTGACTAGATCCCAGCCGTGGGCGGGAGGGGTCCCTCGCCCTTCCTCTGTGTTGCGTGGCTCCAGAGATGTTCCTGTGTGGTATGCAAAGAGCTGCTATGTGCAGTGTGGCCCCAGGCTGTCAGGCTGGACCCTTAGATGGGGGAACAGAACTGGGTGAGAGAGGAGAGGCACTCCCCTTGTCTTTTTTGTTTTGTCCAGCAGGGCTGTCCATCAGTTAGCTCTGTCCCTTCAGTCTTACCCAGTGTGTGTGTGGGGGGGGGTGGGGTGGGGGGAGGGAGGTATGTGGACCCTGTGGGACATCTTGGGGACTTCCTGTGTCCAGCACTGTATATTGATCCATCACCTATATTACCATATGGTTACAGTCCAGCCCATGGCAACTAAAGTTCAGGTAGCTAGTGATTTGACCCAGCTTCAACAGGATACCATGGTGGTCACCAGCCTATATGGCTCTGACACATGTCTCCCAGGGTCCCTGGAGGCTACATGGGTTCCTAAGCTCTCCCTTTCTGCCCACAGGGGCTGATCTGACCAGGTCTGAAGCCATAGCTCTGTCTACTCAGCCTCTCCTTCCCCTGCCCAAGGGGCCCCCTGAACCTACTCCAAATAAACCTTCTTACCCAATGCTGCCTGATCTTTTCTGGGAGGGGGGCAAGGGTTGATAGAGCGGGTGGCAGGAGCACTCCTCTGTCCCGGGTGGAGAAACAAAAAAGCCCATGTTTTTCATGAGCAGTAAAGGATAGCCCTGGGCTCCCAGCCCCAAGTGTCCTGCCCAGCTTGCCCATTTCGGCCTCCCTGGGCTGTGGGCTGCACAGCCTCATCCTCACTCTGGAGTCGTGTCTGGCTTGCTTGTGAGAGTGGCGGGTGGCAACCCCCCAGGGAAACTGAGAGCGGGGCTGGCTGTGCAAGGGGAGCTGGGCAGAGGCATCAGGGAGTGATGTTTGGACTGTGCTAAAGGCTTCAGATTCTGTGTGCGACCCTGGTGGCACTGGAGTCCCGTTCCCTCCCACTGTCCACCCTGCCGGCTGCCTGCTTCCACACCATGTCTTCTCAGCACAGCCCTGGGTCGCCTCGTCTCCATTGTCCACATGGGCAGTTGAGGTTCAGAGGTAAAAAGGCACTTGTCCGTGCTGAGGGGTGGAACAGAGTTCGAATCAAGGTCACCTTTCCTGAGATTGATGGCTGGCACCCTGAGCTACCTTCTGGAGGTGCAGAACAACCCCATGTTTGCCTTGTTCATACGTAGGGTAGTTCGCATAGTCAGCAGCATCCAATGCAGATGAAAATAGCTTTTTTTTTTTTTAATTCAAAAGGTAGAGAAAAGTGCTCCCCAGTTCTGCATATTCCCTCAGACACAAGGATTCTCAAATGCAGACCCTCCCTCAGAGCGGCTCCTGCACACACACTGCACACACACACAGCCCCACCCCAAACTCTGGGTTCTGGGGCCCTCTGAGCTCATCTCAGTTGGCCTTTGGGCTTTCCATACAAAGCACAAATTCTAAGATGTGATCATTAGTATCAGGGCGAATCGAATGGGGCAGACTCAGAACATTCCGTTGACATTGGAGGTAATAGAGAGGGCTGGAGGTCTGGTGTCAGCTGAGATAGAAGGGGGCCTGGACACAGCCCCGTGGCATTATCCTGATTCTAGGCTAGCCAGGTCCTGGATTTCAAGAGGTCTGCTGGGGGCGACCTCTGCTGGGCGGGGAAAGAGGTACGTACATCCATCTACCAGTTGCTCCAACCAGTCGCTGCTTCTGTGCATGTCTGCTGCTGCCCAGAACTCCAAGCCCCACATCAGCTCTCTCTCTCTCTCTCTGTCTCCTCCTCCCTCACTCTCTCCCTGCCTTTTCTTCCTTACAATTCTTTTTTTTTTTAATATTTCATTATTTATTTGAGAGAGAGAGAGAGAGAATGGGCATGCCAGGGCCTCCAGCCTTGTAAACGAATTCCAGATACATGTGCCCCCTTGTGCATCTGGCTTATGTGGGTCCTGGGGAATTGAACCTGGGTCCTTTGGCTTTGCAGGCAAATGCCTTAACCGCTAAGCCATCCCTCCAGCCCTTCCTTACAATTCTTCACACTGGCCATGGTAGCAGATACCTCTCTTTGTCCGTACCCCACAAGGTCAAGACTTGGATTACCCCTGGAAGGTGGGATCACAAGGGTCTGGCGCCTTGCTACCAGAACCTGGGCAGGTGTCCTGCACCTCTGAGCCCAGTTGGGATCTGTGAGCAGAAGACCATCGTCCCTTCCCAGAGGGACAAGTTTGCCTATTAAGCACGCAACAGCATGGGGGCAGAGCTGGCTTTAGCCCTGGGTGGCGTGGCAGGACACTGCTTGTAACGGTCCTTTGCGACTGCTGTGGCTCCTTCAAAGTACTCAGTGGGGCTGGGCGGGTCAGGATGTTCTGGCCGACTCCTTGAGGATCTCAATTCTTTCAGGGCAGACTCAGCCACTCATGTCTCCAATGTCCCTGGCCTTCCCTCCCCCCCACCCCCCGCCGCTGTCTCCAGGGTTCTGGTGCCTGGGTCAGTGGCTGCAGCTGGAAGATCTATGCTCCTGAACAGGTGTTTGTGTGCTCTGTGCCTGTGACCAGGGCCTGCCAAAGGGCCTTGGTGGGGCTTGAGCCATCTTAATAACCTGTCACCCACGCTCACAGCAGCGGTGCAATTGCTATGTGAGCAGATGCATACATGAGTGGACATCCAGTGGGGGCAGTCTTCCGAGGCCTTGCCTTCTATGCTGCCAACCCACCTAATGAGAACCACCTGTGCCTCACCCGAGTGCCTATGGGGAAGGATATAAAGTCCAGAAGCCCTGAGACAAACCCTGAGACTTCTTGTGGTTTGAACTTGAGTACCTGTACCTGCCTGGTGGGCGCATGGACGAGAATGGGCTTTTCACTCTGCTGGGGCTGTGTGTGGGGCTGGTGGCCAGCAACCAAGACTTCATGCTAAAGGGGTTCAACTTTACCAAGGTAATATGCTACCACATGAGTCAAGCTCAGAGCTCTCCTGTGGAGCTTTGCTCAGAGCCAGTCTTGGGGGGCCCTTCAGTACTCTTCTATGTGGGGATCCTGAAACTTTCTAGATTTCTGTACTCCCTGGAGGACATGGCATGGCCCTCAGGGCCCCCCAGATCCTGGTGCACATGGCTGGCTCCCCATCCCCCCCAGTTTTCAGGTGTCTGGTATGAGATTGCATTCACCTCCATGATGGATGTGTACGACTCACCCCACAAAGTGGAGAAGATGGGGGGTATGGTGGTTAAGATAGAAGGGGACCTCTTGGCTCTGACCATCACCTATTACAAGTGAGTAGGGGGTGTAAGGGGCTTGGGGTCAGGAGGAAAGTTGGGGCAGCCTATACTGGACTTTCTGCTCACCCCAGGGGTCCTTCTACCCATGTGTCTGCACCTCAGCCTCAGATGCATGGAGGGATGAGGAGGACCAACCCTTCTAGAAGGGAGGCCCCTGGAACAGGACAGCTTTGGGATCCCCGGTGTCCTTACTGTCTACCAAAACAGGTTCTGGGGAGGGGGTTACCTCTGACCCTGGGAACCATGCTGAGAGCCTGGCCTTCAGTTCTTCAAGTGACCTTTCTGAGTTTCATGTTCTTAGCTCGAAGGCCACAAGAAGTGAAAGATCCCGACTAGCAGGTGTTAAGTTACGAGAAGAAGCTAAGCAAGGTCAACCTGAGTCATCTTTTCATCCTGACAAACTGGCCAGCAGTGCCAAGTCCCCTCTGTGCCTGTTCACCAGTGAACACCCTCGGGCTGCCTGGACATGTGAAGCCAGGCTACTTCCACAAAGCACTTGCATGTTCCTGTTCCTCAGACAGTGAGCATGTCACTTAGAAGGGGGCATCATTTTATCCCCAAGTGTCCCTCAGAGGTGTGTGTCCTTGGTCCTCAGCGAGTGTGTTTTAAGATGTATATGACTATGCCTCTCAAAAAGTGTGTCCCTTAGATGTGTCTCCTTTCTCTTCAGTTGTGTCCCTCAGACATGCGTCCCTTCACCTCCCTTAGACACGTGTGCCCGACTCCTTAGAAAGTGTGTCCCCCCACCCCATGTGTATGTGTTCCTTTCCACCAAAGCATGTCCTTCAGACCTGAGTGTGTCCCTGTTATCTAGAGTGTGTGTCCCTCAGGCATGAATGTGTCTCTTCACCTCAAGATTGTGTCCCTCAGATGTGTTTGACCTTGCTCCCCAGTATGTTTGTGCTTTTACTCCTCAGAGGTTGTGTCCCTCAGACATGTGCATGTCCCTGCAACTCGGAAAATCTGTCTCTTAGATGTGTAGACCTGCTCCCGAGAGAATGAGACCCTCACATGTGTCTCGACTCCTCAGAGTATGTCTCTCAGCCACGTCTGACTGTCCCTCAGAGAGCACCTTCCTCATATGTGGCTTCCTGCCCAGAGATTATGGTCCTCCGATGTATGTGTACACATCCATGAGCGGATGTGTGTCTCAGATGTGTAGATCCCTGCCCCTCACAGACTATGTTCCTCACATGTGAGTCTTTGCACCTCAGTAAGTGTCCCTGCCTCCGAGAGTGTGCCTCTCAGGCACACATGAATCCTCGATCCACAGCATGTCTCTTGGTCCTCTGTATGTCTGTGAGGCTGATATGTGGCTCCTCAGCTTTGGACATGCAGGGGTAGCCTCCTTTCCATGCCATCTACTGGGTAGAGGTCCTGATTGCTGGGGTCATGGCACAGCACACATTAGAACCTGTGTGTGTCTCTGACTGGTTCTTGGACTACCCACTATTTGACCTCAGGGCATAGAGAGTAGGGTTTTGTAGTTGAGAACAGATGGCTGGCCATGCCTCATTGTTTTCCCTCCTTTCCTCCTTCCTTTCTCTTTCTTCTTTCTTTAATCTTTCTTTCCTTCCTTCCTTCCTTTCTTTTGATTTTTCAAGGTAGGGTTTCCCTGTAGCCCAGGCTGACCTGGAATTCACTATGTAGTCTCAAGGTGGCTTTGAACTCACAGTGATCCTCCTACCTCTGCCTCCCAAGTGCTCAGATTAAGGGTGTGCTCCACCACACTCGGCTGCCTTCCTTCCTTCCCCCCTTCCTTCCCCCCTTCCTTCCTTCCTTCCTTCCTTCCTTCCTTCCTTCCTTCCTTCCTTCCTTCCTTCTTTCCTTCCCTCCTTCTTCTCCTTTCTTCTTTCTCTTTCCTTCCCTTCTCCTCCTCTCCCCTCCCTTCTTTTGACCCCCTCTTTCTTTCTTCTTTCTTTCCTCCTCCCTCCTTTTCCTTTCTCTCCCACAGTGTCTGGCTGTGTAGCCCAAGCTGTTCTGATCTTGATACGAAGCCTGACCTACCCTCAAACTCAGCCCCCCTAATGTTGGGATTACAGGCTGACTCATCTCATTGTTTTTCTAGTGGGAGCCACTGTGTGCTGGAGAAGGTTACAGCCTCTCAGGGGGAGTTCCCTGAGAAGTTCAAGGTCATTACAGCAGCTGGTAAGGATGCTGTCCTCAGGTATGGTGGGCTACCCCTGAGTACTTTGGTCTTGCTCTAGGCATGTGACCCATTGTCCTGGAGGAGAGAACCCTGTCTTGCTATGAGGACCTGGTCTTCCAGGGGTGCTATTTTATCATTCATGACTGCATTCTCAGTGTGAGGCTGCTCCATACCAGGCTGCTATGCGCAGACACTAGGCACAAGCTGCATGCCCCTACAACCACTGTCCTTGGTTGCTAACGTCTTTGCTAGGGCATTGACCATCTCTTCTTTGAAACGGAGGAGAGGTGAGACCTAGCATCCTTATATGTGGTCAGTGAGATCCCTTGCTTCCTCTTCAGAGAGTCCCTTTGGAGACTGCCAAGGTCCATTCCTAACTGCCTGGGTATGTTGTGTGTGTGTGTGTGTGTGTGTGTGTGTGTGTGGTGTGCACGTACATACCAGGGGGAAACATGGCCTGGAGCTGATAGCAGAGAGCACTTGTTTGGTGGTCAGGAGGACGTTTCAGTATTTTTGGTTTGGCACCCAGGAAACAAAGACGTAGTCATTGTGGACACTGACTACAAGACGTACACCATCATGGACATCACTTTTCTCGTCTCGGGGGTGGTTCAGAAGGCCATGAAACTTTACAGTAAGCCAGGATAGACTCACCTGGGGCACGTGGGTGTCACTCATTTGTGCCTTATTTTAGCACCACCGTTGAGTCTCCCCACTCTGATGGGGTGTGTGGGGGGGGGACAAGGAGAGAACCCCAGGGCTACATCAGGGAGGGAGGGTGTCTGTGACTCCCCTCAGTAGTTCTGCCTCATACTTGCCCACAGCCCGGAAACTGTATAGAAACGAGGAAGTTCTGAAAAAGTTCCATAAGGTGGCCTTGGAGCATGGCTATTCCATGTCAGACATACAACAGCCCAAGGATGACTGTGAGTGGGCTTTACCCTGGGTCAGGGAAGGGTGGAGACCTGAGCCTGCCCAGCTCCTTCCGTGTGTCACCAATTTGCTTTTGTCTTCAGTGTCCTGTGTGAAAACATTGCCCTTGGTGAGTTGTTCATTACCACCCTATTTCTGTACTCTGATCTGTACTGGGCACCCAGGGTGAGTGTTGGCTCCCTCACCCTGTCCTTCCCGTCACAGAGGGAGGGAACTAAGGCTATCAGTGGTCTGGGGTGTGGGTCAGTTGGGCAGCGTGATTGCTGTGCAAAGGTCAAGAAGGCTCCATTGTCCTCTCTGGGCCATTTCTTACGCTGGCTAGAGAAGGTGGGCTGGGCCCCCATGGTGGGCGTCTGACACCCTCCTATCCCCACTTCATGCTGTTCTGTCCTGCAGGGAAGTGTGCTGAATTCCTGAAGGAGGTGAGCTCATATCCCTCTGTCTGGGTGTGTTTGTGGTTTTGAATGAGCTGCCCTCTGCAGTGTGATCCTGGGCCACCAAGGTGGACTTCGGGCAGGCAGGGGGTGGGGGCAGCATGTAGTGACAGGGCTGGATGGGAGAGAGGAGACCTGCCTCCTGTGTCATTGTTCCGTCTAGCATTGGGCCCGATGCGTGGCTCTGCGCTTCCAGGTTCTGCCATGGGGTGGGATGTGTGCATGGGGTGCCTGCTCCGTGAGATGTCTTGGGACTCCCTGTGTCCAGTACTGTGCTGGCCCCTCACTGCTATAGCCCAGACTCTGCAGCTTGACGCTGTGACCTGTTTTGCAGTTAGAGAAACAAGCTCAGGGAGTCAGTTCTTTGCCAAGGCCAAGGCAGGTGGGACAATCAGATTTCCGGCCTGTGGCCCTGACAAGTGCCTCTTCCCCCCACCCCTGGGGTCCCTGGAGGCTGCTTAGAGCTCTGAGCTCTGCCTTTCCATCTGCAGGGCATCGATCGTCCAAGGAGCTCTGGCTCAGTCCCAAGGCTATGGCCCCGTCCATTTGTTCTCAGGCTCCCTGCCTGCACCAGTGCTAAATAAATCTTGCTGCTAAATGCTGTCTAGCCTCTTTCCTGGGGAAGGGGTGAGTGGTGACAGGGGGCAGAGGCACACTCATGTGTCACCATTTGGCTCTGTGCGTGGGTGTAGTGTGCGCATACTCGTGTGTGTGAGTGCAGGAGTGTGTGGGTGCTGTGGCGAGCGTGTAGAGGTCAGAGGACAACTTTCAGGTGTCAATACTTCTCTTCCACCTCAGTTGAGGCACGATCTATCCTTGCCGTTGTTCACTGCTGCATTCCATAGTCTGGGTGATCCACAAGCTTCTGGAAAATTCCCCCATCTCTGCCTCCCTTCTTATCACCAGTGTGCTGCATACAGCTTCCAGCTCTTACATGGGGTCTAGGGATCTGAACTTGGGTGCTTAGTTTCCAGAGGCAAGCCCTTGACCCACCGAGCCATCTCCCCAGCCCACTGCTTGACTTTTGTCCACAAAGACCTGAGTGAATGGGTTGCAGTTTTGCTGTGAGCACTCTGCAAAGGATATATATAGATCATGGCTAGACCCGGGCCCAACCCACCAGGGCCCTGCCCTGCTCTGCCCCGCCTGGTTCAGGCCTCCTCAGCGCTGTGAGCCCTGCAGCCTCATCCTCACTGGGGAACAGCGTCTATCCTGTTCTTTTCTTTTTCTGTTTTCAAGGTAGGGTCTCACTGTAGCTCAGGCTGACCTGAAATTCACTATGTAGCCTCAGGGTGGCCTCGAACTTGGCCTCCTATCTCTGCCTTCCCGAGTAATGGGATTAAAGGCATGTGCCACCATGCCTGGCCTGTTCTTTTTTTTTTTTTCTTTTTTTTACAAAAAACAATGATTTTTTCAAATTGACAACTTCCATAATTATAGACATTAAACCACGATCATTCCCTTCCCTCCCCCACTTTCTCCTTTACAACTCTACTTCCATCATATCCCCTCCCCCCTCAGTCAGTCTCTCTTTTATTTTGTTATATTTATTTATTTATTTATTTATTTATTTATTTATTTATTTATTTATTTGAGAGTGACAGAGAGAGAAAGGGGCAGAGATAGAGAGAGAGAGAATGGGCACACCAGGGCCTCCAGCCACTGCAAATGAACTCCAGATGCGTGCGCCCCCTTGTGCATCTGGCTAACGTGGGTCCTGGGGAATCGAGCCTCGAACTGGGGTCCTTAGGCTTCACAGGCAAGTGCTTAACAGCTAAGCCATCTCTCCAGCCCATCTCTCTTTTATTTTGATGTCATCATGTTTTCCTCCATATTATGATGGTCTTGTGTAGGGTAGTGTCAGGCACTGTGAGGTCATGGATATCCAGGCCATTTTGTGTCTGGAGGAGCACATTATAAGGAGTCCTACCCTTCCTTTGGCTCTTACATTCTTCCCACCACCTCTTCCTCAATGGACCCTGAGCCATGGAAGGTGTGATTGAGATATTTCAGTGCTGAGCACTCCTCTGTCACTTCTCAGCACCATGGTGCCTTCTGAGTCATCCCAAGGTCACTGCCATCTGAAAAGAGAAGCCTCTCTAAGTAAAAGGGAGAGTAGCATTAATATAAGGGTATGAACATTAAGAGAAGTGCTTACTGGGCAGTTTGGTGAACATAGTATATACTTTTAGTCAGACACCAGCAGCTGTTACACCCCTAGGCTCCTGACCTCCCTTGCCATAGGCTTCTGATTAGGTTTTCAGTATCAGGCATGTTTTTCCTCCCATGGAGCAGATCTCCAGTCCAATCAGAGAGCAGTTGGTTTCTCCATAACAGACATGCCACTATTGCACCTGTTGGCCCATTTGGCCTGGCTGGCCAAACTTAAGACTTGCAGTGTCCATTGTAGTTTATCTCCACTGATGATTTCTCTCTCCCATGGGGTTGCATGCAGTGTAACTTTTCCCCATTTTCTGACTGCTGGACTACAGGGAGATTTTCAGCTCAGCTCCAGCTTGATTTCTCAGTGAACCTTGAAGCCCAAGTCTGTGGAGTCTTAAGCAAGAGGATCTTACTATCTATTCCTAGTGGGAAACCAAGAGCCTCAGCAATGGCCTGTCATGTTTTGAGGGTCTAACTTGTTCTTAAGAGTTGGAAGCAGAGCCAGGCTGGCCCTAAGCAGACACAAGATCAGGGCTCCTCTGCAATCTCGGTGGCTCTCTCAAACAGAAGAGACCTTACCCCACTGCTACCTACATTCTCCTATGACTCTCTGCTGCCCAGAGTTCAAATCTCCCAGTTAATGTTTCCAAGGTCATATTGGGTGTGGCTACTTCCTAGACACTGGTTCCTCCCACTCAGTGCTGTGTCTTCTGCTCAGGGGTGCTCAGTGTCTGGGCTTCCATCATGGCTTCTTTCATGCCATGACCTGAGCCCTGGCTGTCTGATTATTCTCTTCTGCCAGCTGGTGCCGCAGAAGGAGAGCAGAAAGGGCAGGTATATAGAATGGTCTCAGCATTGACCCCTGGGGGGCCAGATGGTTCTGATGTGCAGGGAAAGACCACTGGAGGCTTCCTGGGAGTAGCAGACTTAGGATTGGGGCAGGAAAGTAGCATTTGGGGTGAAAGAGTGCTGGGAGTGAAGTGATGGTCCAGCTCTGTCTGAGTGGAGAAACCATGCTGGCCCTTAGGCGTCTGGCTAGAACCTTAGCGAGGCATGCTGGGGGTAAGGTCTATATATATATCATTGACTCACCTGAAATCCCAAACCTAGTGCTGGACTGCCCATGAGAGAATGCTAGGAATGTCACCATACCCAGCTTTATTATTATTATTATTATTATTATTATTATTATTATTATTTTGGTTTTTTGAGGTAGGGTCTCACACTAGCCCAGGCTGACCTGGGAAGTCTCAGGGTGGCCTCAAACTCATGGTGATCCTCCTACCTCTGCCTCCCGAGTGCTGGCATTAAAAGCGTGTGCCACCACTCCCGGCCACACCCAGTTTTATATGGCACTGGGGATGGAACTCAGGACTTCATGCATGCCAAACAAGTACTCTACCAACTGAGCTACATCTGACAGGTGCTTTAGGTCAAAGGCACATTGCAAGTGTGCGTGGTGGGGGGGTGGGGGGGCAGATGGCTGACTTGTCATGGCAGGGGACAATGGAAGGACAGCTCTGTGTTACAGAAAGAAAAAAAGAGCTCAGATTCTTATCTCTGTGGAAAGTATTCTTTAGAAATGAGGACAAATTTGAGCTGGAGAGATGGCTTAGCTGTTAAGATGATTGCCTGTGAAGCCTAAGGACCCAGGTTCGATTCCCCAGTACCCATGAAATCCAGATGCACAAAGTGATGCATGTGTCTGGGGTTCATTTGCAGTAGCTGGGCCCTGGCACATCCATTCTCTGTCTGTACCCTTCTCTTTCACTCCAATAAATAAATTAAACAAATGAGGACAGGGCTGGAGAGATGGCTTAGCAGTTAAGGTGCTTGCCTGCAAAGCCTAAGAACTCCTGTTCAAATCTCCAAGTCCCAAGTAAGCCAGATGCACAGTGACACAAGGACTCTATATGACACGTGTGCACAAGTGGCACACGTGTTTGGAATTTGTTTGCAGCAGCTGAAGGCCCTAGCACACCCATTCTCTCTCTCTTAAAATAAATAAATTAAAGAAATGAAGACAAATTGAAGATACTTGTAGGCAGATGAAAATGGACATGATTGACACAATCAATACATGCTAGAATGCTCTCGTGAACTGAAGACCTTTGAAAAACCACATCTGTATTCAGGAGTTTGCAGATGGACCTCTTCTGATTGGAATTATCATGATTATGGAGGGCTGGAAAATTGTAGGTAAATAAGATGGTTTGGAGCTAGGGTTGTGGTTTGCTTAGCATGTAGGAGACCCTGGGTTTGATCCTCAATGACACACACACACACACACACACACACACACACACAATTATCTTATTACCAGTGATCTTATTAGGATTGGATGTCCCAGATTTTTGGTATCTATTTAAAACAATTATTTATTTATTTATTTGTAAGAAGAGAGAGAGTGAGTACGGACATGCCAGGGCCTCTTGCCACTGCAAAGGAACTCCAAATGCATGATCACTTTTTGCATCTGGCTTTACATAGGTACTGGGAAATCAAACACAGGTTGACAGGCTTTGCAAGCCAGTGATTCTAACCACTGAGCCATGTCTCCAGCCCTTGGTGCCTTAAATTTTTTTTTTTTAATGCAAGAGAGGCATAGGGGAGGATGGGCTTGCCAGAGCCTCTTGCCCCTGCAAACCAACTCCAGACATAGGCACCATTTTGTGCATATGGCTTTCTGTGGATACTGGGCAATTGAACCCAGGCTGGCAGACTTTGAACTGTGTCCCCAGCCCTCTTGGTAGCTTTTTCAAAGAATTCAAGATGTGCACACAAACAGCAAAATGACAAGAAGTTTCACTTAAAGAGAGTACAGGAAGCAGTGGGTTCAGAGTGAGGTTGCTTGAGACCTGAGTTACATTTTAAGGCTTACTTCTTTTTTTTTTTTTTAAACTTATTTATTTGAGAGAGAGAAAGAATGAGAGAGAGAGAGATAGAGAGAGAGAGAGGGAATGGGCATGCCAGGGCATCCAGCCACTACAAATGAACTCCAGACACATGCGCCCCCTTGTGCATCTGGCTTATGTCGGTCCTGGAGAATCGAACCTGGATCCTCTTTGGCTTTGAAGGCAAGTGCCTTAACCGCTAAGTCATCTCTCCAGCCCTCAAGGCTTACTTTTGTGAATCCAGGAGGTGAAGAAGGAGGAGTTGGTTGCTACACGTGGGCAGGGTATGGCTGTTTATGTTTTGTTTTGATCAATAGGCTCAGGTTATATAAGCATTTGCTCACTGTGCATGTTCTTTCCCATGATGTATCTCATTTTTATCAGATGAATGCCTGTTCTTGCATAGATTCCTCTAAGAGTTAATTTTGAAGACACAGTTTACCTTATGGCACATGTACCTAAAACTAGACCAAGCCTGATCAGTTGGCTCCCTGCCTCTAGTTCGAGGATGTGTTTGAATGGAAATGAAGCAGAGTTGCTGTGGTAGTTAGCATGGCTTTGTTGGGAGAGTGGTGTGTCTGTAGGCTGGTGGTGCTTGGAGAGGGATATATAGCTCCATGCAGGTAGTGCCTGGATTTTCTAGTTATCCCTATAAGCTACCTGCCTCAATCTTGGATTATCCTTATGTCCCTTTTCATAGCCATTTATGGTCAATCTTTGTATAGGACCCAGCACTTTTGTGACTGTGGTAGGTTTGACAAAGTTCTGGCTTCTATCACCTCTAGAGCTAAGGATATAATGACATTTGACTCCTGTAAAAGATGTCCTTACCTCATTAAAGATAATAACCAAGCCCTATTAAATCCTATAGAACATTTCCTCACCTAAGCTAGGTGTGGCTGAGGCAGGATGGCTTTGAGTCTTAGACTAGCTGATGCTACTTGGGAAGAACTTGTCTCAAATAACAGCAGCAAAATAACCCATCTTCTTTTTTTCTTTCTTTCTTTCTTTTTTTTTTTTTTTTGGTTTTTCGAGGTAGTGTCTCACACTAATCCAGGCTGACCTGGAATTCACTATGTGGTCTCAGGGTGGCCTCGAACTCACAGCAATCCTCCTACCTCTGCCTTCCAAGTTCTGGGATTAAAGGTGTGTGCCCCCATGCCCAGCTCCCATCTTGTTAAAGACAACATCTAAATCCCACAGAATATATTACCCCACCTCTCTGTGGTTCCCTTACTCAATGGCCACACCTATTTTCTTCCATGAGTTATAAAAGCTTCTATAAAGTTGGAGAGATGGCTTAGCAGCTAAGGCGCTTGCCTGCAAAATCAAAGGACCTAGTTTTGATTCCCCAGGTCCCAAATTAACCAGATGCACATGTGTCTGGAGTTCTTTTGCAGTGGCTAGTGGCCCTGGCATGCCCATTCTCTCTATCTGCCTCTTTCTATCTCTCTCAAATAAATAAATAAATAAATAAATAAATAAATAAATAAATAAATAAAAATTTAAAAATCTTCTATAACCTGTTTCATGGAGGGCTCGTTAATGGTAGCTTGAGTTGGTTTGTGGGACATGGTCATTCACATTGGTTCAGGTGAGCTTTTTATTAAAAATAATTTTAAAAATTACTTTTTTTTTTGAGGCATGGTCTCACTTTAGCCCAGGCTGACCTGGAATTTACTCTGTAGTCTCAGGGTGGCCTTGAACTCACAGCAATCCTCCTACCTCTGCCTCTTGAGTACTGGTATTAAAGGCATGTGCTACCACATCTGACTAAAAATTACTTACTTATTTATTTTTAAGTTTTATTTATTTATTAAGAGAGAGAAAAGTGTGAGAGAGAGAATGGGGAAACCAGGGCTCCAACCACTGCAAAAGAGCTCCAGATGCATGTGCCACCTTGTGCATCTGGCTTACATGGGTCCTGGGGAATAGAACCTGGGTCTTTTGGCTTTGCAGGCAAATGCCTTAACTGATAAGCCATCCCTCCAGCCTTCTTATTTATTTATTTGAGAGCGAGAAAGAGGGAGAGACAAAGAGAGAGAGAGAGAGAGAGAGAGAGAGAGAGAGAGAGAGAATGGGTGTTCCAGGGTATCCAGCCACTGCAAATGAACTCCAAACACATGTGCCACCTTGTGTATCTGGCTTACATGGTTCCTGGAGAATTAACCTGGGTCCTTTGGCTTTGTAGGCAAGTGCTTTAACTGCTAAGCCATCTCTTTAGCCCCAAACTTTTTTTTTTTTTTTTTGAGACAGGGTCTCATATAATCGACTGTCTTTGAATTTGCCTTAAACTAAAGCTGGACCTTGAACTCTTTTTTCTTCCTTTTTTCTAAAAATAGAGTTTATTTATTTATTTGCAAGGAGAGAGAGGACAGAGTAGTGCCAGTGTGAATGAACTCTAGACACATGCACCACTTTTTGCATCTGGCTTTATGTGGGTACTGGGGAATTGAACCCAAACCTCCAGGATTTAAAAGCAAGTGCCAAAGGACTTCTGGCAAAGATAGGTGCATAGGAGTCACATGAAAGCACTCTAGGGAGGGATTTAAGCAAAACTACAGCAAAATACACTTTTCTTCTGAAAAGTGAAGGTGTATAGGTTTTTACTGGCAATACTGGAGAAGCAGGAGAGACCAAGATCTACCAGAAAGGAGGAAACTAGTCAGAATCCCACCGAGGTGCTTGTGGCCTTGATCCGTGCCAATCCACGTGCCTGCCTGGCCTGGTGGGGCCAAGCTGCAGGAGCAGAGACCAAACAAGGGGATTTTCCAACCTCATCAGCCTCCTTGCAAAGTCAAGAAACTTGAAGGAGAGACTTCAGAGACAAGCTGAAGGGGATACAGGTGGGACCAGCTGAGCAGTTCCAGTACAACTCCAGGTTTCCGGCACTCTCCCATTCCCCAACCTTTAGAACCACAAACCTCCGGAGAACGCAATCTGTCCCCGGGAGCAAGGCATCCAGCACAGCTGATCAGAACACCAGATCCACAGCACAACACGGAGGGATTAAGGTGGGCACTCAGCACTGGGGAGATTGGAAGCCACCTCAAAAAGTAATGAGACCAACTGACAGAAAAGCAGGTACATAGGCCTGCACTGGAAGTGCTAATCTCTCTTTCCATGTCAGGGCAGGTTACGGGTTACATATTCGTGGTTGGCTTTACCATTCTCAATTAAGCTCAATTTGGGGGTTGACTATTGTTGCCCTTGATGCTTTTAGATTCATAGGGCCTTTGTCTTTTTCTTCTGTCATTATTGATTCAGACCCAGGCTGACCTGAAACCCATTTCTGAACAGAAATCTCAACCTCCAAACTACAAAACAAGAAAAATGGTGAAAATCAATACACACCTTTCAATAATAACTCTGAATATCAACAGCCTCAACTGCCCCAAGAAAAAGACATAGGTTTACAGACTGGGTTAAAACAGGATCCTTTAATTTTTGCCTCCAAGAAACTCACTATTCTACAAAGGATGGATGCTATCTTAGGGTGAAAGGTTGGAAAAAGGTGTTTCAAGCAAAACCTAGAAAACAAGCAGGGGTTGCTATCCTAATATCTGACAAGGTAGACTTCAGACCAACATTAGTTAGGAAAGATAAGGAAGGTCACTTTATATTGATTAAAGGCACACTCCAACAGGAGAACATTACAATTTTTAAACATATATGCCCCTAACATGGGGGCTTCCAACTTCATCATATAAATGCTATTAGAATTAAGGTCACAGATAACACCAAACACAATTTAACACTCCACTCTCATCAATTGACACGTCATCCCAGCAAAAAATAAACAAAGAGGTATCTGGATTAAATGAGGTCATAGAAGAAATGGATCTAACAGATATATACAGGACATTTCTCCAAATGCTGCAGAATACACATTCTTTTCAGCAGCACATGGAACATTCTCTAAAGTAAACCATGTATTAGGACACAAAGCGAATCTTAACAAATACAGGAAAATTGAAATAATTCCTTGCATTCTATCTGATCACAAGGGGATCAAACTACAAATCAATAGCAAGAAAAGCTATAGTGCATACACAAAATCATGAAAATTAAACAATACACTACTAAATGATGAAGGGGTCAGTGAAGAAATCAAGAAGGAAATAAAAAAATTCACAGAGTCAAATGATAATGAGAACACAACATATCAAAACTTTTGGGACACAATGAAGGCAGTCCTAAGAGAGAAATTTATAGCTTTAAGTGTCTATATTAAGAAATTAGAGCCAGGTGTGGTGGCACATGCCTTTAATCCCAGCACTCGGGAGGCAGAAGTAGGAGGATTGCCATCAGTTCAAGGCCACCCTGAGACTCCATAGTGAATTCCAGGTCAGCCTGGGCTAGAGTGAAACCTTACCTCAAAAAAAAAAAAAAAACCAAAAAAAGAAGAAAAAAAAAGAAAGAAAGAAATTAGAAAAGTCGCAAGTAAATAACTTAATGCTTCACCTTAAAGCCTTGGAAAGAAGAACAAGGCAAACCAAAAATCTGTAGATGGGAAGAAATCATAAAG
Organism: Jaculus jaculus; assembly: GCF_020740685.1. Lineage (NCBI taxonomy): Eukaryota > Metazoa > Chordata > Mammalia > Rodentia > Dipodidae > Jaculus > Jaculus jaculus. The sequence goes on along the minus strand of NC_059102.1, from coordinate 151,250,433 downwards.
ATTAGGGCAGAAAAAATTAATGAAATAGAAACCAGAAAAACAAACAAACAAAAAAATCCAAAGAATCAATGAAACAGAGTTAGTTCTTTGAAAGGATAAACAAAATTGATAAACCCTTAGCAAATCTGACCAAAACAAAGAGGGAAGAGACACAAGTTAATAAAATTAGAGATGAAAAAGGCACTATCACAACAGATACCAGAGAAATTTAAAAAATCTTAGGGACATACTATAAGAACATATACTTCACTAAGTCTGAAAATCTGTAAGAAGTGGATGATTTCCTTGATTTATGTGACCTACCTAAATTAAATTAAGATGAGATTGACCACTTAAATAGACCTATAACAAGTATGGAGATCCAAGCAGTTATCAACAATCTCTCAAATAAAAAAAGTCCAGGCCCAGATGGATTTTCTGGTGAATTTTACCAGACCTTCAGAGAAGAACTAACACCATTGCTTCTTAAACTTTTCCATAAAACAGAAAAAGAAGGAATCCTACCAAACTCCTTCTATGAAGCCAGCATCAAGCTGATACCAAAACCAGACAAAGATAGAACAACAACAACAAAAGAAAATTACAGATCAATCTCCCTCATGAACATAGATGCAAAAATTCTCAACAAAATATTGGCAAACAGAATAAAATAATATATCAGAAAGATCATTCACTCTAACCAAGTAGGCTTTATCCCAGAGATGCAGGACGATTCAACATATGCAAATTGATAAATGTAATACATTATATAAATGGACTGAAGGACAAAAGTCACACGATCATCTCATTAGATGCAGAGAAAGCATTTGACAAGAATCCTGTCAGATTGGCTACCATCATGAAAACAAATGACCATAAATGCTGGTGAGGATATGGAAAATGAGGAACCCTTCTACTGTGTTGGTGGGAATGCAATCTGAATAAGACATAAGAAAGCCTACTTTTTGGGATAATGGCACATCCAGAAACCATAGATTGCTTCTAGAAAGTTTTCAGTGCCAGGGATGGGATACCTTCCAGTGAGTTGTTGGCCATGGAGTTCCCTGTTGCTTCCAAAACATTAGAGGCTATTGCCAAGGCCCTTGGATTCCCATGAGTAACAGATGGTAAGACCCTATTGCTGAAGACTTCACATGCCTAGGTGGTAAGGTCACTGAGAAATCAAGCTGAGCCTGAGCTGAAAACCTTCTCCCTGTAGACCAGACAACTGAAAGCTGGAAAAAGCTGCACTGCATGCAGCCCTATGGGAGACAGAATTCATCAGCAGTGAAAACAGTGGACACTGGAAGCCTCATGTTTGGCTGGACAACCCAAATAACTGAATGGGTGCAATAGTGGCATGTCTGCTCTGGGGGAAACTAACTGCTCTCTAATTGGACTGAAGGCCTGCTCTATGGGCGGGAATACATGCCTGGTACTGAAAACCTAATCAAAAGCCTATGGGGAGGTCATGAGCCTTAGTATAAAGCCTGCTTTTCTCTGGCTAAATGCATATATTATGCTAAGCAACATGCTCTGAGAGCACTACACTTAATGTTCATATTCATATATTAATGCTACTCTCACTTCTGGTTAGAGAAGCTCTTTTCAGATGGCGGTGACCACTGGGATGACCCAAAAGGCAACATAGTGCTGAGAAGAAGTGATGGAGGAGTGTCCAGCACTGAAACATCTCTAGCACACCCTCTGAGGCTCAGGGTCCATTGTGGAAGAGGAGGCAGAAAGAATGTAAGAGCCAAAGGGAGGGTATGACTCCTTACAATGCAAATCTCCAGACAGAAATTGTCCTCAAAATCCACGACCTTGCAGTGCCTAGAAATACCTCCACAAGACCCTCATAATAGGAGGAAAAGACAATAACATCAAAATTAAAGAGACACTAACAGAGAGAGGGAGGGGATATGATGGAGAGCGGAGTTGTGAAGGGGAAAGGGGGGAGGGGAGGAAATTATTATGGTTTATTATCTGTTAAGTATAGAAGTTGTCAATAATTAAAAAAAATTTAAGTAAGTACCTTTAACTGCTGAGCCATCTCTCCAGCCCAAGGGCCTTGAGCTCTTGATGCCTCTTGCCCCTACCTCTCAAGTGTTGGGATCACCTGTGTGTGCCACCATGCCCAGTTTTATGTAGTGCTACCCACTGAGCTCTGTTCCTAGCCATGACTACTGTTACTGATAACTACTTATCATTATTATTTAGGTGGTGTCCTACTATGTAGCCTGGATGGCTTGGAACTCACTATGTAGTCCAGGCTAGCCTTGGACTCATGACAATCCTCCTGCCTCTGCCTCCCAAGTGCTGGGATTATAGGAGTGTGCCACCATGCCTGGCATCTAGCTGTTTTCCTATCTAAGGGTTTTTATTTTGTACTAACATTCTGCAGACCAAGGGAAATGATAGTAGATGGCCACTCAGGTCTCCAGGAAGGAGAGCTGTGCAGTGGGAGCGGTGACCGTGCATGTCCTGTGAGATCAGATTATCCCTTTTAGCTGTTTACATCAGTAGGACTCAGAGATTCCCAAGTCCTTCTATGGACTTCAGTCTACTTTTTCCATTCTGCAGATATCTTAGGTCCATCCAATTGACACAGTGGGATGTGTTCAAGATGGCCTAAGCAGCTAGAACACATTCCCCTGATTCCTTGGGCATATTTTGAGATTTTTTTTATTACTAATTGAGAGAGAGAGAGAGAGAGAGAGAGAGAGAGAGAGAGAGAGAGAGAGAGAGAATGGGTGCACCAGGGCCTTCAGCTGCTGCAAACAAACTCCAGAAGCATGCTCCCTCTTGTGCACACATGTGCGACATTGCACACTTGCGTCACTGTGCATCTTGGCTACGTGGGACCTGGAGATCTAAACACGACTTCTCAGGCTTTGCAGGCAAGAGTGCTAAGTGTGGGCAAAGCACTTGCTGCACAGGTCTGATGACTCAAGGCTTGGATCCCCACAGCCCACGTAAGGTTGGATGGTCAGCACAAGTGTTTGGAATCCCAGTGCATCTACTGTGACAAGGGATTTGTCTTCCAGGTGATTTTAGATCCTGTCACGTCGACAATGAGTGTTAACCATTGTAATTGCCTACTTTTTGTGCATTGCCTTCCTCTTCCTCTTCTTCTTTTTTCGAGGTAGGGTCTTGCTCTAGACCAGGCTGACCTGGAAATCACTATGTAGTCTCAGGCTGGCCTAGAACTCAAAGCAATCCTCCTACCTCTGTCTCCTGAATGCTGGGATTAAAGGTGTGCGCTACCACACTGGGCACTGTATTTTCCTCTTATTTATAGCCAGCAACAAGGGGGGCGGGGTGTGGTGAGCAAGCAGAGAGGGAGCTGTGAATGACCGTTTCTCTAGGAGGGGAGGGCTGTTGTTTATAGTAACTGGATCCCTGATCTTGGATGGAACTGCTAATGACTTTAGCATCAAGTACACCATCAATTTGATGCAGTTTTGTTAACATTCTTTTTTTTTTTTTAATTTTTATTAACATTTTCCATGATTATAAAATATATCCCATAGTAATTCCCTCCCTCCCCACCCCCACACTTTCCCATTTGAAATTCCATTCTCCATCATATTACCTCCCCATTACAATCATTGTAATTACATATATATAATATCAACCTATTAAGTATCCTCCCCTCTTCCTTTCTCTACCCTTTATGTCTCCTTGTTAACTTACTGGCCTCTGCTACTAAGTATTTTCATTCTCACACAGAAGCCCAGTCATCTGTAGCTAGGATCCCCATATGAGAGAGAACATGTGGCGCTTGGCTTTCTGGGTCTGGGTTACCTCACTTAGTATAATACTTTCCAGATCCATCCATTTTTCTGCAAATTTCATAACTTCATTTTTCTATACTGCTGAGTAGAACTCCATTATATAAATGTGCCACATCTTCATTATCCACTCATCTGTTGAGGGACATCTAGGCTGGTTCCATTTCCCAGCTATTATAAATTGAGCAGCAATAAACATGGTTGAGCATGTACTTCTAAGGAAATGAGATGAGTCCTTTGGATATATGCCTAAGAGTGCTATAGCTGGGTCATATGGTAGATCAATCTCTAGCTGCTTTAGGAACCTCCACACTGTTTTCCACAATGGCTGGACCAGATTGCATTCCCACCAGCAGTGCAGAAGGGTTCCTCTTTTTCCACATCCCCGCCAACATTTATGATCATTTGTTTTCATGAGGGCGGCCAATCTGACAGGAGTGAGATGGAATCTCAATGTAGTTTTAATTTGCATTTCCCTGATGACTAGTGACGTTGAACATTTTTTTAGATGCTTATATGCCATTCGTATTTCTTCCTTTGAGAACTCTCTATTTAACTCCATAGCCCATTTTTTGATTGGCTTGTTTGATTCCTTATTATTTAACTTTTTGAGTTCTTTGTATATCCTAGATATTAATCCTCTATCAGATATATAGCTGGCGAAGATTTTTTCCCATTCTGTAGGTTGCCTCTTTGCTTTTTTCACTGTGTCCTTTGCAGTGCCAAATCTTTGTAATTTCATTAGGTCCCAGTGGTTAATCTGTGGTTTTATTGCCTGAGCAATTGGGGTTGTATTCAGAAAGTCTTTGCCAAGACCAATATGTTGAAGGGTTTCCCCTACTTTTTCCTCTAGCAATTTCAGAGTTTCTGGTCTGATGTTAAGGTCTTTAATCCATTTGGACTTAATTCTTGTGCATGGTGAGAGAGAAGAATCTTGTTCATCCTTCTGCAGATATATATCCAGTTTTCAAAACACCATTTGCTGAAGAGGCTGTCTCTTCTCCAATGAGTATTTTTGGCATTTTTATCGAATATCAGGTGGCTATAGCTACTTGGGCTTACATCTGGATCCTCTAATCTGTTCCACTGATCTACATGTCTGTTTTTGTGCCAGTACCATGCTGTTTTTGTTACTATGGCTCTTGTAGTATAGGTTAAAATCAGGTATGGTGATACCACCAGCCTCTTTTTTATTGCTCAGTATTATTTTAGATATTTGAGGTTTTTTTTGTGATTCCAAATGAATTTTTGGATTGTTTTTTCTATTTCCATGAAGAAAGCCTTTGGAATTTTGATAGGGATTGCATTAAATGTGTAGATTGCTTTAGGTAAGATTGCCATTTTCATAATATTGATTCTTCCAATCCAGGAACAAGGGATGTTTCTCCACTTTCTAGTGTCTTCTGCAATTTCTCACTTGAGTGTTTTAAAGTTCTCATTGTAGAGATTCTTTACTTCCTTGGTTAGGTTTATTCCAAGGTACTTTATTTTTTTGATGCAATTGTGAATGGGAGTGATTTTCTGATTTCATCCTCTGTGTGTTTGTTGTTAGCATATATGAAGGCTACTGATTTCTGTGTATTTATTTTGTATCCTGCTACATTGCTGTAGGTTTTGATCAGCTCTAACAGTTTGCTAGTAGAGTCTTTAGGGTCCTTTATGTATAGAATCATGTCATCTGCAAATAATGATAACTTGATTTCTTCCTTTCCAATTTGTATCCCTTTTATGTGTGTCTCTTGCCTTATTGCTATGGCTAAGACTTCCAAAACTATATTAAATAAAAGTGGGGACAGTGGACACCCTTGTCTTGTTCCTGATTTTAGTGGAAAAGCTTCCAGTTTTTCCCCATTTAGTAATATGTTGGCTGTAGGCTTATCATAAATAGCCTTTATTATATTGATATATGTTCCTTCTATTCCCAGTCTCTGTAGGACTTTTATCATGAAGGGATGTTGGATTTTGTCAAATGCTTTCTCTGCGTCTAATGAGATGATCATGTGATTTTTGTCCTTCAACCCGTTTATGTAATGTATTACATTTATAGATTTGCGTATGTTGAACCATCCCTGCATCTCTGGGATAAAGCCTACTTGGTCAGGGTGAATGATCTTTTTGATATACTCTTATATTCTGTTTGCCAATATTTTGTTGAGAATTTTTGCATCTATGTTCATGAGGGAGATTGGTCTGTAATTTTCTTTTTTTGTTATATCTTTGCCTGGTTTTGGTATCAGGGTGATGCTGGCCTCATAGAAGGAGTTTGGTAAAATTCCTTCTTTTTCTATTTCCTGGAAAAGCTTAAGAAGCAATGGTGTTAGCTCTTCCTTAAAAGTCTGGTAAAATTCAGCAGTGAATCCGTCCGGGCCTGGGCTTTTTTTAGTTGGGAGATTATTGATAACTGTTCGGATCTCCATGTTTGTTATAGGTCTATTTAAGTGATTAATCTCATTTTGATTTAGTTTAGGTAGGTCATATAAATCAAGGAAATCATCCATTTCTTTCAGATTTTCATACTTTGTGGAGTAAATGCTTTTATAGTATGTCCCTATGATTTTTTGAATTTCTCTGGAATCTGTTGTGATGTTGCCTTGTTCATCTCTGATTTTATTAATTTGTGTCTCTTCTCTCTTTCTTTTGGTCAGATTTGCTAAGGGTTTATCAATCTTGTTTATCCTTTCAAAGAACCAACTCTTTGTTTCATTAATTCTTTGGATTGTTCTTTTTGTTTCTATTTCATTAATTTCTGCCCTAATCTTTATTATTTCTTCCCGTCTACTGATTTTTGGTTTGCCTTGTTCTTCTTTTTCCAAGGCTTTAAGGCGAAGCATTAGGTCGTTTACTTGTGACCTTTCTAATTTCTTAATATAGGCACTTAAGGCTATAAATTTACTTCTTAGAACTGCCTTCATTTTGTCCCAGAGATTTTGGTATGTTGTGTTCTCATTATCATTTGACTCTATAAATTTTTTTATTTCCTTTTTGATTTCTTCATTGACCCATTCATCATTTAGTAGTGTATTGTTTAGTTTCCATGATTTTGTGTATGCTCTATAGCCTTTCTTGCTACTGATTTGTAGTTTAATTCCATTGTGGTCAGATAGAATGCAAGGAATTATTTCAATTTTCCTGAATTTGTTAAGATTTGTTTTGTGTCCTAATATATGGTCTATTTTAGAGAATGTTCCATGTGCTACTGAAAAGAATGTATATTCTGCAGCCTTTGGATGAAATGTCCTGTATATATCTGTTAAGTCCATTCCTTCTATGACCTCATTTAGTCCAGATGCCTCTCTGTTTATTCTTTCCCGGGATGACCTGTCAATTGATGAGAGTGGGGTGTTAAAGTCACCCACCACCACTGTGTTTGGTGTTATCTGTGACCTTAGTTCTAATTGTGTTTGTTTGACGAATTTGGGAGCCCCCATGTTAGGTGCATATATGTTTAGGATTGTAATGTCCTCCTGTTGGAGTGTGCCCTTAATCAATATAAAGTGACCTTCCTTATCTTTCTTGACTAATGTCGGACTAAAGTCTACCCTGTCTGATATTAGGATAGCAACCCCTGCTTGTTTTCTAGGCCCATTTGCTTGAAACACCATCTTCCAACCTTTCACCCTAAGATAATGTCTATCCTTTGTAGAAAGGTGAGGTTCTTGGAGCAACAAATTGTAGGATCCTGCTTTTTAACCCAGTCTGCAAATCTATGTCTTTTTGTTGGGGCATTGAGGCCGTTGATATTAAGAGATATTATTGAAAGGTGTGTATTTATGTTTGCCATTTTTGTGTGTGTGTGTGTGTGTGTTTCTGGTTCTACCTGCGCTCTCTTCTGTTAACTAGTATTTGAGTATTGCTTGTTTTTTCTAGGTTCCTTATATGTGTGCTTTTCCTTTTCTTCAGCATGGAGGATTCTATCAAGTATTTTCTGTAGAGCTGGTTTTGTCTTCAAATACTCCTTTCACCTGCTTTTGTCATGGAATGTCTTTATTTCTCCATCTATTTGAATGGATAACTTTGCAGGATAAAGTAACCTTGGTTGACAGTTGTTATCTTTCAGAACTTGGAATATATCACTCCAAGCCCTTCTGGCTTTAAAAGTTTGTGTTGAATAATCTGCTGTAATCCTGATGGGCTTGCTTTTGTAGGTAACTTGATTTTTCTCTCTAACTGCTTTCAGTATTTTTTCTTTGGTGTGTGCGTTTGGAAGTTTGATTATAATATGGCGAGGAGAGGTTCTTTCTGGGTTTTGTCTGGCTGGGGTTCTAAAGGCTTCCTGTATCTGCATTGGCACCTCTTTCCCAATTTGGGGGAAATTTTCTTCTATGATTTTGTTGAAGACGCCTACTATGCCTCTGGAGTGGAGTTCTTCTCCTTCTACTATGCCCTGAATTCTTATATTGGATCTTTTCATAGTGTCCCGAATATCTTGAAATTCCCACTCATACTTTTCTATAAGTTTCTCTTTCTCTTTGTTGGACTGCATTAGGTCTGCCACCTGGTCTTCTAGCTTAGATATTCTGTCCTCTCCCTCGTCCATCCTACTGGTGAGATTTTCTACAGAGTTTTTTATTTCATTAACTGTGTTCTTCATTGCTAGTAATTCTGACTGGTTTTTCTTTATTATTTCTATTTCCTTATTTATGTCTTGTATTGCCTTCTGTATTTCATGAAATTGGTGTCCTGCATCTTCTTTGATTCCTTTGATTTCCTCTTTAAGTTCTTCTTCGACTCCTTTGATTTGTTCTCTGACACCTTTGAACATATTTACAATCATTCTTTTGAACTCTTTCTCAGGCATTTCCTCTAACTCTTTCTCACTGGAGGACATTTCTGATGCATTAATACTTTTAGGTGGGTTTATATTGTCTTGCTTTTTAGTGTTTCTTGTGTTATAATGTATATATTTTTGCATCTTGGATTAAATTAATGCTTGGATTTTCTAGCTAGCTGTGTATTCTTAGCTGTATCAATTGATTTGATGTAATATATTTTCAGGGTAGGACCTTAAGGTGTTAGGTGTGGCTCTTAAGACCCTCAGAGTATCTACAAAGATGTTCTTAGGGGTTGAGTTTCCCTGCTATAGGAGTATTCAAGCAGGCTGAGTGGAATAAAATACAGGTAGATTCTAAAATTTAACTAAACACTGTACACATTCAATCAAAAACAGCCCCAAGTATGTATGCAAGAGTAGTTATTATAACGACCAGATCCTCTATCAACAAAGAGGTTAAGATTTCTGGTCTATTGAGGGATCCAAGTCAGCTTGCGACCAAGTGAGACCCTTCCCTGGTGCAATCCCAGTTACCTTGGATGATTTTGGTTTCAGTCAAGTTGCTGCCTGGGTCGTCGGGCTGCTGTTCTGATTTCTGTTCATTTTTTATTTATTTATTTGAGAGCGACAGACATAGAGAAAAAGACAGATAGAGGGAGAGAGAGAGAATGGGCGCGCCAGGGCTTCCAGCCACTGCAAACGAACTCCAGATGCGTGCGCCCCCTTGTGCATCTGGCTAACGTGGGTCCTGGGGAACCGAGCCTTGAACCGGGGTCCTTAGGCTTCACAGGCAAGCGCTTAACCGCTAAGCCATCTCTCCAGCCCTGTTCTGATTTCTGAAGCTGGGCACTTGCTTTTCCTGCAGGGCCAACCGAGCCTGGCAAGTGTGGTCCTGCAGATCAGCACCCCTGCTGCTGGAACTGCTGTTGCTCAAGCTGCCCCTGCTGGGACTGTAGCCACTGCTGCTGAAGGTGTTGCTGCTGTGTCCACTGCCGCTGCTGCCTCTGCTGCTGCTGTAGCTGCCACTGCTGGAGCCACCACTTCTGCTGAAGCTGCTGCTGCTGTGTCCACTGCCGCTGCTCTCCCTGAAGCTGCTGCTGCCGAGTCTGCCACTGCTGCCACTCCTGGGTCTGCTGCTGCTCGGGCCGCTGTTAATGGTGCTGGAGCCGCTGATGTTGCTGCCGAACTCTGCTCCTGCTTGGGTCCCGCTGTTGGCGTGGCCGGTCCCGGGATGCTGCTCTGTTCACCGGAGCTGGGCTCAGGCGGTGGGGGAGGGGAGGGAGCTGCAGCTGCTCTGGTTGTCTCGCTGCTCCAAGCGTTCTTCTACCTCGCGGCCTGCTCCTCCGTTGCTCGCTGCCGCTCTCCCTTCACGTTTCCTGAGTTGCGGAGAGCGCGGTGTGAGGGGAAGCGCCCGCACCTGGCTTTTCCTGCGGCTCAAGCCAAGGCTGCTGGCTTTCTGGTGCGCCGCGGCCGTGGCAGTTGGCTGAGCTGCCGGAGCCGCTTTTCCGGCCTGTGCAGGCTCTGGATGCTCTATAACTCTTCTACTTCTCTGCTGCCGCTTCAATTTCCTATACACCTCACTTTTTAGTAAAAGTGTGTATTTTGCTGAGTTTTTTTGGTCTTTTTTTCCCCCCTAGGCTGCTTTGGTGTGGTACCTATGCCGCCATCTTAACCGGAAGTCCTTTTTTTTTTGTGGATCCTAATTTCTTTTCTTTTTAATTTTTTTCTCAATTTTTATTAACATTTTCCATGATTATAAAAAATATCCCATGGTAATACCCTCCCTGTCCCCAACTTTCCCCTTTGAAATTCCATTCTCCATCATATACCCTCCCCATCTCAATTAGTCTCTCTTTTATTTTGATGTCATGATCTTTTCCTCCTCTTATCATGGTCTTGTGTAGGTAGTGTCAGGCACTATGAGGTCATGGATATCAAGGCCATTTTATGTCTGGAGGGAGCACGTTGTAAGGAGTCCTACCCTTCCTTTGGCTCTTACATTCTTTCCACCACCTCTTCTGCATTAGACCCTGAGCCTTGGAAGGTGTGATCGAGGTGTTACTCAGTACTCCAGTCACTTCTTTCCAGCACTATGATACCTTCTGAGTCATCCCAAGGTCACTGCCATTTGAAAAGAAGATTCTCTACCCAAAGTGAGAGTAACATTAATATAAGGGTATAAATATTAAGAGAAGTGCTTATTGGGCAGTTTGATAAGCATATTATATACATTTTTCCAGACATCAGCAGATGTTACACCCCCTAGGGCTCATGACTACCCCTGTTTTAAGTTTTTAGTATCAGGGATCTGTTCCCCTCCATGGAGTGGGCCTCCTGTCCAACTGGAGGGAAGTTGGTTTCCACCATGACAGACCTGCCACTATAGTACCCTTTGACTCATTTGGCTTGGCTGGCCAATTATAAGGCATGCAGTGTCCACTGTTGAGTATCTTCAGTGGTGATATCTCTTTCTCCCATTGAACTACATGTAGAATGGCTTCTTTCAGCTTTCTGTCAGCTGGTCTACATGGAGGAGGTTATCAGCTCAGATCCAGCAAGATTTCTGTTTCCTTGCAGCCCAAGTATGTGGAGTCTTCAGCAATAGGGTCTTACCATCTATTCCTGTGGGAAGCCAAGGGCCTTGGCAATGGCTTATAATGTTTTGGGGGTGTCAGGGACCTCCCTGGCCAACAACTCACTGAAAGTATCCTATCCCTGGCACTGAAAATTTTCTAACAATGATCTATGGCTCCTGAGTGTTCCATTGTCCGAAACTGGAGGATCCCATATGATTTATTTGCATCCTCTTAGATTTTGATTAGCCCTCCCTCCACATTTCCTTTACTCAGTCTCTTCCCCTGACCTTACTTTGGGCCTTTTCACCCCCGTTAGTCTATTCTTCTACTTACATATATACAATACCAACCCATTAAGTACCCTCCTCCCTTCCTTTATCTTCCCTTTATATCACCTTTTTAACTTACTGGCCTCTGCTACTGAGTTTTTCCTTCTCATGCATAAGCCCAATCATCTGTAGCTAGGATCCACATATGAGGAAGAACATGTGGTGCTTGGCTTTCTGGGCCTGGGTTACCTCACTTAGTATAATACTTTCCAGATCCATCCATTTTTCTGCAAATTTCATAACTTCATTTTTCTTTACTGCTGAGTAGAACTCCATTGTATAAATGTGCCTCATCTTCATTATCCACTCATCAGTTGAGGGACATCTAGGCTGGTTCCATTTCCCAGCTATTATAAATTGAGCAGCAATAAACATGGTTGAGCACATACTTCTAAGGAAATGAGATGAGTCCTTTGGATATATGCCTAGGAGTGCTATAGCTGGGTCATATGGTAGATCAATCTTTAGCTGTTTTAGGAACCTGTACACTGATTTCCACAATGGCTGGACCAAAGTGCATTCCCACCAACAGTGTAGAAGGGTTCCTCTTTTTCCATATCCCCGCCAACATTTATGATCATTTGTTTTCATGATGGTGACCGATCTGACAGGAGTGAGATGGAATCTCAATGTAGTTTTAATCTGCATTTCCCTGATGACTAGTGATGTAGAACTTTTTTTTCCATGCTTATACGCCATTCATAATTCTTCCTTTGAGAACTCTCTATTTAGCTCCATAGCCCATTTTTTGATTGGCTTGTTTGATTTCTTATTATTTAACTTTTTGAATTCTTTGTATATCCTAGATATTAATCCTCTATCAGATATATAGCTGGCGAAGATTTTTTCCCATTCTGTAGGTTGCCTCTTTGCTTTTTTCACTGTGTCCTTTGCAGTACAAAATCTTTGTAATTTCATGAGGTCCCGGTGGTTAATCTGTGGTTTTATTGCCTGAGCAATTGGGGTTATATTCAGAAAGTCTTTGCCAAGACCAATATGTTGAAGGGTTTCCCCTACTTTTTCCTTTAGCAGTTTCAGAGTTTCAGGTCTGATGTTAAGGTCTTTAATCCACTTGGACTTAATTCTTGTGCATGGAGAGAGAGAATCTATTTTCATTCTTCTACAGATACATATCCAGTTTTCCCAGCACCATTTGCTGAAGAGGCTGTCTTTTCTCCAATGAGTACTTTTGGCATTTTTATCAAATATCAGGTGGTTATAGCTACCTGGACTTACAACTGGGTCCTGTATTCTGTTCCATTGATCTTCATGTCTGCGTTTGTGCCAGTACCACACTGTTTTTGTTACTATGGCTCTGTAGTATAGGTTAAAATCAGGTATGGTGATACCACCAGCCTTATTTTTGTTACTCAGTATTATTTTAGATATTTGAGTTTTTTTGTGATTATTAATATTCTTGTTTTTTAACTGTTTTATTTTTCTTTATTTATTTGAGAGGGAGAGAGAGAGAGAGAGGGGGAGAGAGAAAGTCGGAGAGTGAGAAAATGGATGCGCCAGGGTCTCCAGCCTCTGCAAACGAACTCCCGATGCGTGCACTCCCTTGTGCATCTGGCTTAGGTGGGTGTGGGGAATCAAACCTGGGTCCTTTGGCTTTGCTGACAAGCACCTTAACCACAAAGCCATGTCTCCAGCCCTAATATTTTTGTTTTAGTGATAGGTCAAGGCATCTGTTTAATCCTGGTCTAAAATGGTGATGGTCATGTCAAAACCTTGAGAACCAGATTTTCACAGTCTATTGGCATTCTGGTTTCCCCCACTTCTGCATACGGGCTTTGTTCATTGGGCATCTCCTTGTTATTATTTTCCTATATATAGGCTATTTTTAAGAAAGAGAGAAAGAGACAGAGGGAGAGAGAGAGAATTGGTATGCCAGAGCCTCAGTCACTGAAACTGAACTCCAGACATGTGTGCCACCTGGTAGGCATTTACAGCCTTGTGCTTGCCTCACCTGTGTGTGCCTGGTTAATGTGGGATCTGGAGAGTATAACATGGGTCCTTAGGTTTCCCAGGCAAGCACCTTAAGCGCTAAGCCTCCTCTGCAGCCCTCTCTCTCTCTCTCTCCACGTATATATTAACTTTTATTTGAGATTTAAACCAGAAACCATTTTTCATTTAAATCTTTGGGGGAAAATGAAACATAAACAGTTCTAAATATTAAAAGTCAGAGGAACTAGTGCTAGGGAATTTCTTATTTTGTTCTCAAAGAAAGGTGCTTTGGAAATTAGAACCGGATCTCCAAGGAAAATTAAGACACACGCTCAGCACGTGGTGGGTGGGTGAAGCATGAGCCACAGGGGTTAGGAATGTCTTTCCTGTGATGACAACAAACTGGGGGTCACGCGATTGCTCCGGACAAGATTGGCGCTGAAGCTCAGTTCTCGTGTGCAAAAGAGGCCCGTCTGGCCATCTCTTCTGCAGAAGCTTGCTTAGCCAAAAGGAATATATCTGGTTGGACTGCTAGTCACTTTTAGCTGGGCTGCATTGGATGGTCTGGCTAGCATCCTCTTCTTTCTATACTACTGGAACCTTCCCCAAAACTACACCTCTGCTAGGCACCCTGTTCATTAGTCAAGGAAAATCCAGGTTGTGGTTGCCACTTGATTCATTCTTTTCCTGGTAGGCAGCAACAATGTGGGTGAGGTCATAGTTGTGGGCAAAAGGACTGGACCCATTGATCATGGACACAGAATCAAGGGGAAGCTTCATGATGGCAGGGAAAACGATGGCATGAGCAGAGGGTGGACATCACCCCTGGCCCACATAAGGTGGACAACAGGAACAGGAGAGTGTGCCAAACACTGGTTACAAGAACCATAAGCCCTCCCCCAACAATACACTGCCACTTTTTATATTTTTGCACGTGTGTGTGCACAATATGGTGTGATGTGGTATATATGTAAATGCATGTGTTCCATGCATGTGTGAAGAAACCAGAGGAGAACATCAGTAATTTCTCAATTACTCATCCATGAACCTAGAGCTGCAAGTTTTTTTTTCTTTTCTTTGTCAGACTGAGCCCCAGAGATTTTCTGGTTTTCACTGCCCACAGTACTGAGGTTATAGGCATGTATGATCACACCCAGCTGTTTTTGTGGGTGCTGGAGATCAAGTTCAGATAGTCTCAGACTTTCTCAGGCCATCAGGCTTGCCTGAGGAGCACTCTTAACCACTGAGCCATATCTCCAGCCCACTCCCTCGTCTCGTCATTCTTGATGACTGTGTAGGATGTGGGCACTCAGTGTCTTATTCTATCAAATTCACTTGTGCTCATGCAGGTGGCTGCTAGCAGCTTCCAGTGTCTGACAGTGCATCAGTAAGTACACTATGCATCTTTTTCTTTTGTCCTGTTGCAGGCATTTCTTTAGGATAAATTCCTGGAGGTAGGACTGCTAGATCAGAAACACGGATGTAAGATTCTGTGAGATAGTGCACAATTTCCCAGCGTGGCAATTTCTCCACTATTCAGTCTGGCCACAACGTGATGGCAGAGTGTGGACTTAATGCTTTAATTTCTGGTAATGTGGCTGGTGATGGTTTTCATTTGAATTTCTTTATTGCAATTGAAAGGAACATTGTATCAGCTTTCTGAGGCTGCCCTGAAAGAGTACTAGAGGGATGGAGAGATGGATGGGTAGTTAAGGCGTTTGCCTGTGAATCCGAAGGACCCAGGTTTGATTCCCCAGGACCCACGTTAGCCAGATGCACAAGGTGGCACATGAGTCTGGAGTTCGTTTGCAGAGACTGGAGGCCCTGGCACGCCTATTCTCTCTTTCTATCTGCCCCCCCCCCAAATAAATAAATAAAAATAATTAAAGACTATAGACTGGGTGGTGATCTTCAGAGTCTTAAAAAAAATCACATAATATGTTATTGGACTTTCTAATATCAAACCCACTGGGCATCTTGGAATTAATTCCATGTGGACATGGTGGATTATCCTCCTGTTCTGTTGGATCCTTTCAGCTGAATTTTTTGTTTAGTTTTTGTTTTTTTAAATGATTTTTAAGAATATTTTATTTATGACATAAAGTATGGGCTACAATTTGCTTTAGGATGGGCCTTGAGTGCCTGCCACTTCCTCAGAAATATGCAGCCAGGCGTGGTGGCACACGCCTTTAATCCCAGCACTTGGGAGGCAGAGGTAGGAGGATCGCCATGAGTTCAAGGCCACCCTGAGACTCCATAGTGACTTCCAGGTCAGTCTGGGCCAGAGTGAGACCCTACCTCGAAAAACAAAAAAAAACAAAACAAAAAAAAAAAAGAAAAGAAAAGAAAAGAAATATGCAGTAAGTCCTTGTTGATGAGCAAATGAGTGAATCTCACAGTGCAGGCAGGATTAAGGCCCTGGTGCATGATTGAAGGAGGGCTTGGGGGCTCAGATTGACACCACCCAGCGCTTCTGCTCCCAGCAGCTGCTCAAATGACTTGGCAAAGGAAACCTAGGCTGCAGAGCGGAAGGTAGGTGAGCCAGGAGGGGGTGGAACCCTTAAAAGAGGAGGCTTTTGAGGACTTTTTGTATTTTTTTTAAAATTTTTGTTTATTTTCATTTATTTATTTGAGAGTAACAGAGAGAAAGAGGCAGAGCGACAGACACAGAGAGAAAGGCAGATAGAGAGAGAGAATGGGCGCGCCAGGGCTTCTAGCCACTGCAAACGAACTCCAGACGCGTGCGCCCCTTTGTGCATCTGGCTAATGTGGGTCCTGAGGAATCGAGCCTCGAACCAGGGTCCTTAGGCTTTGTAGGCAAGCGCTCAACCGCTAAGCCGTCTCTCCAGCCCGACTTTTTGTATTTTCAATGATTGAGACAAAGATATCTGAAACCACAGTTTCTGAAGGAACCACTTGTTCTTGACCAGCCCATATTTGTCCTGGGACTTGACCTCAGCCTGGACCTGCTGAGCCTGGATCTGAACAGCCAACTCAGCTGAGGCGGGCAGGGGGCTGGAGCCAGGGAGGGGAGGAGGCTGGCTTTCAGATGCTTATTCTGGAATCTTTTGTAGGAAAGCAATATGGACATAAATGGGGATTAAAACCATAATGCTGGTTAGAATGGGCTCTGCACATGCACCCAGGGTCCCTCTCAGCTCTGCCACAAGTCTGAGTGGGACATCAAGGCCACCACAGTTTAAAGAACCTCCCCCCTCTTTGGGTAATTTCTCTACTTTACAAGAGGCCAGGCTAGCGTCCCAACGGTTAGTGACCACCCACACCGAAGGAACTTAGAGCCACATAACTGGTCTCCAGATTGGAGATGGCACATCCCAGCCTCTGCTTGGACCTCTGGGAGGATAAGGGTGACTCTGCTTTGGTCTCTGTGCCCAGGGCCCAGGCCCTGTGGTTGGGAAGGCTGAACCCTAAGCAAGTAACAGCCCTTCTAAGCTTCAGGTTCTGGGCCAAGCCACACAGCTTCTAGGTTCCCCAGGGCCAGCTCTGACAGTTATGGGGAGACCCTGGAGTTCCTCAGAGAAGGAGGCCCTGAGGGAGGGGAGTCGGGCACCTCAGCTAATGCTTTCCTGTAGCTCCTTGGGTCCTGGTACATCCTGGCTGTGGCCCCTCTTGCAAAGGACTTCATGATGGAGAAAGACGTGAAGAATGTGGAAGGTGTGGTGGTGACTTACTTACTTACTGCAGGAAATAGGTTGAGAGCACGGTCCTCTCGGCTCGGGTGAGTGGACAGACCATGTCCACGGCCCCTGTGCAGGCTTTCTTGGCAAGAACACCTCCACCAGTAGAGACGCAGGTGTGCTCACCTGGTTCAGGCAGAGGCCGTCTGGACTCTGCATATCTCCTTCCAGATACACGGTGGGCGTGTTTGTACTTTCCATGGTGGGCTCCTCACACCTCCTCACGTGTCTCCTCTTTTCTCACTGGGCTCTGAGCCACCTGCCCTCTACCAGCCCCTCGCGTCTGTGACCCTGGCCTATGACTGAACCTGGTGCCTCCTTATCCTTGCAAACTTTCCTTGCTACGGCCAGTGTGAGGCCTCGTTTCTCTCCCAGGTCTTTGGAGTAGGTAGAAGTAAGTTTGTGCATTTGGGATTAAAGGTGTGCGCCAGCATGTTTAACTTTTTGAGGTGCTTCGTGCTGTCCTGCAGAGGCACATACCTTCCTTTTCAAGCGAGCACCTTTAACTGTTGAGCCAGCTCTCCAGCCCTCACCTTCCTGTTCTCAGCCAGTGTTTACCATGGACACTTGGGTGCCCCCTGTCTTCTGCATTAGAAATACTTTAAGCAATGAGCCTTGTTAGGTTGGCCCCTGGTGTGTGTGTGTGGGGGGGGGCAGAGGGCCCGCCTGAAGGCTTAATCCTTTGAAGTGACCTGCTGGGAGGGGTGGGCGTGTCTGGTTTTGGCAGGTGTTTCCGAGCTGGGGCTGCTCCATGTTACCAAGCAGCTGACTTTAGGGATGGCACCCACATAGGCACCTGTACTGGTTATTTTTGCTCTTTGCTGGACCCTTGGTTTGGTTCTAATTGTCTCTCTTTCTGTTTTTAAGTTTTTTCTTCTGTTTTTTTCTTTTTTCTTTGTGCGTGCATGTATGTGTGTGTGTGTGTTATGTATGTGTGTGCATGTATGTGTGCCATGTGCACGTGTACAGGTCAGAGGATATCCTTGGAGGGTTTCTCCTCTCTTTCTACCTTGTTTTGAGAAGGGTTTATCTTACTGCTTCAGGATTCACCTTACTCTACCTTTCATTGCCTTTTGGAATTAATTTTTTTAAAAACTTTTAGAGAGAGAGGGAGAGGGAAAGAGAGAGAATTGATGTGCTAGGGCCTCAGCCACTGAAATTGAACTCCTGATGCTTGTGCCACCTAGTGGGCAAGTGGGACCTTGCACTTGCCTCACCTTTGTACATCTGGCTTACGTGGGATCTGGAGAGTTGAACATGGGTCCTTACGCTTCACAAGCAAGCACTGTAACTGCTAAGCCACCTCTCCAGCCCTCATTGCCTTTAAAAAAATTATGTTTATTTATTTATTTGAAAGAGAGAAAGAAAGAGAATAGGAGTGCCAGGGCCTCCACCCACTGCAAATAAACTCCAGATGCATGCGCCCCTTGTATATCTGGCTTACGTGGGTCCTGGGGACTCGAGCCTGGGTCCTTTGGCTTTTCAGGCAAGCATTAACTGCTAAGCCATCTTTCCAGGACCTGTCACTGCCTTTGGCATGATGGGATCATATTGCATCTGGCTGTACATGGGTGCTAAGGACTGAATTCAGGGTCTGTAGGCTTGCAAGTGAGGGCCTTTAACTGCTTAGCTATCTCCCCAGCCCTTTTCTTTCTCTCTCTCTCTTTATAGACAAGGTCTCATGTAGCCCAGGCTGACCTTGAACTTGCTGTGTAGTTGAGGAGGACTTTGAACTCCTGATCCTCCTGCTTCCCCCTTTCAAGTGTTGGATTACAGGCACGCACCTTCATGCCCAGCTAATGTGTCTTTCTCTGATTGTGAGTCCTGTAAACATCTTGGTCTTTGTCATACGTCTCTTGTGTTTCCTTACCGGTGAACTGTTTAAATATTTGGCATATTTTTTTTTGAGTATTTCTTACTGGAATGTAGGAAGCTTTAAGTATTAGGGAGATTACCAAATTGTCTATGATAAAAACTAATGTTTCTCTTCTTTCTTCCTCCCTCCCTCCCTTCCTTCCTTCCTTCCTTTCTTTCTTTCTTTCTTTCTTTTTGATTTTTTAAAAATTTTTATTTATTTATTTGAGAGCGACAGACACAGAGAGAAAGACAGATAGAGGGAGAGAGAGAGAATGGGCGCGCCAGGGCTTCCAGCCTCTGCAAACGAACTCCAGACGCGTGCACCCCCTTTTGCATCTAGCTAACGTGGGACCTGGGGAACCGAGCCTCGAACCGGGGTCCTTAGGCTTCACAGGCAAGCGCTTAACCGCTAAGCCATCTCTCCAGCCCTCTTTTTGATTTTTTTGAAGTAGGGTCTCACATTAACCCAGGCTGGCCATGAACTTACAGTGATCCTCCTACCTCTACTTTCTTGGTGCCACCATGCCCGGCCTACAAATATATCCCCACATTTGGTATTTTTCTTATTTGGTGGAGAAGTTCCCCTCCCCCATGAATATTCTTATTTTCTGTACCATCGTGTACTTCAGTCTTTGCTTCCGGGGGCTCTCGGGGTGCCATAGCATGGTGAGGTACTCCTTCTCTCCTGTCAGGCTTCGAAAGGCTTCTTGCATCTTTGAGTTTTGCCTTGGGGGGGCAGGATATATGAGGTACACCCAGATGGCTATGCAGCCCAATGTCTTTGAATTATTAAGTGAACGGTTCCTTTGTCCCCACTGACCCAGGATATAATCTTTGTCACACATACCCACCTGGGTGAGTTTTGCTTCATTTTTGGTCTTTCTATACTATTCATCTATTTACTTGTTTAGATCCTAATGTTTTTGTTTTGTTTCCTTCCTCCCTTCCTCCCTCCCTTCGATCTTCCCATCCTTTCTTCCTTCCTTCCTTTCTTTTTGAGGTAGGGTCTCACTCTAGCCCAGGCTGACCTGGAATTCACTATGTTGTCTCTGGGTGGCCTTGAACTTATGGCAACCCTCCTACCTCTGCCTCCCGAGTGCTGGGACTGAAGGTGTGCACCACCACACCTGCCTAATGTTTTAAGTACTGTAGTTTTAAAGTGTCTCCTCATCTGCTGGACCAGCTTTTGCCAAGTTTTCCTTGTAGAGTGACCCCAGCTCCTCATACTGTGGGGGTCTTGCTCTTGGTCGCCTTTGCTGCCTGCTAGTTTTCTCTAACAAATACCACTACCTGTTTGTGGGGTGTGCGTGCTTCAGGGGCTAACAACTTGGGGAACCTCTGGACAATGTCTTCTCATCAGAACACAGGGTATCACACGTGCCCTCAGCACCACGGTGTCCTTGACGTGGGTTTCTTGGGAAGGCCAAAGGAAGGGCAGGTGCTTCTTGGGTCCTGCTGGCCCATCTACCCAGAGAGGGGTTTTGTGGTAACTTGGGTGTCAAGAAAGAAGTGAGCCAGTGGTGGCACATGCAGAGCTGTATAGCTCCCTCTCAGTGGAGGCTGGTGGGCGCGGCCCAGGTGCTATGACTGCCGAAGCCCCGTCCTCACAGCTGGCTTCATATTGTGCAGTCACCTGTGCACACAAGCTCCTTCAGGTAGGCCGCCTCTTTGTGCATCATCTCTGGTTCCCTTGGAGGGGGGCGGGCAGAAGGAGCCTGGGGCCCTGGGGAGACGTTTGCCCAAGCCCGTTCAGCTGGTGGCTCTGCTGTCACCAAGGTGGCTGAAGGTGGGGGTGACGACTCTGGCGAGCCAGCTCGCAGCACTCGCCCAGGTTTTCAGTGAGTCTGCAGCCCTTGGCAGCCATCCCACAGCGTCCTGGCCTCCTGGTTGAAGTGGAATAGGAGCTGTCTTCCTTCTCCGAGGCCCAGGGCAGGGCGCTGGCTTGCTCTCCCCGCACCCCCCCACTTGCATTCAGAATAAAGTGGTTTCACCTGCAAACCTGTCACAATGTGTCTCCACAGGGGGTGGGACGCAGATGGTCTTTGCACACAGTGGGGAAGGGTGAGGGCTGTCACAGAGGCCAGACCATTGAACCACAGAGCCAGCTCTGGGACAAGAGATGTCACTGCACTTGTGTTCCTTGCCACAGTTTCCTGGGCCTGGGGACAAGGCTACCAGGTCTCACTGGGTACTGGACACAGCCTGCCTTCCCCCCCCACCCACCCATCTAGGCAAAACCACAGCTGCCTGGCCTGGGCAAAAGCCTGTGGATAGGTGGGGACACTGTGGGTGGGGGCAGAGGCTGAGCTGTGGGTAGAGGTCACAGCATTCCTAGGTTGCCCAGATGTCCACACATTGCCCAGCAGGAGGGCACTCCCAGGGCTCTAGCTCTGCTGGTTATATGTCAGGGAGCACTCGGGACCCCCTAAGACCAGAGCCTGAGGATCCTCCTGGATTCAGGCTATGGAGGTTACGGGTCTGGAAATGGTGGAGTGATGTCGCTCACTGAGAGCAGACACACAAGGAGGAAATGGGGCCTCAAGGCTGGAACACACACACACACACACACAAACACACACACACACATACACACACACACACACACACACAGGCACACACACCCCCTTCTTGGATTTAGGCACCGTGGTCTCAGAAAGGTGGCCCTAAAGTCTATGCTGTAAAGCGACTGTGTGTCTCCGCATGCGTACCTGTTCTGAGAGGCAATGATCTGGCTCTCATATGGGTTAAGGTTATGAGAGCCCTAAGGTGCCCACTGCCAGCTGAGATGGCATAGTCTTCCATGAGTGGCATGCAGGGGACTGGTGGGGGCTCCAGCCCCTCAGCAGCGAGGTGTGTAGGACCATTCTCCATGTGGCCTCCAAGAACATAATGACACCTGTCTTCAGGGACCTCCTAGGCAGCGACTCCCACTGCAGCTGACAATAACCAGTCTGAGCGCCAGGATGACCTCTGTAGCTGGAGAGGGGCAGATCCTAAAGCCACACCTATCCACCTCCACCCATCTTCCCCACCTGCCCCTAGGGTTTGAGGCTCCAGGGTGGATCAGACACTCGCAGCAGGGCAGGCGGAGCAAGACAGGCATCTTTAAATGTGGCATCAATGCCCTACGCTGTAGCCGGAGAGGATGAATCTGGCCCTGGTTCTGGCCGTGAAGTCCCAGATACAGGAATATTTCCCCAAGGAGGCCCGTGCCCTCAACTGGAGCAAGGTGAGCCACATGGCCCTTGGCTGCTGTGTTAGGCATCAGGGCCACAGGGTACAGGGAACACTGGTACATGGGTGCTTTGGGGTCAAAAATTCTAGCTCCAGGTGCCCCAAATCAGGACGTAGGGCTTGGCTCCTGCTGGGCCAAGACGGACTGGCTGCTGTCCTCTCTCAGCATGTCCCAGCCCTGGGAACCCCTGAGAAGTGCTCTACAAAACGGTCAAGTGCTTGAAGGAGGGGATGGGCAGGGGTCAGAGTGAGCTGAGCAGGTGTCTGAACAATTATGGGAAGGTTCTGCCAGACCGGCCACAGGCACATGAGGGTAGTGCTTCCAAAGCGGAGCATGGGTCTGCAGCCGGAAATGCTGATGGCCAGGGGCTCAGGAACAGGTGCAAGAGGAGAGGCTGGGAGGCCAGAGGAGGGCAGCAGCCTGGGAGACATGCAGGGAAAACTCTGAGCTGTGCCACCCACGGCCCGGCCCTGAGCCTTCTTGGGCCCCTGACCAGCCAAGCATAAGCCTCTCTTTAGCCTGACCCAGGACAGGGCCGTGCCCACCTGCAGTCACAGGTGTGGGCTTGGCCTTGGGAAAGTGGGAGGTGTGGCACCCTGGGGTCCGTCCTTCAGCTGAGAGGCTGAGTGGGAGCGCCTTGGTGTGGTGGCTCTGACACAGGCCTCCCCAGGTGCCCCTGCAGTTTTCAGGGTTCTGGTACATTATCGCTGTTGCCCCAGACACCCGAGGATTCCTGCCGGCTAGAGACAAGAGGAAGCTGGGGTCATGTGTGGTGACAGCGCACAAGATGGGCCAGCCTAAGGTGACTGTGGCCTTTAACCGGTGAGGCAGCACGGTGGTGATCCAGGCACACCGTCCCGGAGAGGTCAGGGCAGCGCCCCTTCTGGGAGGAAGGAGCTGCCAGGAAAGGGAAAAGGGTCCTGGGGAGGAAATAGGCTTTTCAACTACCCTCCACCCAGTCTTCCCCTAAAACCAAAGGGTGATTTGGGGGCATGAATGGGTAGGAGGGGAGGGGGTATTGGGAATGAAGTTTTTTCATTATGAGAGAGAGAGGTGGTGTGTGTGTGTGTATTAGGGGACAGAATTAGTACGCCATGGTCTCTAGCCACTGCAGTCAAACTTCAGACATGTGCACCATCTTGTATTCACGCATGACCTTGTGTGCATACGCCACCTTGTCCATCTGGCTTATGTGGTCAAACCTAGGTCCTTAAGCTTCACAGGCAAGCACCTTAACTGCTAAGCCATCTCCCCAGCCCAGGGAATGGACTTTTTAGCTCTGGGCAGTCCCTTGCCCTAATTAGAAAATTCTAGAATAAATTGGTCACTCAGAACAGGT
Source organism: Jaculus jaculus (assembly GCF_020740685.1). Classification (NCBI taxonomy): domain Eukaryota; kingdom Metazoa; phylum Chordata; class Mammalia; order Rodentia; family Dipodidae; genus Jaculus; species Jaculus jaculus. The sequence continues at coordinate 151,226,908 of NC_059102.1, read as the reverse complement.
GAGCAGGTGGAGTTAGACAAGGCAGTTGGGGGGGGGGCAGTGGACCGTGGGTGGGAATGCCCCCCCCCCCACTGGCTGCAGCTTACAGCACCTGTTCTGTAGGCCTCAGGGGTGTCAGTCCCAGGAGGTGACCCCGAGGAAAGACAGGAAGAAGGCCGTGTTCAGAAACACCTGTGTGTATGTAGTAGGATGCCTGGGCCATGGGAAAGTGGGAGGTGTGGGGGCCACCTTCCCGGCTCCCCAGAGCAGGTGGTGGGTGGGCCAGACACGTGGAATGGGTGGCCAGCCGGGCTGGCTGTGGTTCCAGAGCCCAACTACACTCCTCTGGGTGGCTTGGCCTGGGAGGGGAGGTCAGAGGTGAAAGGCCTGAGGTGCTGGGGTCCAGGCACCAGAGGCTCCTGGGCCTTCTCTTGCAGCGAAGGGGGTGAAAGCCTTCCACGTGCTGTCCACTGACTACAGGTGTGGCTTGCTTTACGTCCGCCTGGGCCACGCTGGCAGCAACCACAAGAGTCTGCTGCTCTTTAGTGAGTGTCACGTGCAGAGCCACCCTTGGTGGCAGAGGGTCAGAGGGGTGACAGGCACAAGAGGGGAGGGAGGGGAAGAGGGAGGAGCGAAGGCAGGGCTGGCAAGTAAGGCTGGCCAGCTGGGAGAGAGTGTGGCCAGGGTGGGTGCTTGGAGAGGGGCTGTGGAGCGACTCCTAGTAGAAGGCTGGAGGCAGCTGCATCAGGGGCGAGTGGGCCTCGAATGGCTACTGGGACAGGACGGCCTTCTGTGTGGACAGGGGCTGCCTGGGATGAGGTTCAGATGAAGGGTGTGGGTCCTAAGCCCTGGGTGGCTGAGGGTCAGCATAGAATAGCTGGAGATGAGGGGAGGCTGTGGGGTAGGCATGGGACAGGGCCAGCCAAGTGGAAGGATGAATGGAAGGGATGTAGAGGGGACACGAGCCCACTTCCATACACCAAGGCTGTGCCATAGGGCAGGACCTGTGCAGGAGGAGGAAGAGGAGGGGTCTTCAGTTGGGCATGATCAGGCAAGCAGCTGGCTGGGATGTGCCCAGGGACCGGAAAGCACAGGGGGCTCCCAGCGGCCTACCCCTCACAGCCTTGCAAACAAGGGAGGTCGGAATGACAGTGGGGGTAAGGGCTAGTAGTTTGCAGCTCCCCAAATGCCAGAATGGGCATCTCTGGTACTGTGACTGTGGCCCCCAACTGCAGACAGATGGAACATTTGCAGCTTCTCGAGTTCTCTGAGAATTCATGGACACATGCCATGTTCTGAAGCTCACTAAGCTCACGGTCCTCCCAAAAGATGGTACCATGTGATGCGGGCTTTCACCCCACCCTCTTTCACCCCCCCCCCCCGCCTCTCCCATTAGACAGCTTGTCTGTGCAAGGTATAGAAACCATGTGCCAAGGCCACTATGAAAGTGTCCAAACGCCCCATCCTGCCCCCTGCAGGCCTCCCATCGGCGTGGGGTGTGCAATGCCCTGCGTGGATCCTAAGAGGCAGCTTCCAGGCCATAAAGGCTTTAGCTGATACCCAGGCTGGGGTCATGAGATGGGCACGACACAGTTCTGTCCTCAGTCGAGTCCAGGGCAGCCAGGGTGAGCCCCTGCGCGTGGATTTGTGGCAGACACAGACCCCCGCAGCAGCTGGGTCTCTTGGTGTCTTTGTCCTTCCCCACAGCTTCCTGTGTACCCACACTCCTCCCGTGAGAGCCGGCTGCTCTCCACTCAGCTTTGCAACCTGTGATCCTTCCGGACCCCGAGGACTGTTGTCCCAGGTGGCAGGTCATCACATCCAGTGGCCTGTTCAGAGGTGTTTGTTCCAGAGGTGACCGAAGGCCACTGACAACGTGAAAAAAAAATCAAGTGGCTCCAGGCATGAAGGCAGAGCAATAGGAAAGGAGGACACATGCCCCTTGACCTCTTCCTGTGATGTGTCCCTATCTGCTGTGAAATCAACCACTGCTAGTAAGTTCAGGCCTCACTGCTCTCTCTGTGTGACCACCAAGCATGTTCCTTGACCTTTCACACCTCAGGAAACTGCTCGCTTACCCAAGAAATGTTCAACAACACCTATGTGTTCGGGCAGGCATTGGGCTGGCCACTGGGCTTAGCTCTGAGACACAGCAGGCAAATGCAGGTTTAGAATGATGCTGCAACGGGACAGCTGTCACTCACGTCATCACTGTCAGGGGAGGGGGGCACTGTCAAGGGGTAGCTGTCAATCAAGTCATCACTGTAGGGGGAGAGGGGTAGCTTGACCTCACATCCTCACTGTCAGGCTGCCGTCAGTCGTGGCATTGTCCAACCATGCTGTGACGTATACATTATAGGCGCTACGACCTGCCTTCTGGAGCAACAAGTAGGGGAAAACAGCACATCAGAAGCCTTCCCCAGGGGAGAGGGGAGGGGGAGCTGCTTGGTGGAAGTGACGTGGAAAGTAAGCCATGCCGATGGGGGAGGGATGCTGAGTGGAGCAGGGGAGCTTCCCTGGTGGAGGAAGTGACTTTTGAAGAGACCAAGGATGGGGGACAGTGCCTTCTCTGGTGGCTCAGGGGACCCCACTTTGAGAGCTTGGGCAGCTAGAGAGAGAGAGAGAGAGAGAGAAGAGAGAGGCATGAGGAAAGGCTGTCTGTGGACAGGCCGGACTCTGCAATGGCTTGAGGCTGGGGTAAAGGGTTTGGGCTGTATTTAGGGGTGCTGGAGGGAGACAGGTCAATGAAATTTGCATGCGGTGCACAGGGCTGAGTGTGATGGGTGGGCTCAATGATCAGCTCCACGGTTTGAAAGAATCAGGTGGTGGACAGGAGTAGGCAGAGAGCAGGAACAGGTGCAGGGAAACCAGCCCGAGTCCAGAAGATGTGGTGTGTGAGCTACGGTAGGGGCTGGACGGAAGTGGCGGGTGGGTTGGAAAAGACAGGCAAGAGAGGAGTGCATCAGGCATCAAAAGGGAATCACAGACCAGATTTGGGAGCTTTGAGTGTCCCCAGGACATCCCGGGGACAGAGTAGATGGGAGCTAGAATTCAGAGGAAAGATCTAAGGCGTGGAGCTGGGAAGATGGCTCAGCGGTTGAAGGTGCTTTCTTGTAAAGCCTGCCAGCCCCAAGCCATCCACATAAGCTGACCCCAAAAGTGGCACAAGCATCTGGTGTTGCTTGCAGTGGTAGAGGCATGCACATGTGCATGAGTAATTTTTTTTTTTTCTGGGCTGGAGAGATTGCTTAGTGGTTAAGGCACATGCCTGAGAAGTCTAAGGATCTAGGTTTGATTCTCCAGGTTCCACGTAAGCCAGATGCACATGGTGGCGCCTGTGTCTGGAGTTTGTTTGCAGTGGCTGGAAGCCTGGAACACCCATTCTCCCTCTCTCTCTAATAAATAAGTAAAAATTAAGTTTAAAAAATTAAAAAAATATATATTTTTTTCCAAGGTAGAGTTTCACTCTAGCCCCAAGCTGATCTGGAATTCACTATGCAGCCTCAGGGTGGCTTGAACTCACTGCGGTCCTCCTACTTTTGCCACCTGAGTGCTGAGATTAAAGATGTGAGCCACCAAACCTGGTGCAAATATTTTTTAAAGATTTATTTATTTGTTAAAGATAGATAGATAGAGAGAGAGAGACAGAGAGAGAGAGAGAGACAGAGAGAGAGAGAGAGAGAGAGAGGGAGGGAGAGAGAGAGAGGGAGAGAAAGAGAATGGGCACGCCAGGGCCTCCAGCCACTGAAAACAAACTCCAGACACATGCACCACCATGGGCACCTATCTTACTGGGACCTGGAGAATCGAACCTGGGTCCTTAGGCTTCACAGGCATGCGCCTTAACTGCTAAGCTATTTCTTCAGCCCCACAAATATATCACAAATATATTTTTTTCTCAAATACTTTTAAATTATTTATTTATTTATTTATTTGAGAGTGACAGACACAGAGAGAAGGACAGATGGAGGGAGAGAGAGAGAGAATGGGTGCACCAGGGCTTCCAGCCTCTGCAAACGAACTCCAGACACGTGTGCCCCCTTGTGCATCTGGCTAACGTGGGACCTGGGGAACCTAGCCTCGAACCAGGGTCCTTAGGCTTCACAGGCAAGCGTTTAACCACTAAGCCATCTCTCCAGCCCTCTCAAATACTTTTAAAATAAGGGTTATATTGCTTAAGACTCCACATGCTTGGGCTACAAGGTCACTGAGAAATTTTCCTGGAGCTGAGCTGAAAACCTCCTCTGTGTAGACAGGCTGACAGAAAGCTGAAAAAAGTGACATTGCATGCAGCTCCATGGGAGAGACAGAAGTCATCAGTGGAGATAAACAACAGTGGACACTGCAAGCTTTCAGTTTGTCCAACCAGGCCAAATGAGCCAACAGGTGCAATAGTGGCATGTCTTTATGGGGCAAATCAACCACTCTCTAATTGGACTGGAGACCCACTCCATGGGAGGGGATACATTCCTGATACTGGAAACCTATGACAAGAGACCTAGGGGTGTGACATCTATTGGTATCTGGCTAAATGCATGTTTTATGCCTACCAAACTGCCTGGTAAGCACTTTTCTTAATGTTCATACCCATATATATATACATATATATAAATTTTTATTAGCATTTTCCATGATTATAAAAAAATCCCATGGTAATTCTCTCCCCCCTGCCATACTTTCCCCTTTGAAATTCCATTCTCCATCATATTATCTCCCCATACCCATATATTAATGCTACTCTCACTTTTGGCTAGAGAAGCTTCTCTTTGCAGAAGGTGGTGACCTCTGGGAAGACCTAAAAGGCACTATACTGCTGAGAAGTGACAGAGGACTGCTCAACACTGAAACATCTCTATCACACCCTCCAATATTCAGGGTCCATTGTGGAAGAGGTGGCAGAAAAAAATGTAAGAGCCAAAGGAAGGGTAGGACTCCTTACAACGCATTCTTCCAGTCACAAAATGGCCTGGATATCCATGACCTTTCACTGCCTGACACTACCTACACAAGACCAGTATGATAGGAGGAAAAGATGATGACATCAAAATAAAAGAGAGACTGATTGAGAGGGGGAGGGGATGTGATAGAGAGTGGGTTTTTGAAGGGCAAAGAGGGGGGAGGGAATGATCATGATTTAGTGTCTATAATTATGGAAGTTGGTAATAATAATAAAAAAATAGAGGTCTAAGTAAAGGATCATGGTGGTTTGAATTAGATGTCCCCCATAAACTCATGTATTCTGAATGTTAGGTCCCCAGCTGATGGCAATGTGAGAATTGTAGTCTCCAGAAGAGGTATGTTGTGGGGGACAGACTTAGAGGTATTATAGTCAGCTTCCCCTTGCCAGTGTTTGGCACACTGTCCTACTGGCTGTTGGCCACGTGATGTTGGCCAAGAAATGATGTTCAGCTTCTGCTCATGCCATGTTTTCCCCTGCCACCATGGAGTTTCCTTTTGAGTCTGCAAGACAAAATAAACCATTTCCTCCCACAAGCTGTTTTTGGTTGACTGTTTTCTTCTAGCAATGCAAAACTGACTGCAACAGAGAGGATAACAAATTTGGAGTCACTGATACATGAATGTAGTCATGGCCATGCCTGAGCTCACCTGAGAAAAAAATAATAGGGTTGGATCAGTCAGCTACTGCTGTGTAACAAATAATCCCCCCCAAAATCTCAGGCACATAAAACAATGAATGTTTATTTAGCTGTGTCACTTGCAGGTTGGGCTGTGATCCCATCTGGGTTTGTTTCTGCATTTGTGGGTTTTTAGCAGGTCTGCAGGCTTAAGCTGGGCGCACTTGGGTTGGCTTGGCTCAACTTGTCTTATGTCCTCATATTGGTGTCAATCACAGCAGGGAGGGAGGAGATCCAAGTCCTTCAGACTCAGAGCAGACCCACTGCCATTCCCGTCTCTCCACTGCAGTCAAAGCGAGTCACAGTGTCAAACCTGAAACCAGAGGCCAGAGATGTACTTAGCTACTCCAGTAGGAGAAACTGCCAGAATGCCAGAGGTCACAAGGAGGGTGAGGACTTGGCTCTTTAATGCCACCTGGGCCACCATCACTCAGTCACAGTAGTTCATGTCTCTTGTGTGCATATGTGACTTTTCCTACCTCCTGTCTCTCGTCCTTAATGCTGCATCTGACCCAGGGTTAGGATTAAGGCCTCCGGTCTTTAGGATGGATCACTTAAATCCTGACCAGGTCTTCATATAAACCCTTGAACTGCTGTGGGAAGTAAGTACTAGGTCCCATCCTTAGCACGTGGTAGCACTAAGAGGCTAAGACAGATAGGAACATTACGTGAGAGCGCTGGTCACCACAGAGCAGCTGCTGGTCCTTGGTAACTCCGTTCCCTCTGGCAACATAATGCTGGGTCCTGCTCAGGGGTAGGAGCATCCTGTGGCCTGTGGCCTGGGGTGGCTCCCAGTGCCCTGTTCTCTCTGGTTGCTGGCTTTGAGACACCCTTCCTCTTGCCCTTGTTCATTTGCCTTGGCCGCTTCTGAAGACAGCATGAGAAATGTGTCCCATGGGCACTATTCTTGGCGGTGTCCTGGAGTGCTGGGGCCTGGGGTCCTTTCACCCATGGCACTCCCTTCTGCTGAGGCAGCTTTTCAGAAAACTTTGTGGGTTTCCTGTGTATGTGTTCCTAGTTCACTTCACGGCTGAAAGGCTGCACTCGCCCTTTTGCTGGTGACATACCTCTGCTTGCTTGTTAGAATTCTGGGGCTATCTTGCTGCTGAGGGGCAGGGCCTTTGGGGGAGATGGCTCAGGGGTTAAAGGTCTGCTGACTAGAGTTCTAAACTCCAGCACCCACGTAAAGCCATACCTAAAATGACACTCGTCTGTCATCCCAACGCACGCATGGCAATGAGAGGCAGAATCAGGAGAACCTCCAAGCTCGTGGCATTTTCAGAGGTAAAACATAAGAGAGACCCTGTTTCCTGTTTCAAAATAAGGTGGAAATAGAAGACCAACACCCCAAAGTTGTTCTCTGACTTCCATAGACACACCATGGCATGTGTGTATACACACACACACACACACACACACACACACACTGAAAAAGAGAGCATTGAGCAGGGCATGGTGGTGCACGCCTTTAATCCCAAAACTCGGGAGGCAGAGGTAGGAGGATCACCATGAGTTTGAGGCCATCCTGAGAATACAGAGTGAATTCCAGGTCAGCCTGAGCTAGAGTGAGACCCTACCTCGAAAAACCAAAGAAAAAAAATGCACTTGTGTGCCTCAAATCTACCTGGCACACTGGTTCCTCCCAAAGTGGCAACAAAGACACCTTGAGCGATGCCCTTGATTTGCTTTGTGCACCAAGGAAGGCATGGCTACCCAACAGCTCCTTGCCTTTACATATACTCTGCAGCTGGCAGCTCTTGACCTTTTTCTGTGGCTGTAATTTAAGTTGAGGGTACTTTGCTGGGCAGGGAGTTTGGAAATGAGAGGCCTTTTGGTGTTTCAGGCCAGCAGCATCCAGCCTTTCCACCTTTTCCTCTGTGCCCTTTCCCTGGCCTTTCTGTCTTGAAGGAGCTCACTGTGTACTAGGGCACGAATCAGCCCCGTGACCCTAGTGTTCAGTTATAGAGCCAAGCGTCTCGTCTAAGCCCACGGGTTTTGAGACACATTACCCTCTTCCCAGAGGCTCTAAGCCACCATCTAGCTCCTAGCTCTGTCATTGCATGCTTGGCAGCACTTGGGGAAGCTACTGTCTTCACTGCTTAACCCTGCCAGGGACAGGGGAAGAGGAAGACGAAAAGGGATAGGCTGGGAAGAGGGAGTCCTACAGAGTGATAGATGAGACGCCTGTCCCTGCACATGCCCACAGGGAGCCCCATGCCATCTATCTCACTGCCCTCACAGGCAGCCTCCCACTGTGGCACCCAGGTGGGTGGTGTCAGAGTTGGTCCCTGTAACACTAACACAGAGCCAGCCACCATTCTTTAAAGGCTTAAAAACTTATTTATTTATTTAAGAGTGACATATATATATAGAGAAAGAGGGAGAGAGAGAGAGAGAGAGAATTGGCGTGCCAGGGCCTCCAGCCACTGCAAACAAACTCCAGAAGCATGTGCCACCTTGTGCATCTGGCTAACGTGGGTCCTGGGGAATCAAGCCTCGAACTGGGGTCATTAAGCTTCACGGGCAAGCGCTTAACCATTAAGCCATCTCTCCAGCCCCCCAGCCACCATTCTTACAGATCTTCATGCTGTTTGCTAAGGCCTGGCCCAGTTCTCACATGGTCCTGCGAGTTAGATCCCCACTATGGCCCTGGATAAGCCTCACAGGCAGTGTGTCTGCAGCTTGTGTTAGCTGCTTTTCTTGTTGCAGTGACAAAACACTTCACAGGAAGTTCCTTAAGGATGGAAGAGCTTTTTCTGCTCCACGGTTTGACGGTATAGTCCCTCATGGCGGGAGGGCATCGCCGCAGGAGCGGGAGGCGGCTGGTCACAATGCATCCACAGTCAGGAAGCAGAGACAGACGCATGCTGGTGCTTGGTTCTCCCTCTCTCTCTCTCCTTATTCAGTCATGACCCCAGCCATGATATATTGTGCTGTCCACATTCAGGGTGGGTATCCCCCAATAACTACTCTGAAGCCCTACTATGCAGGGGTATGGTGTGGGGAGAAGAGCTCTTTTGGCGGGATTAGTTGTGGGTGAAGGTGGGGGCTCATGATGAGGCTGTGGTTCTAATAAGGAGACACACTGCCTTCTCTCTACACAGTGAGGGCACATGAGGACCTCTTCCATCCAGGAAGAAGCTCTCATCAGAAACTCACCACACTAGCACCCTTTCGCCTTGAGATTATAAAACATAAACACTCTTTAAAGCTGCCTGGAGTCCTTGGTTACGGCAACCCTAGCTGATCAATACACACAGGTGAGCCATAGGCAAGCCCATGTGTGGCGCAAAGGTCCTCAGCCTTGCCTGGGAGCTTGGCTTCCTGGAGGGGGGTTAGATGCCCTTGCATGGTCTGTTTCCACTTGGCCATTCCAAGGGCATGGGGGACAATGAAAGCTATTTCTGTCTGGAAGGCAGAGAACCTTGAGCTGGCCCCTGGGCATCTCCCTTACAAGTCTGGGCACTGTGTTCCGAAGGAGGTGGCACTAATAGCCCTCCTGGGCACAGGGACAAGTTTTTTTTTTTTTTCCCTGAATCAGTCTATAGCTTCAGAGCCTCAGTGTCTGTCTCTGTCTCCTGGACCAATGTCCCTAGCTGGGCATCTGCACTTCAGTGAGGAGCAAGGAAGGAGAGTCTCATAGTTTCCTGCAAACCTGATCTGCTTTCTGCAGGGCCAGGCTTTCTGAGCCTGTTCTCATGGCTTTCACAGAACAGGGCCGAGTTGCCACAGCTTAATTCCGCAGGGGCAGCAGCAAAAGTCAGTAGCCCAAGCTAGCCACGGACGTGTGTGCGTGTGCGTGTGTGTGTTGTGTGTGTGCACTAGTACACACACGAGCCGCTTATGTGAGCATGCCTACCATCCCCACACACAGCCCCACTTGCACATGTGCCCAGGCATGAGATGCAGAGCCACATGCTGACACATGATGCATCACCCTATCCTGTGCAAAGTGCATCCATGTACATGGGTCAAATACCTGCACATGCGCTCCAGCACACATGATGCACACACGTGTATGCATACCTCAGCTTACTCAGAATGCACAGATGTGCACATGGACACTCCACAGGGACATGTGTGCACAGAGTGCACCGTGCGTGCACACATATATATATATATATACGATTCATACACACATGTACATACATGTATAATTCATATTCACCCACTCGCCCACATGCATGCTAACCTGTGCACACATGTATAAGCGTGTGTTAATACAAACACACACCTGCACACACATACCTATTCACGTCAACTCCAGCTCAGAGAAAGCCTGCTATGGTAGCTTATGAAGGAGGAGGGGCTGCCCAGTGCCAGTGACCTTCACAGAAAGACTACCTATAGGACTGGAGAGATGGCTCAGTGGTTAAGGCGCTTGCCTGTGAAGCCTAAGGACCCATGTTCTACTCTCCAGATTCCACGTTAGCTAGACACACAAAGGCGAGGCAAGTGCAAGGCCTCACATGCCCACTAGGTGGTGCAAGCATCTGGTGTGTAATTACAGTGGCTGAGGCCCTAGCATGCCAATTCTCTCTCTCTCCCTTCAAAAAAACATAAACAACTAAGAAAAAAAAAGAAAGAAAGAAAAACTACTTATGGGCTTCATGCGCTTCCAATCTTGGCTTCTTCCCACTGTCCAGGAAGTGAGTTTGGTGCAGTGACTGGACCTACCTTCCTAGGAAGCCAAACCCTCCATTTAGTCTCACCTGCACACTGGAGCCTTTGTTCCTTCTGGAAAAGACTCCATTATTCTCTCAGTGAACGGCGCATTTGCTGCTCCATCTAAAAAATCCTACCATGTGTTTTTCCCCCCCTTTCTAAATAATGGGGAAGGAGCATTTCACATAACCTCAAGTTAATAATTCCACAGTATTTGCCACCCCCTCTAGCTGGTCCCAAGTCATTCTTCCTGCAAAACAAACTCCCAACCTCTGATCAGTCCCCACTGGGCTCTCCCCACCCCTAGCCAGGAAGCCAACAATCTGCTTTCTGTCCTCATGGTCTGGCCCTTGCTGGATATTTCCCGTAGATGGAGTTCTGCAACTTGTCCATTTGTTATCTGCTCATGAACTGTCATGTGTTTGAGGCTTATTCATGTTGCAGTTTCATTTTTTTCCCTCATGGCTGAACCCTGTTCCACTGAGTGATAAGTCCATTTTGAGGAACAATATGTTTGTGGGTAAAACTGGGGTGCTTCTGACACTGAAGGAAATCCTGAACAAACCCTACAGTTTGTTTTTCATTGACTTTTAAAAACATTAACGAGCTGTGCATGGTGGTGCACACTTTTATTTTTATTTATTTTTTATTTATTTTTTAAAATTTTTTATTTATTTTTATTAACAGCTTCCATGATTATAAAAAATACCCCATGGTGATACCCTCGGTGGTACACACTTTCAATCCCAGCACTTGAGAGGCAGAGGTAGGAGGATCGCCATGAGGTTGAGGCCACCTTATGAATTCCAGGTCAGTCTGGGCTAGAAAAACCTTGAAAAACAAAAACCAAACAAAACCCAACCAGCCCCCACCCCCAAACTCCCTCTAATGTAGGAAGACACCCAGAGGAGTGATATATCACTGGTTTCCCACTAGTTTTGCTATAAATAACCCTTCTCCCATAGGTCTCAACAGTAACAGCTGCCTGGGACCATCAGGCCCTTTCTGAAATCATTTGTTCTTCTCTTTCTCTTGTTGGCCTGTGCAGGTGTCTGATGGGTGACATCAGGCACCTGATAGCACTCCCTTCAGGTCATGCATGGCATTGCCCCTGTTTTGAGATCGTGGGTCCTGTGAAAGGTCATTTCACTGCTCTAAGTGCACACATCACCCAATCCTCAGCTTCTCCACACCATAGCATTTGGCCGCTTTTCCCTGTCAACATCCTTAAACTCCATCCTCAGGCAGGTACGCTCGAGACAGGGTCTCCCTCCTTGTGCCTGGCTGCCTTGCGAATGAACACTATCTCCTTCTCAGAATCGTCCCTGCTGTGGTTGGCATAGTGTGCCATGGGCAAAATATGGTTCAACTCCCGTTCTTAGCGCTGGTGACACACTGCTGTGCCCCTGTGAACACCTGCTCTGTGTGAGACCCGATTCCTGATCTTCCAGGTCCTGACCTCTTGTGGGTATTCTGTTTCTACCCCATATGTCTTGGGTCCCTTTCTCCTTCCATTCTGAGTCAGAGTGGCTTCCAGGCCTCTTGCGGGCCCAGCCTAAGGACAGTATGAAAGCCAGTTCGTGTGCAGAGTTCTAGGATCATCTCATCTTTGTGAACACCTGGACCCATCTGTTGCTGACTCCAAAGACCGGAAGTGAGGTCTAGATAACTTAAGCAGCAATAAAATTCAGTAAGCTGACCCCAACACCTAGGACGGGTTCCTAGTCAGGTCTGTGTGGGCTCCACGGACCCCCAAGCCACACTCTAGGAGGGTCCTGATGGGCCACACCCTAGTGTCGTTGGAGGAGGACTGTCACCATGTTAGCACTGGGAGGGCATCTTGATGTCAGATGTCTGGTGTATTATTTACTTTTCTCATTTCTGTGACAAAATACCTGTCCAAAAGCAAGTTAAGAGAAGGGAGGCTCATTTTGGCTCATGGTATTAAAAGGGACACAGTCCCTCATGTCAGGAGGTCATGGTGGCAGGAGCACGGGACAGAGAGCGACACTGGGTCTGAGAGAGATGAGTTCTGTGCTCAGCTCATTTCCTCCTTTTGTTCAGTCTGGGAATCTGTGGGGTAGCGCCACCAACGATAAGGTGGGTCTTCCTTCCCCAGCTAAACTTCTCTGCAAATATCCTGACAGACTTGCCCATACCTATGTGTCTCATAGGTAATTCCTCACCTCGTCAAGTTGCCAGTTAAAATTAACCATCACGTAGCTGGGCGTGGTGGCACACGCCTTTCCTCCCAGCACTCGGAAGGCAGAAGTAGGAGGATCGCTGTGAGTTCAAGGCCAGCCTGAGGCTATGTAGCCAATTCCTGGTCAGGCTAGACTACAGTGAGACTCTGCCTCAAATAAATAAATAAATAAATAAAAATAAAAATTAAGTTCCACAGATGGCCTCTCAGTCTTTGAGAGACTGAATTTCTCATTTCAAACCACCAAATTTGTGGGAATTTATTGCAGAAGCTTCAGAAAATTATCACACATGCAGATGCACAAGCACACAGAGATATGAACACGTACAGATAATCTAACACTACTGCATACACATGTGTACATGCAGACATAGAGGCGCACACACAGTCACATGCACATACACACAATGGCACATGTACGTGTAGACATACAGAGAAACACACAAAAGCATAAATGCATCCATTCACATCCAGGCAGACAAACCACCATTCACAATCAGGCATATGTGTGAACACACAGAGCCACATGTGCACACACAGTTCCACACACATTCATGTACACACTGGCACACATTCACGTCACATACATATATGCACACACACATACCCACACAGAAGCAAGATGATACAGCTGTACCGTGTTGCAACATCTGGACACAGGGGAAGGATGAATGAGGGCAGGGGACCAGGAAACAGTAGAGGCCGTCAGGGTCAGCCAGAGATGTCTTCAAAGCCCTCCTGGACACTGGAGAAAGGGAGGGGTGTAAACTCTGGGAGGAGGGAACTTGGGGGACATTCTACAGTCTTGGTGGCCAGGCTGATACGATGGGGGTGTGGTTAGCAGTCAGGGTAGGGAGAGAAGGGAGGGTTTTACAAAAGGGGGAGGGGGACACAGGGGGCAGGCGCGCAGCTCTCAGGGGCAGCAGAGTGGATTATCTAAGAGGGAGAATCCAGCCTCATCTACGTCTCTGGCTGGGCGCTGGGGTGCTGCTTCTGAGGGACTGGGGGTTACAGACAGAGGAGCCTCCTCTTCCCACTGGGTTGTTCCCTCCAGCTGTCCCTCACACAGGGCTTGGGCCATAAGTCCATGTTTTGCCATTCCCTTCTACCCCAGACAGACTGTCGCACCATCATTCTGGTTGGACAGTTGCAGAATCTTCTCACTGGGTTCTCTGCTGCCATGTTTGCGGTCTCCCATATCCAAACCGACATAGCACCTGGAGTGACCCTTTAAACATGTAAGCCACATCATGTCTGTGTCAAAGCCCTCCAGGTCTCGCCCCTTCTTGACCAGTCTCGGGTGTTTGCCCTCTCTAGCTGCACCACCCTCCAGTGCGTTCCTGGCACACGCTACACCCTGTCCAGCCGTCAGGTCGCACTGTGTGTTCTTCTTACCTGAGTTCTTCTCCCACCTAATTTGTTCCTGGACCATTTCCTCCATTATTGTCAATTCTGTGTTCAAATGTCACCTTGGTGAGGCTGGCTTGGTCATTTCCATTTAAAAATACAACCACCCTCTTGTCTCAACACTGTCTGTCCAACTTGTTCCATTTGCCTTTTCCCCATAGCATTTATGACCTTTAGGATAATATATAATTATATGCATCAGTGCCAACCAGGAGATGGAACCACACAATGGATTGAACAGGGAGAGTTTATGTAATGAACAGTTAAGAATACAAGGCAAAGAGAATTAATAAAGAATTGCTCAGGGCTGTAGGCAATGATTTGAGGGTGGTATCCCCACTAAAATCTGGTTTGAGACCTGGGGGGACAAGGTGTGGCTGCAGTCAGGGATAGAGGGACCATTGCTGGGTTTCCTGAGGCAGAGCTGGTCATAGTCAAGGCAGAGGCTGGCAACTAGGGAAAACCAGGCTGTGCAAGCAAGTAGGAAGCCTGTTTACCCTTCCAGATGCAGGTGGACTGGGCTGGGAGACCTGCGAGAGTCACTGGAAATCCATTAGTAGGACGTCCCTGAATCTTCATGGGAAGCCATCCATTTGGGCCCATTGAAGTCAGTGTAAACAAAAGTCCCAGAAGTCCCTACTTGTATTTGGAACCCAGTGGATCACATAGAAGAGAAGCTCTGAAATAGACCTACGCAAATGTGAGCAAGTGATACATCTCTAGATTCCACATTTGAGAAAAGTGGGATCTTTGTCTTCCTCCCTCAAATTACCCTCACTTTTATTAAAAAAATATATATATACATAAAATATGTTATATATATCAAGAGATGGAACCACACAATACAATGAAAAGGGAGAGAGGGATAATAAATAATAAAAGATATCTAGATGTCTTTTATTATTTATCTAATCTAGATTCTACATATGAGAGACACCATGTAATATTTGTATTTCTTTTTCATTTGACAGAGAATGAGAGAGAGAAGGAGAGAATGGATGCATCAGGGCCTCTAGCCACTGTAAATGAACTCCAGACACATGCATTACCTTGTGCATCTGGCTTTACATGGGTACTGAGGAACTGAACTAGGGTCATTAGACTTTATAGTCAAGTGTCTTAACCTCTGAGCCATCTCTCCAGCCCCAATATTTGTATTTCTAAGTCTGGCTTATTTTGCTTAACATGATGATCATCAGTTCCATCCATTTTCCTACAGAAGATATACTTTCATTCTTTTATAAAAGATTTCCTTTTAGTTAATTAATTTTTTGATTGCTCAGACTGAAGGAATGTGCTACCATACTCAGCTATCTGATCCATTTTGTGCTATGGTGTTTGTTTATGAAATTTAGTGTGTCAACATTTGGTGCATATATATTTACAATTATATGTTTGAGGGATTGTTCTATTTAGTAATATGTGGTGACCTTATTTCTTCAGACTAATTTTAGATAGACATTTATTTTGTCAGACATGAGCATAACTACCTGTTTATTTTTGGTCACTTGCTCTGAAACTGGCATCCATTCTTTCTCTTATAGGTTTTTTTTTGTTTTTTGTTTTTTGAGGTAGGGTTTCATTCTAGCTAAGACTGACCTATAAGTCACTATGTAGTCTCAGAGTGGCCTTGAACTCATGGTGATCCTCCTTGCTGAACTCAGTGATTACTTTTAGGGTATTTTTATTTTTATTTTTGGATTCTTCAGGCTTTTCTACACAGAAAGTTATTTCTTTCTTCCTACTCAGTATACCTTAAAAAATATTTTTATTTATTTACTTATTTACAAGTAGAGAGAGGAATGACAGATATGGGCCTGCCAGGGCCTCCAGCTGCTGCAAACAAACTCCAGATGCATGCTCCACTTTGTGCATCTGGATTTTCATGGGTAATGGGGAATCCAACCTGGATTGTTACGCTTTGCAGGCAAGTGCCTCAGCTGCTGAGTCATCTCTCTAGTCCCTGTAGATGCTTTAAAAAAAAAATCAAATTAAGGAAGTTTCCCTGTATTTTTGCTGAGCGTGTGTCCTTGTCTTCCATCTTGTTTGAGACAGGTTTCTTATCACCTGCTGTGTTCACCAGGCTAGCAGTTCCTCAGGCTTTTGGGGAACTTTCTCGACCCTATTTCCCATCTCACCATAGGTGCACCAGGATTCCATATGCTTGCACTGCTTTACCCACCTTTTATGTGGGAGCTCTGGGGATCCTAACTCAGGTACTCCTGCTGGCACAGAAAGTAATTTATCGGGCTGGAGGCATGGCTCAGTGGTTAAGGTGCTTGCCTTCACAGTCTAAGGACCCAGGTTTGATTCTCCAGATCCCACGTTAGCCAGATGGAGTTTATTTGCAGTGGCTAGAGGCCCTGGGGTGCCCATGCTCTCTCTCTCTCTCCCTCTCATAAAGAAATAAAAAAAATATTTAAAAAAGAGAAAGCCATTTATCCAGTGAGCCATCTCCCCAACTGTTGTAGACAGCTACACAATACTGGGACAAACATCTAATCAAACACAGTTCTATGGGAGGAAGGGATTTAGTTCAAGGTTACAGATCCATGGGAAGTTCCATCAATGGTGGAAGAAGGCAGCTCCAGTTCACAAATCCAAGGAGAGAGAGAGAGCGAGAGAGAGAGACCATCACCAGCTAGCAAACACAAAAAGCAGCCAGGAGGATCCCTGCCAGAGCTCAGACCTCTCTGCATACCTTTGGGCTGGAATTCAGATCTGTCTCACTGACAAGCCTCTCTGTAGCAGAAATCTGGCCCCTAGGGGCTGAAGCAGCAAACTCATTTTTTTTTTTTTTTGTTTTGAGGCAAGACTGCCTCTTTTGTTTTTAATGTGTGAGAGTGAAAGTAAGAGCGAGAGAGAGAGCGAGAGCGAGAGCGAGCGAGCGAGCGAGAGAGAGAGAGAGAGAGAGAGAGAATTGGTGCACCAGAGCCTCCAGTCACTGCAATTGAGCTCCAGACACACGCACCACCTTGTGCGCATGTGTGACCTTATGAGCTTGTATCACTTTGTGCATCTGGCTAATGTGGGATCTGGAGAGTTGAACATGGGTCCTTAGCCTTTCCAGGCAAGTGCCTTAACTGCTAAGCCATCTCTCCAGCCCTCAATTTTTTTTTCTTTTTTGAAGTAGGGTCTCATTCTAGCCCAGGCTGACCTGGAATTCACTATGTAGTCTCAGGGGGCCTCTACCTCATGGTGATCCTCCTACCTCTGCCTGCCAAGTGCTGAGATTAAATGTGTGCACCATCACACCTGGCTGCAAACTCCACTTTATTAAAACACCTGAGTATATGGGGCCATACATTCAAACTATCACACCAACCTATGGTGTCAAACTAATACTTTTGATTTATTTAGATTAATATTTTCAGGCTGGAGAGATGGCTTAATGGTTAAGAAATAGAGAGAGATAGATAGGTAGGGAGAGAGAGAGAGAGAGAGAGAGAGAGAGAGAGAGAATGAGAATGGATGCACCAGGGCCTCCAGCCACTGCAAATGAACTCCAGACACGTGTGCCCCCTTATGCATCTGGCTTACGTGGGTTTTGGGGAATTGAACCTGGGTCCTTTGGCTTTGTAGGCAAGTGCCCTAACCACTAAGCAATTTCTTCACCCCCCCTTTTTTTTTTTCAAGGTATAATCTCGCTCTAGCCCAGGCTGACCTGGAATTCACTATGTAGTCTCAGCGTGGCCTCAAACTCATGGTGATCCTCCCTAGTGCTGTGATCAAAGACGTGTGTCATCACGCCCAGTTAATACTTTTATTTCTAACATATCTCCATTGTTTAGTTAAAGGAATTTTCCTATAGACAGCAGATGGTTGTATCATGGCTTTAAAAATATTTTTTATTTATTTACTTATTTTGAGAGAGAGAGAGAGACAGAGAGAGATAATGGGCACTGCAAACAAACTCCAGATGCATGCACCACCATGTGCATCTGGTTTAGGTGGGTACTGGGGAATCAAACCTGGGTTGGTCCTTAGGCTTTACAGCCAAGCACCTTAACTACTCAGCCATGTCTCCAGCCTATATCATGGTTTTTAATCCACTCTCACTTCCTTGTGTTTAGTGTGTTTTGAATGTTTAGTTAATATAACTACAAGTCAGTTCAAAAGTATTCTATTTTGTAAGATTCTATTGCTGAAGGCTCCATGGTTAGGCTATAGATAACAGAAATCAAGCTAGAGCTGAGCTGGAAGCCTCCTCTCTGTTGTCTGTCTGTCAGGATGATGGAAAGAGCTATATAGGCTGTTGGGGGAGAAAAGTGATCAAGGGTCTTAATCAGCAGTGAACTCTGCAAACTTTCTGGCTGGTCAGTCAGGCCAAATATACCAACTAGCATAACGGTGGTATGTCTGTGATGGGGAAATAAACTGCTCTATGATTGGACTTGATGCCTATTCCATGGGAGGGAATGCATCCTGTTGCTGCAAACCTAATCAAAAGCCTATGGTGAGCTGGAAAGATGGCCTAGCAGTTAAAGGCACTTGCATGCAAAGCCTGCTGGCCCACATATAGCCAGATGCACAAGGAGGCATATGCATTCGGAGTTGTTTTGCAGTGGCAAAAGGCTCTGGTACATCCATTTCTTCTAAAATAAAAAAAAAATTATTAAAAAGGCTGGAGATGGGCTGGAGAGATGGCCCAGGAGTTAAGGTGCTTGCCTGTAAAGCCTAATGACCTGAGTTCATTTCCCCAATACCCATGTAAAGCCAGATGCACAAAGTACCACGTGTGTCTGGAGTTTGTTTGCAGCATCTGGAAGCTCTGGTGCATCCATTCTCCCTCTCTTTTTGCTGGTGATGCACACATTTAGACCTAGCACTTGGGGGGTGGAGGTAGGAGAATTGCTGTGAATTCAAGGCCAGCCTGAGACTACATAGGGAATTCCAGGTCAGCCTGGACTAGAGTGAGACCCTACCTTGAAAAAAAAAAAACCCAAAAAACTAAGACAAACAAATAAACAAAAGGCTGTAGAGATTATAAGCCCTGGGTGTGGGAACAACTACTGTTATCTGGCTAGAGAGATATACTATGCCTACCAAATTGCCCTTTAAGTGTTTTTGTTTATGCCCATGTGCTAACATTTTCGGTTAGAGAAACTTCTCTTTTTAGATGGGAGTGACCACTGAGGAGATTCAAAACTCACCAAAGTGCCTAGAAAAAGTGACAGTGGTGTGTTCATCACTAAGCATTTCTGTCATACTCTCCAAGGCTCAGGAAGCATTGCGAAACAGGTGGCAGAAAGGATATAAAGGGCCAAAGGAAGGGGAGGAGTGCCTTGTAATGCTGTCTTCCAGGCACAAAGGGGCCTTGGTACTCATGACGTCACATGGCTGATGCTACCTGCACAAGACCTGCAAAATATGAGGGGAAAAATGATGACATGAAAATAGAAGAGAGACTAGTTGGAGAGAAGAAGGGGATCAGTGGAGGGTGGATTTGGGAAAGGAAAAAGGAAGGGTCATGGGAGGGGATCATGATCACATTATATTGTCTATATGCATGGAAGTTGTCAATAAAAAGTTAAGAAGAGATTATCTTTTTGATTATTTGTTTTGTTTTTGTTTTTTAAGGTAGAGTTTCACTGTAGCCTAGGCTGACCTGGAATTCACTATGGAGTCTCAGGGTGGCCTCGAACTCACGGTGATCCTCCTACCTCTGCCTCCCGAGTGCTGGGATTAAAGGTGTGTGCCAACCATGCCCGGCTAAAATTACATTATTTTGAGGAGCTGTTATAGCTGCAGAAATACAGGGCTGGGGATAACAGATAGAGAACATCACAGCATATGGGGGGGGGTGGGTCCCTGGTTAGATCTGTAGCATTAAAAGCCCCAATCCAGGGGCTGGAGAGGTGGCTTAGTGGTTAAGCCATTTGCCTGCAAAGCCAAAGGACCTTGGTTTGATTCCCCAGGACCCATGTAAGCCAGATGCACAAGAGGCACATGGGTCTCGAGTTTGTTTGCAGTGGCTAGAGGCCTGGAACACCCATTTTCCATCTCTCTCTCCCTCAAATAAATAAATAAAAATAAAATATTAGAAAACCCAAACCCAAACAAATAACCCAACAAAATTTCCCCAAATTTATTATAGCATAGTTCTAGAGGCCAGAAGTCTGATTTCAGGTGAGATTCAGAGGGTAGAAATTTAGATAAAGGTTTTTTTTTTTTTTTAATTTTTAGTTTTTTGTTTTTTTGTGGTAGGGTTTTGCTCTAGCTCAGGCTGACCTGGGATTCACTATGGAGTCTCAGGGTGGCTTCAAACTCACTGTGATCCTCCTACTTCTGCCTCCCAAGAAGGCTGGGATCAAAGGCGTGTGCCACCACGCCTGGCTTAGATAAAAGGTATTTTAATGAGAACTTCAGCAACTGACCATTCAGTCCCCCTAAGGACTCTCTGTAATCAAGTGAGCCTATCAGAGTGTCTCACAGGAAAGGAACAGCCCAGAAAACTGATCCTATTAGTCACCCCATTGCCTAAGGATATGTGTGAGGAGGGTTTACATCACCGTGGCAAATACCAGAGAGAACAACTTTAAAGACTGAAGGAGGGGCTGGAGAGACAACGCAGCAGTTAAAGGCACTTGCTTGTAAAGTCTGCTGGCCTGGGTTCGATTCCCCAGTATCCGTGTAAAGCCAGATGCACAAAGTGGCACATGCATCTGGGGATCACTTGAAGTGGCAGGAGGCCCTGGAAGGCTCACGATCAACTCTATCTTCCTCTCTCTCTCGAATAAATAAAAATATTTTTTTTTAAAGAGGAAGGATGCATTTTGTCTCATGTTGTCAGAGGTTTCTGTCCATGGTTGTTTGGCCTTATTCTGTGACCTGTGATGAGGCAGGGAGGTAGAGTGGGCAGAGCTGGCTACTTCATGGTATCTGGGCAAGAGAGAGAGAGATAGACAGATAATAGATAGAGATACATTGATGATAGATATATGATAGACAGATGATAGATAGATAGATAGATAGATAGATAGATAGATAGATAGACAGATAACATAACTCCAGGGATGTATTTCCTCCCACTAGGCCAGCTACCACCAATCTCTAGTCCCTACCAAATAACCTGACCTCCTGGGAATAAGCCTCCCACACAAGAGCCTGCGGAGGACACTTCCTATCCAGACCATAACTGTATGGCAATTCTCCTACGTGGCCTTTTGTAATTTTTTTTTTGTATTTCATATTTGTTTATTTATTTGAGAGACAACAGAGGTAGAGAGAGGGGAGAGAATATGGGTGCGCCAGGGCCTCCAGCAGCTGCAAACGAACTTCAGACGCATGCTCCACCTTCTGCATCTGGCTTTATGTGGGTCCTGGGGAGTCAAACCTGGGCCCTTTGGCTTTGCAGGCAAACTCCTTAACCACTAAGCAGTCTCCCAAGTCCCTACTGCAGGATGGCAGAGAGAGCTCCCCTACCAGCACATTCAACCACAGGCAGCCCCTAGCATTGATGTCTCTCTCATGCTTCCAGATGACTCCATTCTGTAATTGTGATTTCAGGGTGGGGGAGACAGAGTCTCTGAAATGATGAACAGAAGATGGCATGGGGACATGCTGCAGCCTACTGTGTGGCCGGCTCTACTGCTTTCCTCTCTCCCAAGCCTTCTAGATGTGATACAACGCAGACCAGCTTACCTTGTGCATAACATCTCCTCCCTACAACTGCAATAGAAAGCCAGACCCTGCTCCCTTCAGTGAAGGATTTAGCAGTGCCGAGAAGTCACGGCTGTGGTCCCGGGCAAAGTTCATGAGGGATGTGACTAGAAAAGAGAGACTAAGGGCGGAGCTGTCATCATGAGGGACTGGGTCCTGCAGTGAAAGGCCTCTGGCAATGGAGAAATGGGATGGGAGCCCTCTCCCCCTGACCTCCAGTCTGGCTTGTCCCAGCCTCCTGCCCTGCAGTCTCCTGAGAGCACCTACCCTCAGAGCATGACCTCAAGCCCTGGTGGCTGTCCATCACGGGCTGAACGCACACCTGGCCTGCCTCCTCCCAGTGGTCTGCAGTGCCGCTTTACCTTGACCAGTGTCTATGAACGTAGTGGTAGAGCTTTGGAGAATTCAGCCTGGCACCCAGGCAAGACAGGCAGATGATGAGAGCTGCAGGGAGAGCTCTGCCACTCAGCACAGGATGGGGAAGCTTTGCTCATCAATCCCAAGAGTGTGTTGCCGCCCTCCCGTCTGCACCCATGTCCTAAAGTACTTAGATAAAGGGCTCTCTCACACAACAAGGACAATGTTAGGCTACAGTGAAGCTCTCCCCTACCCCCTATGGAAACACTAGCTTGCTCACAACCCTCTATCCCAATGAACACTTGATCCCCGACTCCCCACGTGCAGGTGACTGACTTCTTCTCAGGCACACTTCCATTCTGGGGTCAGGACAACCCCAGGGCTTGTTAGAAGGTGCTTATTAATATTGTTTATATGTACTGGGACTCTCCAGTCTCAGGCCAGAGAGGCACAAAGATGGCATTGTGAGACCAGCACCTGTCTCCAGAGCGTGGGTCAACTGGGTCTCAGGGCAGGTGGCCTAGGCCAGGAGCTGCAGAGGTGGAAAAGGAAGGTGGAGCTCCTGGGGGGAGAGCTAGGCTGAGGCCAGCAGCAAGGGCTCCCAGACAGCCACCAGCGAACCCCAACACGGGCTGCCTCTTGCACCCATTTCTCCAAAGGGGATACCATTGAGCTACCCTCAGGGCACATCAGGGGGGTCAAACTGACGAGGGAATGAAGCTCTCTGGGAAGTTGGAGGACACTGGAGGGGTGAAATGAAGATAGATGCCCAAGCATGGGTGCAGGAATGGCTGTGGCAGACCCCTCTTCCCCATCCTGCTCCACGCCACCACGTGGCGAGTAATGAACACCCACGTGGCCTTTGTCTCGCCAGGGCAGCCCAGAATCTTCACATGTCCCCTCAGCGGGTCTTCAGATGGCAGAAGCAACAGAAGCCCCTTGCCCCCTTGTTGGAGATGAGACTCCCTGAGCTCACAGGTGAAATCCCTTCACTTAAGCTCTTAGTGATCAAATGTTTGCAATCTCCAACATGTCAATGAGCCAGGTAAGTCTGTTCACCCTGAAGTCCAACCGTTACTCTCAGTTGAGACAAAAATCGGCCAGTCAGACAAAAGGAGCAAGATCCCTGTGGGCACTGGTCCGCAGTGAGAGAGCCTCGACGAGCGGTGGACAGCACAGCAGGAAGCAACGGGGCTCCCTCAGGGGGCCTGGCATCTGCTCGGGCGGGAGGGCATGATGTTTAAATTGAGAAGACCCCTGATACTGTTTTCCGGCTTACAGGAAGGTGTAGGGTTGGGTGTTCAGGCAGTGGTGGGACAATTGGGTGACTCTAGCAACCAGCAGACTCTGTGGTTTTGTAGCTTGGCCTCCTTTCTCTGCAGCTAGAAATGAGAAAGCAGTTTCCACCACGTGCCGGCCATGGGTAGCTGGAGAGCCTGGCTGGGGAGGGAACCCCTCTGTCCTTAGCCCAAGGTGCAGACTGTGCATCACCCCTGCCTTGGCATCATTCCCCCCGTCCACGGGGTCTTTTGTAAGCAGACATTGCGCAGCATTGTACGCTCTGTGCCCGTAGCTGACACTGAACCGATATTCATCAGATCCCAACAACAACAGCGTCCCGCCTCCATGATGGATGGGGACTTGGCCATGACACGTGGATGGAAGAGCTGTGGTCAGTGCCAAATGGGCACACATCCCTGACCACTGGGTA
Organism: Jaculus jaculus; assembly: GCF_020740685.1. Lineage (NCBI taxonomy): Eukaryota > Metazoa > Chordata > Mammalia > Rodentia > Dipodidae > Jaculus > Jaculus jaculus. The sequence continues at coordinate 151,203,288 of NC_059102.1, read as the reverse complement.
TATAAAGGGCGCCCTTGAGGAGCCAGAGCACCTTCGTGTGGACTCGCCAGGTGAAGGCCTTGTCTGAGCACAGAGAGTGGAAATGAAGCCTCTGCTTCTGACCGCTGTGCTGCTGGGGCTGGTGGCTGTCCTTGAGGCCCAGGATGCCCTGTCAGAAGGCCAGGAGGTGAGATGGAGAGAGGAGGTGGGCAGGCGAGGACGCTGGCATGTTTACTGGTCTGTGCCCGTGGACTTAGGCCATGGTTCAGGAGGTGTCCTTTAAGGCCAAATTCCAATCCTGAAACCCCAGCCTTGCAGTAGCAACCAGGGGACACTGCCATTCTCCCTGCAGACATAGGCCTTCAGGGCTAGGGCAGGGCAGGAGGTTTGAGTGTGGGGTCCTAGGCAAGTGACGTCTAGTACCAAAAGGTCTCACAGGGCAGCACCTTCAGGAAAGAGGATTCACCCAGTGCTGGATCCTAGACACCAACATATTTGCATCTTTAGAGGGTAAGGCATGCTCTGCCTCCACTGGACCAGGGAACCCAAACACTGGGCTCACCCTACAGACCTCTCGGGTGGAGATGTGTGGGTCCAGCATAGTTTAGGCTGCAGTCTGGGCTCTGGGGTGTCTGTTCAGGGTGCAGGCATGTGTGCTATAGTCTGAGGGGGGGGGAAACCAGAGCCTGGGCAAGGTTACCTAAAGGGTCTGCCTGCTGCAGTTTCAGGGAATCTGGTACATAAAGGCCATGGTGTCTGACAAGGTTATGCCAGAGGACAAAAGGCCCTACAAAATGTTCCCTCTAACCGTGACAGCCCTGGAAGGGGGGGACTTGGAGGCCACAGTTGTATTCTGGTGAGTGTCCCTTCCATCGCTATAGCTGCTTTCTCTCTCTTCCTTTCTTGATTTGGGCATTGGTGACCAAAAAGGTGCCTTCCTTTGAAGGAATACAGTTCCAAACAGCATTCTAAAGCTTCAGAGGGGATGACGGGGGATTTCAGGGGTCACCTGCTCAGGGACGATGCTCTGGACACCATGCTGAGTAGGTTTCCAGTGGATCCTGACAGCAGCTGCCTGGGCGCTCTTGTTTCATAGGAAGAAGGGTCAATGTCGTGAGATAAAAATTGTGATGAAGAAAAGCGACCGGCCTGGTGAATACACCGCCTGTGAGTGCCGGGACACCCCTGTGTCTCCTGTAGGGAGTGAGCTCCCGGGTGGGCCTTTTCAGCTCCCAAGACTAAATACCTGTTCCTCTCCCATGTGACAGCAGTCATTAGAGCTCATGGGCTGGTGCGCAGCCAGGACTAGCTGGGTCATGCTCCACACTGGTCAGCTGATGACCCATGGGGAACCAATGCTAAGGATCAGGAAAGTTGGGTGGGGCCAAGCTCTGCTCTCAGATCCTCTGGCCTCCTTAGCTGATCTTGACAACTTCCTGGATGGTGGCTGTCACTTATTTACGGGGTTTGTAGCAAGTTGTACAGTGGACTGGCTGGGTCCACTGAAATGTTCTAGACCATACCTTCACGTGTTCTCCAGTGGTTCCTCCAGGATGGGATCCTAAGGGCTAGTTCCATGTTCACTTGCAGTTAATGGCAAGAAGACTATCTACATCCAGAAGCTGCCAGTGGGGGACCACTACCTCTTGTACTGTGAAGGCGAGCACCATGGGAAATGGTTCCGCAAGGGAAAGCTCATGGGTGAGTGAGTGCGCCCTGCATCCCCATGCCTTGGCCATGGGCTCTACCTCCAGAGTCTATGGGCGTGGAGACTGGGAAGTGCCCGGTGGTGGGAATACAATGCTGCCAGTGCAGTGTGTGGCTCTGGAGTGGAAGGGGTACCAGCTGAGTGGGGATGAGGCAGATGTGATCTTGGGAGGCCTAAGGACTCAGGGAGAGGTTGTCACAACTGATGCCACTTCCAGGGATCTCAAGCAAGGGAAGAGTCTTAATGAAGCAGGGATGTCCTTACAGCAGACCTGGTAGGGCAGAGAGCCACCAGGTTCAGAGGAAAGATCAGTGCCCTTGTCATGTAAGGCTTTCCCACATCTGGATAGAGACTTTGCTGGCTTGATAAGCATCTGCCAAAAGCTCCAACATCACCGTGGCTCAGCATGTCCCCACCACAGAGCTTCTAGTCCATTGCCAACCCTCCTTTTCCTCCTGTCCTGGTCACTCCAAGGTGTTGGCCTTGGTGCTGGGTGGTCTCCTGCCCTGTGTCATCAGCCCCTATGGAGCTGAGCAGCACGCCCCTCACCAACCCCTAAGCCCATCCCGGTTCAGCTGACCTTATTCCCACAGGGAGGGACCCTGAGGAAAACCCGGAGGCCCTGGAAGAGTTTAAGAAATTCACACAGCTCAGGGGATTCTCACAGAAAAACATCATTGTGCCTGAGCAGAGTGGTGAGAGCATGCACGCTAACCTTCCCCTCTCCCATGTCCCCTCGGTTGCCTGTGGCTCCTCCATGTTTCCCTGCACCCCTTCTATGTCTGCGTACCTCTTTGAAACCAGTGTACTTCCTAGGCCACCCATGCCCCCTTTATGTCCATAATGTCCCCGTTTGTCCTCCGTGGTCCCTATCTCGCCCTGCGTCTCCTATGTTTCTTCATATCTCCTCTATCTCTTTGTGTCATTGTGTCCCCAGGTCTCTCTGACCTTAGTTTCTGCAGTGGCCCCTCAAACATGCTCAGTCCCCTTTCAGGGACACCAGGCCACTGTTGCAGGTCCTTGTCATGGGAGGGTCTGAGAAGCTGTTATGGTGGGGCCCTGTCAAGGGAGCCTTCTCACTCCTGGATTTTTCTTATTTTCTACAGAGCAGTGCACCTCTGAGAGTGACTAGGGTGAGTGACCTTCTTAAAGGACTGTGAAGCACCCCAGAGTGCTGGGTCTTGGTGCAGTGTCCATATGCTTTGGATCTGACCCAATCTCCCTGGGTAGGAACCAGCAACTCTGGAGGTGGCCTCAAGTATAATTTCTGGGCCATTGGGAAATTTTTCTCTTTTTCTAATTAAAAAAAATTATTTTTATGTATTTATTGGTGGCAGGGGGGGAAATGGGAGCACCAAGCCTCTAGCCAATGCAAACTTCAGGCGCATGCATGTGCATCTGGCTTACATGGGTAATGGGTACTGGGGAATCAAACCCGGGTCCTTAGGCTTCACAGGCAAGTGCCTTAACTGCTACAGTATCTCTCCAACCCATTTTTTTCTCTCTTTATCATTGCCTTCCCTGTACCCTAGTCTCTGCCTGGATGGTCCTAACCCCTTCATCATCTCCCTAAGAACACCCAGAGACCTTCATGATTATGGGGGGGGGTATGGGATCACTCTGAGGATCCAGAGCTACACAGCAAAGACTGAGCAGGGGCTTTAGGATGAATGACCTCTGGCTGGCATCTGCCCCTTATCTCTGTTCCTCTCCCTGTCACAGCAGCCACCTGCTGAGCAAGCCATGCCACCCACTGACACAGTGCTACGACCTTCCTGCTACACCAGCCCTGCCTTGGACACTTTGGACCACCCTGCTACCTTAGCCCCCGTCCCCAACCCCCAGCCCCACCTGACTGCAAATAAATGGCTTTCTCGGCACTCTGGGCTCAGCTTATCTGTGAAGTGCTTTTGTTCATGGTTTCGCGCAGGCTCAGTAGGGACAGCCATCTCTGCTGATGGCTTCCTTTCATAACACTCAGCATGAAAATGCAGGCACATGGTAAGGTCAAGATTCAGTGAGAAAAAGGTGGGAGAGCCCCAAAGTGTCAGGACAAACATGCTTAGGATTTTGGCCAATAGCCAAAGATAAGGCAGAAAGGGGGAGAAAGGAAAAAGTTATGTTTTCTTCTTCTTTTTGGTTTTTCAAGGTAGGGTCTCACCCTGGTCCAGGCTGACCTGGAATTCACTATGTAGTCTTGGGGTGGCCTCGAACTCACAGCGATCCTCCTACCTCTGTCTCCTGAGTGCTGGGATTAAAGGCGTGTGACACCATGCCTGGCTAAAAGTTATATTTTCTGAAAGCTCAGAAAAACATGTAGCTTAGCAGTGAGGTCTGGGAGCAATTGCAAGTAAGGAGGGGATTCTGTGGGCTTCACCACGATCTCTCCCACCTCCTCAGTATGGCTTTAGATGAGGGGTATCTCTTGAGTAGGGGATTGACTGGCTCCATTGAGTTAACTCTTACTGGAGTGGACAGTAGTGTCCACTTAGATATACAGGGGAACAGGACATTATTAGTCCCTTAATGGTCCCAAACAAAAACTAAACAAAGTGGGCTGGAGAGATGGCTTAGCGGTTAAGGTACTTGCCTGAGAAGTGTAAAGACACAGGTTCGATTCCCCAGTAACCACATAAGCCAGCTGCACAAGGTGGCACATGCGTCTGGAGTTTGTTTGCAGTGGCTAGAGGCCCTAGTGGGCCCATTCTCTTTCTCTCTCTCTGTCTGTCTCTCACACACACATACACATAAATATGTAAAATAAAACTTAAAAATCTCAACAAGGATATCCATGCTTTCACTCTCCTCCCTTTCATACGATATTTTAAGTTCTATGGGTGGGTAACTGTGATGCTTCCTTTAGTACCACCAGGAAAACAGGACCTGGGGTTCAGCCTTCAATAACCTCCAAGCCTAATGCCTGCCTATCTGCAACAGAACTTTCTTGATGGGCTGGCCCCTCCATAGGACCTCACTTCCAGGCCTCTCTGTCCACGATGCTCAGTAATCAAGTATCTATAAGATGCATCAAAATTTGGGGACTCCTTTTACCCTGGATACCTGTGAACCAAACACAAGACCACAAAGTGACCATAATATGACATTATTCATGACCAGTGTCAATCCCATCCACTCACAGGTGACACAGGGACAGGGAACTGCACGGTCAGTTCTGTGTTGGTGGAGGAGAATAAACACACAGCCACCTGGTGTCCATATACCTGAGCAATGACCCAGGTGCTGTACTTGAGGGGAGGGAAAGTGCCTGCTCCACCAAGGCAGCCATGCTCCCTGAGAGGGATTCTGTACCCTTTACCCTGGAAAAAAATTCTCTTCTTTTTCATAACAAGGGACCTAATCCCATTTCTCTAAAATGCTACAATTGCCCTTGACACTTTGCCCATTGTATTTGTCAGTTAGGATAAGCTCATCGCTATGCATCTCTTCTAGAAAGTTCTTTCTCTCCTCTCATCCTGACCTCTTTGTGCTGTGAGCTACTACTGCACAGGGTTCACATAGTCATGCTCTCAAGACTCCTAGAAGGCCTCTTATTAAAGGGAGAAGGTGGCAAGTACTCCCAGAAATACATCTTGGGCTTTACATGAACAGCTACTCGGGTGACCTCACTTCATCAGTGTTGGAAATAGATTGGTCATAGATAGACACGTGTGTGTGTGTGTGTGTGTTGTCTTTAAATAAGACTTGAGTTTACAAACTACAAAGGTAAAAATAACAGGCTGGTACATGAGTACTCAGGCCACTAGGCTTTGCAAGCAATAACTGAGAGGGAATCAGGTAGTTTTGTTAGGCAGTTAGGGTAACTGGGCCCCTGGAACTAAAAAAGCAGGAAGGTCTGCACTTGCTAAGAGATCAAAGGATGATCTGACTTATTTGTGTGTGTGTGTGTGTGTGTGTGTGTGTGTGTACAGGGGTGTGTGTGTGGGGGGGTGTTGGGTCTCTCTTTAGCCCAGGCTGACCTGGAAATCACTATGTAGTCTCAGGGTGGCCTTGAGCTCACAGTGATCTTTCTACCTCTGCCTCCTGAGTACTGGGATAAAGACTTGTTCCACCACATCCAGCTTGACTTCTTATCTCTTGCCTAGCTCCCTAATTCCTGCCTATATATTTTTTTCCATACCTGAGCCCCTCCTTCTTTTTCTAGAATCCTGACATTGTAGTTGGTAAAGCTTAGACCCCAGAACTTGGTGTTGTGGCTGGCCTCTTCCTGAGCCACAGCTTCTAGTCCAGTCCAATCAGCTGGCTCACCTGAGCCAGAAGGTGAACCCTACCACAAGGTTATAAATACATTTTACCAGGGGAGGGCACTCTCTCTCTCTGGGCTGCCTGACCACTTGCTGGGCTCCTCCCTGGGCAGGTAGTGCTGAGGAAGGACCAGGCCTGTTGGTTCCTCCCTAAGGGTTAAGGAGGAAGATGAGCGCACGACGACTCAGAAACCTCTCCTGGCCACTGGAGAAAAATCACACTGAGTCAGGAGTCTTTTCGAAGCAGGAACTCATAAAATACTCGCTTTATTGCTATAAGCAGTTGCCTATATCACGTTGGGGATGAAGGTGGGGATTTTAGGACTGGGGGGCTAGAGGTAAGGGCCAATAGTAAACTGTAACTATTGAAATGGTAACTACAATTGCCACCCCATGGAAGTGGCAGGCCAGAAGCCATTAGGTGTCTTGCTGAGTCCTAGCTGGCCAGAGACAGGTCACCATACTTTAGCTAGGCTCAGGAAGTTCCACTAGGCCTCATGCCTGGGTCTTTCAGGACCCAACATCTCCCCCTTCTGTTTTTGTAAGAGCATTAGTCACTGTGGCCCCTGTCTTAGGTTGTCCCCCTCGGGGGATCTTATCCGTTATTGGGTACCATGTGTTTAGCTTGCTGAGAACCCACTCTATGGCCTGTCTTAGGTTGTCCCCCTCTGGGGATCTTACCCGTCATTGAGTACCATGTGTTTAGCTTGCTGAGAACCCACTCCATGGCCTGTGTTAGGCTGTCCCCCTCTGGGGATCTTACCCGTCATTTGGTATGGAGGGCAGAGGAGGTAGCAGTGGGTCATCTGAGGAACTTAATTCCTGAGTTGCCAGCCTGTGATAATGTATCTCGAACTGATGAAGTTTTATTGCCTCTAGCTGCTGGTGAATAAATTGCGTAATTTTGTTAATTACACAAGGCCCAACAGTGAGGATAAGGAGAAGGGGAAGGAGAAGGAGGGGGAGGGGCCCAGGTAGAGGGAGAAGGTAGGGTAAGAAGTCATGTAGGCCCATCCACAGCGGGTTGTCCTGGAGGTCCCGTCGCCTCCTCTCCAAGTCTTCCTGGAGCCTCTTAATCTTGTCCTGGACGATTCCTGATTTATTGGCCTAAAAGTGGCATTTTTCCTGTAAAAACAAACATACGCCTCCCTTTTTGGCCGTTAGTAGGTCTAGTCCTCTCTTGTTTTGCAGGACTACCTCAGCCAGGGAATCTTGCTTCCAGAAATGATATCTACATCTGGGATTAAGGTGGCTGGGGCACAAAGGCCCGTCCAATTGGTGGGCAGAAAGTCATAGGCCATCTCGCCTCCACAAATATAAACCATTCCAGAAGATGGGCAGCGTTAGCACTGGGCTCAGTTGTGTTAAAAGTACAGAAGGAAGGATGAACGTATCCCACATCTACACAGGAATTATTAGGGGAAGGCGGGGCCCAAATGCAAGTTCCAGAGGAAACATTGGGAAAAGCTGGACTGGGATGGGGAAGGTGGCTAAGTAGTTTTTTAAGATCGTATGGGCAACTGTACCACAAGTAGCCAGAAAGGCCCAGATTGGAGGCAAAGCCAGCAATCCTCCACAAGGGAGGGAGTTATTTAGTTTAGCAGGGTGAAGGACCATTTTAGGAACACTCCTCAGGGGTGGGACACTCCCTAGAGAATTGATTGTCAGTGTCCTCTTGTTGGGACAAATATTTTAGGTCTCTCGCTGGTACCCAAATATGTCTTTTTTCTTTTTACAAAGTTTTTCCATGGACAAAAATTTCATGAGCTTTACATAAGTTTTTTATCCAAAAACTCCTTTCTGTTACAGAGTTTTTGTACTTTAACCACTTCTCAGTATAAAAGATTATCCCAAGGTTTGGAAATAAACAAACCCTTTGATCTCAGTAATATAAACATAAATATCAAGGAATGGCCAGCTCTTATCAGTAACACTGAATGTGTATAATCTTGCTTACATGTAGGTGTTAAAGTCTTGCTGTCAAATGGACAGAGCTATGGATACAAGTCCATCCAAATGGCTCCTGACAATTTCCCCCTTTTTTATTTATTATATTTTATGAACCAGGCCCCTCCAGGCCTCGGTGCAGAAAGACCGTGCCTGTCTTAGGTTGTTCTCTACGATATTTAGGCCTTACCCATCATTGGTACATGAATTCCATCATTCATGACCTGTCTTAGGTTGACCTAGCTCAAGAGAATCTTACCCATCTTTGACTACCGGCCTCTGCAGGGGCTTTAAGATAATGTCTCAGGAAGCCAGGGTTGGGTCTGTAGCTATATTCCATGTACTTCTGTATGGATATCCATAAAGGATCTTAAAAGGCATTTTAGGAGTATGGGCAGCAGACACAGAATGAGCAAAAGACAAACACAGCAAAAAACAAAAACAGCAAAGCTTCCTACCCAAGAAGTGAGAGAATTTTATCCAGGCAAGGCAGACTTAAAAGTAGATATTAAGTCATTAGCAGCTTTAGCTGCATCAAAAGTAAGATGATTATTTTGTAAAGATAAAATCTCTGAATGTAACTGAATCAGATCCAAGGAAATATTATTGTTATGCCAAATATCTCTTAAATGTCTTTTCCCAATGCTGTTGATTGCTATTATATTTTTTAGAAGTAACACAAATCCATTGAAAATCTACATGACACTCCAAATGAGTTTTAACTTTTAACCTTAGTATACAGTGTCTAACAGGTGAAACTGTATCTAGGGTAAGGATCAAGCCCAAGATCTTAAAGGGAGGTACAGTTTGAACTTTCTCAAGAGCTACTTTAAAGCTGTGAGTATGAAGGATAGTTAGACATTAAAAGTACAAGCCTAAAGCTAAATGCCACAGCACACTTTAGGAACTCCTGTTAGGCACATTTTGTATATCTTTAGATTGTAATCTGAAACTCACCATCACACCTTAAGATAAACAATTGAATATATTGGGGGCCATTTATTTAAATTACCATATTTCACCCCTGGCTCCCAATAGATTTATAACTGTCACACATTATAAATTGTTAGAAAAAATTAAAATATTTAGGATAAATAATATTTAGAGTAATGCCTTTTTAGTTGGTCATGTGGGGGTAAGGATTTTTCCTTTTGTTTTTGAAATTGAGACTTGAGAGTTTGATTATATCTTTTAACGATAGCCTCGTCCCGGGGTTTGTATGGGATGCCTGTGGAATGTGAGATTTTCAGGTCTGGAGAAAATCTACAAAGGCCTTGCTTACAAAGCAGGGGCCATTATCTTTTTTAATTTGATCAGGCAGCCCAAGAGTGGCGAAACATTGAAGCATATGACTAATGACATGTTTAGATTTTTCCCTGGCATGTGCTGATGCTCAGTAGGCGCGGGAAAAGGTCAGTGAGCCCAGTCACCACGAGAGGGCGGACTTCTCCCCTGTCCCCATCTGGGTCAGCCCAAGGGGGCCAAGTGGCAGTCTCCCAGGAGGTGGATTGCCCGCCAATTCCCAGTAGGGGAGGGTCCGGCACAAGCTGCCAGGAGGGGGGCCATCTATTTAAATTACCAAATTTCACCCAATAGATTTATAACTATTATATATTATAAATTGTACTTAGTTTAGTTTTAAAGGTCCCCACAGTCTTGACCAATTTAAGATATTAAGACCTGTAAAATTAAACAAGTTAAACACTTTTAATCTAAAGCCAATCTCTGTGTCTGTAATTTTAACTTGTTTGAGGTTTTCTAGCTTAAAATCTTAAGTGTCAGCCAGGCGTGGTGTTGTACGCCTTTAATCCCAGCACCTGGGAGGCGGAGGTAGGAGGACTACCATGAGTTTTAGGCCACCCTGAGGCTCCATAGGGAATTCCAGGTCAGCCTGGGCTAGAGTGAAACCCTACCTCGAGAAACCAAAACAAACAAACAAACAAACAAAAATCTTAAATCTCTTAATCCAATAATTCTAGCTAAACATATCAGTCTATTATAAATTTAACCTTGATTAAACTCTCTGGGCCTGGGCAGCAGGATGTAGCCAGCCCTTATGCCAGTAGCCCAGTTCTAACAAAGTCCCCTGTAGTCTATTTTTTTTTCTCTTAGAAAGCTTATAAGCCAACCCTAGAAGTTTAATGCTGTCTGTACTTAGTATTTTTAAACTTTTATCTGAATAGTCCATAAAATTTGGTTTACCACTCCAGAAGACACCTTCGGTTATAAGCACCAAGTCCATGTCTATTTCTCCAAAACAAAGGTTCCAAAAGATTAACATCCACATGGTCAGGTTTATCTTAGCTCATCAGACAGCTTTAGGTTTGTTGAGATAAATTTCCAGACCAGGTACAGCTACGGAGGAAGGAATATTTATTGAAGCTTACAGATCCAGGCTGACATGGAATTCACTATGTAGTCTCAGGGTGGCCGCGAACTCACAGTGATCCTCCTACCTCTGCCTCCCGAGTCCTGTCTCCCTTTCTGCCTGCCTCTCCCACCTCCCCGCCATGTGACAAAGGCCAAGCAAACCATAAGGCAGCTAATCAGTGATGTTTTCAGAGACAGCTGTTCACAAACAAAAGACAGAAAACTGCCATCAACAAACTCCAGAGAGGCACTCGTTTGCTTGGTGTGATAGGTGAAATGCCAACGTGATCAGATAAGGAATCAAGTAAGAAACGTGTCTTTTGGGGCAGGTCTGTGGAGGGCACTTCCAGGAGGGCACTTGATGGAGGGAGGAAGACCTTGGTCCAGAGTGGACATCTCTCCTGATGAAATAGCTCTGGGAAAATAGAGTCTCTTGCCTGGCTGTCCATGCCACTTGCCAGTGAATGCATCTACCTTGCTGCCATCCTTCACAGACACTGGAACCCAGCTTCATCAGCTTACTGGTGTGGACTGAAGTCCAGCGTGGACTGAAGAGCAGTGGCTCTCCAGGAAGCCTCCAGGCCTTCAGTGCCAGATCGGGGCTGCTGAGGCAGCCAGCCTCCTGGACTGAGCAGCTATGGGAATCTTGGACTGTCCAGACTGCTCATATCCTGTAACCTAATCCAACAAACCCTTTTATAATATATATTCATCTATTAGCTCTGTTCCTCTAGAACCCTAGTACATACGAATATTATGTGACACTAACTGAATGTCTTTTAACTTTGTATCCTCTTAATAATTTCTTTTAATTTTTAATTTTTTTGTTTATTTTTATTTATTTATTTGGGAGTGACAGAGAGAGAGAGAAGGAGGGAGGGGGAAAGAGAGGGGGGGGGGAGAATGGATGCTCCAGGGCTTCCAGCCACTGCAAATGAACTTCAGACACGTGCGCCCCCTTGTGCATCTGGCTAACATGGGTACTGGGGAATTGAGCCTTGAACCGGGGTCCTTAGGCTTCACAGGCAAGTGCTTAACCACTAAGCAATCTCTCCAGCCCTCTTTTAATTTTTAAAAATACTTATTTATTTGAGAGAGGTAGGAAGAGAGATTTACTTGAGCGAGAGAGAGAGCGAGAGGGAGTATAGGTATTCCAGGGCCTACTGCCACTGCAGAAAAACTCCAGACACATGTGTCACTTTGTGTTTCTGGCTTTGTGTGGGTATGGGGGAATTAAGCCCAGGCAGTCAGGTTTTGCAAGAAAGTGAATTTTTAACCTCTGAGCCATATCTCCATCCCTCCTACTTAATATTTTGCTCACATTCCTCCAAGGCATAGACACACTTCATGAATTTTCACACCAAGTCTAGCCTATCAAGTCAAATTCCTCAAGATTCAGACATACAAAAAAAGACAAGAAAATATTGTAGCACCATGGGCTCAGCTTGTAAGCTCTGAACTCTCTCATGGCTTGAATTACAAGTTTTTCCAGACTTATTGATAGCAATGAGGTAACAACATCACATTTTGGATGTTGGGTACTTCCAAGGGACCTCAGGAACTTTGAGCAGTTAACTTTGTCATTGATGGCATGAAACCCTGACCCCATGCACCTTATGGAAGGAAAAAGTTTATTCTCAGCTTGTGGTTTTGAGGGGAAGCTCCGCAGAAGTCGGAAGCCCGTTCACATTATCACATCAGCAGGGAGGGAGCAGCAAGAGTGAACTAAGTGTGGCAAGTGGGGCTGGGTTGCAACACCTCAAAGCTGGCCCCCGTTATCACTTCCTCCAGCAAGGACTCACTGTGTAAAGGCCCCACAACCTTCCCAAAACAGCACCACAAACTGGGGAGTATGTATTTAAACACATGAAGCTATGGGGACATTTTATGTTCAAACCACCACAGGGCCTATGGTGGTTTGAATGTCTGTCTCCCCCAGAAGACTCAGGTGTTTCAGTAAAGCTTGTCTCCAGCTGCCTGGTTGGAAGAGGTGTCACTGGGGGTGGACCCTGAGGTCCAGCCCTAAGGTGTCACTGGGGGTGGATCTTAATTCCAGGCCAAAGGTGTGCAGAGAGGTTTGAATTTTGCCTAGTTCTCTACTGTTTTGCTGCTCAATTGTGCTTGCTTACGGTGCTGGCTGTTTTGGTAGTTTCTCTCTTCTTGGATTTGTGAAAGGGGGCAAGCTACTTCTGTCATTATGGAACTGCCCCTGGATCTATAAGCTTCAAATAAATCCCCTGTGCCCATAAACTGTATCTGATTCAGATGTTCACCCCAGCAACGTGAAGCTCACTACAACATAAAAGTCATGGAATAGTTTTGTCTCAGAAGGAAAGGGTGAGACTCATGCGCAGAACAGGACCTGGACTTCCTCTACCCTCAATGCACTGGATGCCCCAGGCTCTGCTTGGTATCTATTGTGTTGCCTCCCTTTTAGGGCTATCTAGCAACTCCCAACAAGAAGCAGGTATAGGGGCTGGGGAGATAGCTTAGTGGTTACAAGTGCTTGTTTGCAAACCTGCTGGCCTGAGTTCAACTCCCTAGTACCCACACCAGGCAGGATGCAGAGTGGTACATGTGTCTGTAACCCAATTCGTCTATAGCAATGGAGGTGCATCCAAGAGAATCTGAAATCTTGTGGGCCATCTAGGCTGGTGCATACAGTGGCCAAAGACAAGACAGAGCCCGTCTCAAACATAGTAGAAGGAGAGGAAAAACACCTGACCTCCACATATGTGCTGTGGCATGTGTGTGGCCAAACACATACACATATAATACACATACACACATACACTAAAAACAAAGAGGGCTGGAGAGATGGATTAAGCAGTCAAGGTGATAGTTTACAAAGCCTAAGGACTCAGGTTCGATTCCCCAGGACCCATGCAAGCCAGACACACAAGGTGGCACATGTGTCTGGGGTTCATTTGCAATGGCTGGAGGCCCTGGCACACCCAATCTCTCTCCCCCTCTCTCTGCCTCTTTCCTGCTCTCTCAAATAAATATATAAAAAAAGAAAGGTGAAGAAAAGGAGGAGGAGAAGGAAGAGAAGGAGGAAAAGGGATGAGGAGGAGAAGGAGTAAGAGGAGAGAAGGAAGAGGAAGAAGAAAAGGAGGAGGAGGAGGCAGTGGTCCTGGGAGAAGGGGTGAGGCAAGGATGACAGGCCAGGCTAGGGGTGGGGCTGAAGGCTTGCTAAGCCTACGGACACTAGCCTGAGCCTCCCAACCGCACTCAGGAGAGAGGACACTTTACAGCTGTGTCCTCTGGGCAGCTGGATTCCACTGAGATTTGCCTTTGGGGCTGTGCTTATCATTTGGGGTGTTAGGCCTCTCTTCCCTAGCTGAGGTTTGTGGTCCTGTGACAACTTATGAGGAGGGATCAGCGTGGGGGCAAGGACCTGCAGAAGCTGCACCTGGATTTGTCTAGCTTGAGGAGAGCTGATGGAGGACACTGGCCCCCTCCTCCATCCTCGCCCTGAGCCCAGCGTTCATACCAGGAGCCCACAAAGTCCCTAACTGGTGAAGCGGTTCTACAAGGACTTGCGTGCTGTCTGCACCCCTAATGCCTTCTCAAAGTTCTGCCTCCCCAGGGAATTTTCACACTCCTGTCCAGGGCCTGGCTTGACAGCCAGTGGCTCATCAGGTGGGCCTGTAAGACGTCCCATGGCTCTAAAAGACAGTCGCATGCCGCGTTCTTTGGGATCTAACCCAGCAAGGAAGGCCTGGTCCAATGTCTTCCCAACTTCTCCGTGGCTCTGCTCCTAGCAGAGCTCTTACAGAGCCAACACAAGATCCTTCACAGCAGGCTGAGCCCAGAGTGCTGAGGAAGTGGTTTATTTGTAGTCAGGTGGGAAGTGGGGGCGGGGGTGCTAATGTAGGAGGGTGGGCAAGAGGGCAGTAAGAGGGGACTGTACTCCAGGAAAGAGTATGATCTGGGGTCAAGGGGGTCCTGGGAGGTCTGACACTGTCTTGGTGGCAGGTAGGCTTGGCAGGTACAGCTGTGACAGAAAGAGGAAGAGAGCTGAGGGTCCTTCCCCACCATGGAGCAGCAGTTGGGCAGATGACAATCAGGGATTCCTTTCACCAAGCTCCTATGTGGTCCCTGCTGGGAAACGTGGACCCTCAGCCCCTCCATGATCAGCCAGGTATCTGAGAAGTTTTGGTGTGTGGTGGTGGTGGTGGTGGTGGTGGTGGTGGTGGTGGTGGTGGGTGGTGGCGGGGGGAGGTGGGGGAGAACAAGAGGAGACCAGGGCACAGGGAAGATGGCGGCAAAAGAAAAGGAGTCTCATTTGTTCTGAGATGTTCACTCGGGGCCACCTCTGGAGGTGATTGCAACTGCCTAGGTGGATGGGATCAAGGCATATGGACCCTGCAACCCTGGGGTTTTCCAGGATCCTTGAAGAAGGCTACTCACCCTAGTCACGTTCAGAGACACACCATTCTGTAGAAACCAAGAAAACTCAATGGGTGAGAAGGTCCCTAGACAAAGGCCCCATCATCTGTCAGACACTGCCATGATGAAGACTTGTGACAAGGCTTCTGTGTCCCTGTTTGAGGACTGAGGGTATTGAGGAAACACTATAGGACCAGAGACAGAGAGGCCTGCAGATACAGAGTGACATAAAACTCATGGGAGATATGGAGAAACAAGGGGGACATTAAATCTCTTGGGTGACAGGGAAGCATGAGAACAAAGAGGGCACCACAGGGACATGCAAAGACTGTGGTGTGCAACACAGGGGACATTGGGGACAAGGAAAGACTCACACATAGAAGGCACACTAGAGAGGCCACAGAGAGGCATGGGTGACAGAGGGGGCATGTGGGAGGGGCACAGTTAGCATGTTCTCTCACCATTCTGCTTGGGCATGAAGATGCTGCTCTTCAGAAGCCCCTTGCGCTGTGTGAATTTCTTAAATTCTTCCAGGGCCTCTAAGTTTTGTTCAGGATCCTTCCCTGTGGGGAGGAGGCTGGGTGAGCATAATGGAGGGTTGCTACATAGCTCTGCAGATTGCCAATGACATGGGACACGAGGCTGCCCTGTCACCATGGAACATCCAGGACAGGAGGGAGAGGAAGTCTGGCACTGGAGGAGGAGTTCTGGGGTGGAGACATGCTGAGCCACTGAGCCATGCTGGGGCTTTCAGCAGATGCTCAGCAAGCCAGCAGGCTCTCTCTCTAGTCCTGGAAAAGCCTTCTACCACCGGGGCACTGGTCTCTTCCCCGACCCTGGAGAGTTCCTACCATACAAAGTCTGCTGTTCATGCCAGGTGTGGTGGCGCACGCCTTTAATCCCAGCACTCGGGAGGCAGAGGTAGGAGGATCACCGTGAGTTCCAGGCCACCCTGAGACTCCATAGTGAATTCCAGGTCAGCCTGGGCCAGAGTGAGACCCTACCTCGAAAAAACCAAAAACAAAACAAAGTCTGCCGTTCGCGGCACACCCCCTTCATGACAACCTTCTCCTTGTGTGTGTGAGGTTTCTGGAAATGGCACTTGGCAGCTGCAGGGCTGAGAACCACCTCCATCCTAAGTGCTCAGGTCTCTGGGAGGCCATGTCTGCTACATCCAGACCCTGTTGACCCCCTTCCACTCTGGGGTTCAGACACTGCCCAGCCAGCTTGTTGTGTCCCTGTCTAGAGACTTCCCACCTACAGTCCCATGACTTCTGGAAGTAGAAACCATGGCATGTGATGAGGCTGCTGTGGCCACTCACCCATGAGCTTCCCCATGCCGAATGAATTTGTATTTTTGAAGCCTTCACAGTAGATTATGAGGTGGTCCTTCACTGACAGTTTCTCAATGTAGATGATCCTCTTGCCCTGAACTGCAGATAAACACATAAATAGTCTTGGTACCTTCTTCCTGGAAAGCCACTGGATGACATGTGAAGGAGCAGTTAGGAACATTTCAGTGGTCACCCAGGATACCTGGTGTTCACTCCAGGATTTGCCATGATCCTCATAGCTAGGGAGGAGCTCTTGCCCAAGAAGTTTCAAAGATCAGCTGAGAAGGCCAGATGATGGAGGCCAGAGGACCTGAGGCCTGAGCTTGGCCCCAACCCAGAGACCTTAATCTTAGTGTTATTTCCCCACGGGGTCAACTCATAACCTATTTGGGACATGACCTCATCAGTCACGCTAGTGGACCAGCTTGTGGCCTCTAATGTCTGGACCATGGAAAGAGAATGTATAGCCTTCTTTGAGTACCAGTCAGGGCAACAATCCTCTCACCCAGGTGCTTGCCCCACCATGGGAGACACATGAGGAACAGAGGACTCACGGATGGTGTATTCGCCAGGTTGATCGGTTTTCTGCATCACAATTTTTATGTCATGACATTGACCATTTTTCCTATAAAACAAGAACCCCGAGACAACTGCCATGAGGATGCACCTGAGACCTGCTCAGCTTTCTTGGAGCACCACCCTTGATCAGTTGACCCTCTGAGTCCCCTGTCATCCCCAGTGCTTTAGCACACTACTTGGGACTGTGTCCCCTCCAAGGAAAGAGGACTTTAGTCACCAACACCCAAATCATGATGTAGGGAACAGAAAGCCAGCCTCCGAGACCCACAGTGGGACACTTGCCGAAATATGCCTGTGCTCTCCAAGTTTCCTCCTTCCAGGACCGTTATCTTTATGGGAAACACCTGTTTGGGTATCTTGCCCTCCTCCTCCAGATTCTTGTTGGCCACCATGGCCTTCACGTACCAGGTTCCTTGGAGCTGTAGCAAGCAGAGCCTTGAGCCCACCCTCTCCAGGTCCTGACTCTCCCCTATGATCCAACACCCAGGCCTGAGCCCAGAACAGACATTCCAGAGCCTTAAGCTGCAGCCCCCACGGTGCCCCTGCCCCACAGGTCACCACCCCTGTGTTCAGCTAACAGAGCACTCAGGCTTCCTGGCTCAGTGAAGACAGACACTGTCCATCCCACAGGATCTGACTCAGAGACTCAGCACTGGTTCCACGTTCCTTTCCGAAGGTCCCACCACATAAGGCCTTCAGTATCACTTGATAAAAGACCCCATATACAAACCTGCTCCTCTGCTCCAGGCCTCCGCCACAATGAAGGTCCCTGTGTGCTGGGAGAACAATGAAGTCCCCAGTCTGACTGCTCTAGATTGGGGGACCAGGTCAGAACCTAACCTTAAAAGACATCTCCTGAGCCAGTGGTCATCCCTTTTCCTCTCCTGCCTACCACGCCTCCCCACCTCACCTCCTGGTCCTCAGATGGGGCATCTTGAGCTTGAAGAACAGCCACCAGCCCAGGCAACACTGTGGTCAGGAACAGGGCCTTCATATCCACTCTGTGCTCAGATTAGGCCGTCACCTGGGGAATCTAGACAAAGGTGCGCTGGCTCCTCACAGGGTGCTCTTTATGTCCACCGTACCCAGGGATGCGTGCCCATTTGGCACCGACCCCACCTCTCCTGTCCATCTGCTGAGGCCAAGTTCCCATCCATCATGGAGGCAGAATGCTGTTGTTCTTGGGATCTGATGAATATCGGCTCAGTATCAGCTACAGATAGGGGGCCCACGGTGCCCTTGCAATGTTTGCCCCGCCCAAGGGAGCTGTCTTAAAGGACCCCCCTGGAGGGGTGAATGACCCCAGCACAGGGGTGGTATACAGCCTGCACCTTGGGTCAGGGAGGGATGGAGGAGGGCCCTGGCTTCCTCCTCCTCCCTCCCCATTCCCTGCTACTGAGAAAGGGATGGAACTCCATGACCACAGCCTATTGGTTCCCAGGGCCCAAGCCCTTGCCTGAAAGCCCACCTCATTGCCCCTGCCACTGCCTAGATGCCAGACCCCGTATCTTCCTGTAACTGTAAGCAGAGGCACAATGCTGTGGGTCTGCTCAGTTTAAACGTCATCTCCTGAGGGTAGACACCATTGCCTCACGACCCACATGGTTCTGCATGCCGAGGTCCACCATCTCTCTGCAGACCACTGGGCATTCTCAGGGGTCTTATTACTTTTATCTAACTGGCCTTGGTTTGTCTCAACTAAGAGTAAGGGCTCAGCTGCCGAGGTCACCATCTTACACTGGCCGCATGAATTGTTCCGGCACACGTTGGGGGTCATGTTATTAAACGAATAAGTCAAGGGATTTTACCTATGAGCTGAGGTGACTCATCTGTCTTCTGTTGCTTTGGCCATCTGAGGACCTGCTGAGAAGACACATGTAGACACCAGGCTGCCTTGGCACAATTCAGACTGCACGGGTGATTGTTCCTTGTCCTCTCATGTCCTGGAGTGGGATGGAAAAGAAGGGGTCCATGACAGCCTGTCTGGCACCCACCATTGTGCAAATGTCTTAACTTCTTCCTTCAGAGTCTCTGACTTCCCGAGGCCTTCAGCTCTCTCAGAAGTTTGACGACTCACAGGCCCCAGGGTGGTCAAACCTCCATTACTTTTGGAGAAATGGATGTGAGAGTCAGCAAAAGTCCCTGTGCATGCCCACAACGGGGTTTACTGATGGCTGCCTGGGTGCCCTCTGCGCTGGCCTCAGCCCAGCTTCCTCTTTAGCAGGAGCTCCCCTTCCCCTCCCAGCACTGCAGCTCCTGGCCTAGGCCACCTGCCCTGAGACCCAGCTGATCCAGGCTCTGGAGACAGATGCTGGTCCCACAATGGCATCTTTGTACCTCTCTGACTCAAGACTGGACAGCCCCAATGTGTATAAACAATATTAATAAGCACCTTCGGACAAGCCATGGGGTTGTCCTGCGGGGCTGTCAGGACCCAGTCCTGGACCCCAGCATAGAGAAGGTGTGGCTGAGTGGCACGTGGCCACCTGGGTGTGTGGCAGGCAGTGTTCTTAGGACAGAGGGCAGTGAGCAGGATGACATTTACATTCTGGGGGAGTGGCTTGTCTACCCTAGTCATTTTACTGTACCTGAGTCTTGCCCCGCGCTTGCGTGCGTCATTTACCTGCGTATCTTATGACGTAGGTGCGTGTCATTCAGACAGGAGGGCAGCAAGGCAGGCTTGTAACTGATGGAGCAAGGTCTCCACCATCCTATCCTGAGCACCTGCGCTCTGCCTGGCCTCACATCATCTGCGTCTCCTGCCCATGCCCCAAGGGCTGAATTCGCCCAAGTTCTCCCCCTATGTTTATAGGCATAGGTCAAGTTCCAGTGGCAGTCCACACCACTGGCAGGAGCTGGGACGTGAGGTCATGCTCGGAGAGCCAGTGTTTTCTGGAGACAGTAGGGCAGGAGGCTGCAACAGCCCAGGACAGACACGAGTGGAGTTGGGAGGATGGAAGTTGCAGGGTCCTTCCCCATTGCTTCATGGCCTGAGGCATTTCCTTTTAAGACCCCACGTCTTTGTGGTGGCAGCTTCTGGGAGGGGCTTCCCCACTTCACTGCTCTAATCTCCCCGGTCGGTCCGTCCGGGTTACACCCTAGACTCCCCTGGTCTCTGAATCTCATCAGTCAAGGCTTCTCAGTGCTGCTAAGTCCCCCACTGCAGGGGACACTGGTTTTGACACTGCATTTGCATGTGACAAGATTTTTGTTGTTGTTGTTGTTTTGAGGTAAGATCTCACTCTAGCTCAGGATGACCCGGAATTCTAGGCTTCGGTGGCCTCGAACTCATGGCGATCCTCCTACCTCTGCCTCCAGAGTGCTGGGATTAAAGGTGGGCGCCACCACGCCGGGCTGAATATGAGGAGATTTTGATGCATCAGGCCAGGAAGGTGTGCTGGCCTGGATCAAGGCCAAAAAGCACTGGAGAAGGAGTTACCAGCAGACCCTGCACATCAGCCACGCAGCAGGCTGCAGCTTGTTTCCATGGTGTCCATTTAATCAGCTCAGAGACTATCTCGGTCATCCTGAAATCACAGTGACAATGGACTTGATTTGCTGCACGAGGCATCCACCCAGGGGACCAGCTCTGGGAGAGTGTGCTGACAAGGGACCCTGTCCGTCACGCGGAAGCTGTCATAGACACTTTCTAGCATATGGACAGGTTCTCAAACTCCCAGTTCATGTTCCCATGTTTTCCTTCTACGTTTCTCCTGACACAGCCTTGAAAAGCAGATGTAGGTGAATTAAGCACATGGCTAGAACTTGAATCGGAAGTGTCCTCCGCAGGTCCTTGTGGCGAAGGCTTTTTTCCGGCTGGAGGTTCTGTTTTGGGAGGTTCTGGACAACGAAGGCTGTGGGTCTAGAAGGAAGGATGTCCCTGGGTGTATGTCTTTAGTCTAAATCTTGCCCTGGCCCCTCTCCCTCCCTTTCCGCTTTCCACACATTATGAGGTGGCCATCTCTGTCCCATGCTGCCCTCTCTGCTACCCTGCTTCAGGGTGAGCTCCTGCGATACTTGGGTCTCTGGTCCCCTACAGGACTGGGTTGCCAAAACGCATGACCATGCCCAACTGTCTACGTGGGCCCTTAAACTTGAGTGGCTTCCCAGGCCTTCTCAGACCTTCACACTTACACCAAAAGTACTCTTAAGTGATGAGCCCTCTCTCCTGCCCTGTGTTTTCTTTTATATTTTTACTTTTTAAATATTTCATTTATTAATCTGAGAGCGAGGCAGGGGGAGAGAATGGGTGCACCAGGGCCTCTAGCCACTGCAAACAAACTTCAGATGTTTGTGGCACCTTATTCATCTGGCTTATGTGGGTAACTGGGGTATTAAACGTGGGTCCTTGGGCTTTACAAGCAAGCTCCTTAACTGCTAAGTCATCTCTCTAGCACCCTGTCTTCTTTTCTTTTCTTTTTTTTTTTAATTTTTTATGTATTTATTTGAGAGCGACAGACACAGAGAGAAAGACAGATAGAGGGAGAGAGAGATAATGGGCGCGCCAGGGCTTCCAGCCTCTGCAAACGAACTCCAGACGCGTGCGCCCCCTTGTGCATCTGGCTAACGTGGGACCTGGGGAACCGAGCCTCGAACCGGGGTCCTTAGGCTTCACAGGCAAGCACTTAACCGCTAAGCCATCTCTCCAGCCCATGTCTTCTTTTCTAACAGGGGTTAAAGCAACAGTGTTCCACATTAGCTTGGAAAGCTACACCCTAAAAAGCTCAGGTTCTATATTAAAAATTCACAGGATTCATAAGATTAGTACAGTCGTAGCAGCAGACAGAGCAGTTCTAAGAACCTTCAAATTTCCTCTTGCATCCCCTCCCCCCCGAAGGGTCAAAGCCTTCCTATCTTCTAGCGTCTGGAAACCACTGACCTTCCATCCATGTCTATGCTGCATCTTTCTAGAATGTTATACACATAGGACCCTAAAGCATGGGGCCAGTTAAATTCACTCAGGATGATTCCCTTGAGGGCTAATCCACATTGTTATGTCACTCAGTAGGTTTGTTCCTTTTATTTTATTTACGAATGGTATTCTGACTTTGTTGTGCCATGACTTGACCTATCAACTGTGAAATCCTTTGAAACACTGTCAGTTCTTAGCAATTTTGACGTGAAAATGATACAAACTTGTCGACAAATTCCAAGGTGCTCTTATATTTTCACTTCCTTGGCATAAATACCTACAAGAAATTGCTAGGTTATACCCTAAGTATATAAATTTATTTAAAACAATGGGGCTAGCATGATCTCCCGGTGGTTAAGGGTGCTCACCTGCACAAGCATGACTTCCTGAAGGGGGGCCAAGACTCCCACGTATAACTGCTGGGTGCCGTTATGCACGTCTGTGATCCCAGTCTCACAGGGGAGCAGAGACCCAGGAATCTTTGGAGCCCTGAAAGCTCCAGAATCAGTCAAAGGAGCCTCTGCCTCCAAACAAGACGAGGTAGAAGAGTGAGGGAGCGGGTCACCACCCGCCAGTGGATCTTCCAGGGAGCCCTTTTGGGCATAGGCTCTTTGGGTAAAGGTGTAGAGGTGACACTAGCCTGGACCCCTCTTTTTATTTACTTTTATTGTTTTGTTTTATTATATACAGAGAGAATTGATACACTAGGGCCTCAGCCACCGAATCAAACTCCAGATGCTTGCCCCACCTATAGGGCATGTGCGAGCTTGCATTCACCTCACCTCTGTGTGTCTGGCTTATGAGCGATCTGGAAAGTCAAGTGCCTTAACTGCTAAGTCATCTCTCCAGCCCTGGACCCCTCTTTTGAGAGCCTAACAGGGGAACAGAGGGAGAAGACAATCAGTAAGAACCCCCAGACACCATGGGATCATTTCAGAGAGGGACACAAGCTGAAGGGCTGCTGGTGGCCCCAGCAGATATGAAATCCAGTGCTATGGACTGCAATATTGTTTGGGGAAAGGGAACTAGCAGAAGTCATTAGGGTCTCAATCTGGAGCATCCAGGGTTAGGGTTACCCTCAATGCACTGACAGGGGTCCTTCTTTAGACAGACAGTGGGGCTCTTGGGGCCAAAAACAGAGGCCAGGTGAACAGAGACAGACGCTGGGGTTGAGGTAGCAACAGGCTGAGGAGCTGACAGTCAGCAAGGGTCCTCCCTGGAGCCATGTAGAGCAGGGCTCTTTTTGTCCTGACATCCTGCCACCATGACTGACAGGGCAGATGAAAAGTGCTCTAAGACCCCAGAGTAAGGTGGTGGTTTGCTATAACAGTCACAGGTCGCCCCTGTCAGAGCTCTGCAGCGCTGGGAACAGATATCTTGAGGGGTGAGGGTCCCATAGTGTATTCAGGACTTCTGATTTTTTTATTTTCATTTA
The DNA here is from genome assembly GCF_020740685.1 of Jaculus jaculus. NCBI lineage: Eukaryota > Metazoa > Chordata > Mammalia > Rodentia > Dipodidae > Jaculus > Jaculus jaculus. The sequence continues at coordinate 151,180,370 of NC_059102.1, read as the reverse complement.
TTATTTGTATATTGAGAGAGCAATGGGGAGGGGGGATGGATGGATGTTCCAGGGCCTTCAGCCACTGCAAACAAACTCCAGAAACATGCACCACCTTGTGCATCTGGCTTACGTGGGTCCTAGGGAATCAAAGTTGGGACCTTTGGGTTTGCAGGCCGACACCTTAACCACTAAGCCATCTCTCCAGCCCGTATCCAGGACTTTTCAGTAATCAGGCTCAGTCCTAAATCACAAATTGAGGCCTTGCATGACACTTGGGGACAAGGCCCCTGATGAAGGGCGGCAGGTCCAGGGTTCATGGGGCAAGTGGGCATAGGCAGGCCCAAGCAAGAGGGCAATGCTGCTCTCTCGCAACTCCGACCAGTTCCCTGAAGGAGCTTGAGGGGCAGTAGAAGGCAGGAGGGCTTTTGGAGGCCTGAGGAGGGAGCATGAGTTCCTTCCCATTTTTCCAACCCCAAATTGACCTTTCCTTTGTGTCCCTAAAATCACTTTCACCTTCTTTGGGCTCCAAACAGTGGCTGGCACCTTGGAGGAGCCTGTGACCTATTCATCTCTTGAGGGCTTAACAAGCTGTTATTCTAAACAATGACATTCCCCTTGATAGCTGGCTATAGACCTTGGCTTGAAAGAGTTTGGTCCTCTTGACCAAATTGTTTGAGGACCCTGCACTGTATCAAGGACAGCCAAGTTAGAGCCAGCATAGCCTCACCCAGCCCTGCAAGTGACTTCTTGACCGGCTCTTGACCTCTATAGCCTCTCAACAGACTCTGGAGATGAAGGCCTTCCTCTTGTCCCTTGGCCTGTGCCTGGTTGTTGCCCAAGACCCCTTGACACCCTCCCCCCACACACACACCCCAGAAGACAGGGACGTGAGGCTGGGCTGGGGCAGAGTGGAGGCTGAGCCTTCCCAGAGAGAGGTTCTGGGGTCAGAAAGAAACACTTTGTAGGATTCAATTCTGACCCTCCCCCATAGGTGGGGACCAAATCCCGAGTGAGAGCAAGATTTAGAGCCAAAAGAACTCTATCTTGTCAGGCGTGGTGGTACACATCTTTAATCTCACCATTCAGGAGGCAGAGGTAGGCGGATTGCCATGAGTTTGAGGCTCCCTGAGACTACATAGGGAATTCCAAGTCAGCCTGGGCTAGAGCGAGACCCTTACTTTGGAAAAAAAAACAACAACAGAAAAAGAGCTCTATCTTGTGTGCTCAGCTTTCCTTGGGTACTGGGGTGGGAGTTGGGAGAATGTGTTAAAAAAAGGGGGGGCTCTGGGATCTAGTAAGTATTCATCATATGTGGGGGTTTGATTCAGGGGTCCCCCATAAACTTAAGTGTTCTGAATGCTAGGTTCCCAGTTGATGGAGATTTGGGAATTAACGCCTCTTGGAGGCACCTCACCACCTCCCCTACTTCTCTCTCTTTCTCAAATAAATAAAATAAATATTTTTTTTTTAGAAAAGGAAACATCATACAACAATACGAAAACTTGCTATACTGCTTTGGGTCTTTGATGTCAGGGATCTGATGTGGGCAGTTTTGTCCTGAGGGAAGTCTTTGCAGGTCAAAAGATAGCTCAGTGCCTCTGGGACGTGAGTTTCTTCTGGGTCAGGGGCCATACCCTGCAGCCCTTCTCTGGGGCCCCAGACTCAGGTGCCCCCACAGAGACAAGCTCAATCCCTGTTGGCCTGATGATCTACCAGGGTCCCCAGCATCACTCCGTGGCTTGCTGTGTCCCGCTTTGGAGCTCCTTGTCCTTCCATCCTGTCCTGGCTGTTCAGGGCCATGACCTTGGTGCTGGGCAGTACTGCTGACCCTACATCACTTATGCCCTCCACAGCTGTGCCATCCTGCCTTCCTCTTACCTGGCCTCCTCTCCAGAGGGAGAGACCCTGAGAACAACCTGGCAGCCCTGGAAGTTTCAGAAATTCACACAGAGCAAGGGACTCCAGCAGGAAAACTTGTCCCTACCCACGCAGATGGGTGAGACACGCGGTGTCCATCTCCCTCCCCACGTCTCCTCTCTGATGCTGCCATGTCTCCTGTTCCTTTGCAGGGACACTGGAGACCTGCTTCAGGTTTTAGTTGGGAGAGGGTCTGAGCTGCTGGCGTTTTGGGGTCTGGGCCTTCCTCCATGGCACAATCTCATTCCTAAGTATTTCTCTGTTTTCACAGAAATCTGTGTCCCTGAGAATGACTAGAGTAAGTGACCCTGGAAGCCAACAAGAGCCCGAGATTCAACAAGGCCTCACCAGCAAAGTAGGCACCCTGAGCTGCAGTCCAAAATGCCCTACCCTTTGTGCCTAAGGCCCTATCTATCTCGAGTTTCCTCCCCTTCCCTTTCCTTCCTCCAGCGGTTCATAGGGTCCATGACTGGGACAGCGGGCAGACGAAGCCACCAGACACTACATCCCTCTCAGCCTCTCCTTGGGCCTCAGGGAGCTTCCTGTCTGCCTGTGCACACGCTGCCCTGGGCTGGTCACTGCTTCCACAAGCCCCTCGAGCACCCTTTGGGTGATATGGGGCATGCTAGCTATGGATCCAGAAGTCCAGGGCTCTGCCAGAGGCATCCTCAGACTCTGAGCAAGATCAGAGGGAGGTGGAGTCCTTGATGGCCCTTATCTGTTAGTCACCCTTACCTGGCCACTGCAGCATGGACAGTGCTTGGCTGTGGGGGTTGGTCACCAGAAAGGAATTCCTGTTCTTCTCTGGCTGATGCTGCAGCCAGAGAGCCTGTGATCCCCTCCTGCCCCACATTGCTGCCCTTCTCCCACCTCACCATCCCTCTTTTCTAGGTCAGTGTGAAGTCCAGAGCAGCCCAGGGCAATGCCACCAGACTCTCTGTCCTGCAGGACATGGAATGAGTTTCCAACTTCCCCTTCTGCCGTTCCCTCCTCCGCCCTCACCACCTCCCCTAATTCTCTGTGAAGGGTGTCAGCAGTTCCCGTGACTCTGCCTGGCTGGGGGTCCCTTGCTTGGCCTGTGTTGGGCTTCCCTGGGGGGTAATTGCTGAGAGGGGTGAGACATGGGCAGAAGGATGGGTAGACTCAGAATCCTCTCGGTTCCCATGTTGGTGTTACTGGCCAAAAAGGCATGAGGGGTCCGGTGGAGAAGAGGACAGAGCTGGCCACTGCAGCCCAGTGTCCACTGCAAGCTTTCTGTAGGGGTGCCATTCCTGACGCTCGGGATCTAGGTGGCAGGTGTGACAGGGGAGGGTGATCAAGATGAGAAGGTGTGGCTTCAGGTCAGGAGTGAGGACTCTGAGGAGCTCACAGACAGGTGAAGATCACCTGGGGGGACATGGTGGGAGTGTGAGGGGCACCCTGAAGGACACAGTTTCCCAGGCCTAGAAAGATATATGACTGGGCATGCTCTCTCCCTTGGAGAACAGGAGGATGAAACAGTGTTCTGACTCCTCCCTGCACATCGACTAGGCTGGAGAGGGAGCCAGCTCCAGGCCTGCCCTTGCCAGAACATTCTGAGGTCATAAATACAGTTTCTCATATTACTCAGGCCTTCCTCTGAATGTCACGAGGAGGCAGCTTGGGCCAGAGTCTCATTTCTCCTGGTGGGAGGGTGAGGCCAGTCCCACTTTCTTGGAGTTCAGAGGCCCCCTCTGTTCAAACCTCTCATGTCTCTGGTCCATGGTCGCTGACAGGAGCGGCCAGCATCCTGCAGTCTCTCCTAAACACAGCAGGGTCCCAATTCAGACTGCTGGGGCCATGCAGTGTCTATGTTGCTTCGCTGAGAATGTTCTGGGAACTCTGTTAAGGCAGCATGTGGTGGTTTGAATCAGGTGTTTCCCACACAAGCATGCAGACACGGGATGCCATCAGGGAGGGGTCTGAAGCAGGGCTAGATGTTGCACATGGAGTTGGAAGGTTTGGGAGGAACAGGGAGGTGCGGGAACTCTGCTCTTGGTGGGAGTGGGGCTGGGGGAGGCGGCAGGGATTCTGGCCAAGGGGAGGGCAGGGGCACCCGGAGCCCTTGTTGCCATCTTCCTGGTTCCAGCTTCTGAAGTAAGCACTTGCCACTCCGATAACATTCTCTTTTCTGTCAAGACAGCCTCACAATGAGTCAAAAGGAAAATTAGAGGGCCAATTACACACATTATCCATGTTCATTCATGAGATCCAAGCAAAACCGTGAGGTGGGGGTCAGGCCTCCTGCGCAATGACTGGAGCGTCTGTGCAGTCAGGGAGGGGGAAGTCCCACTCCAGGGCCTCCAGCTTAAGATAAATGCCTCGGGAAGGCCAGAGCACAGGGCTGGCCCAGGGACCATGCGGCTGCTCCTGCTGACCGAGGTGCTGAGCTTGCTGCTCTTTGTGGCACAGGCTAAGGAGCCAATCACCATCCAGGCCACATGGGAGAAGGTGAGACTGTGTGAGATTCTGCCCGAGGTCAGGGCTGGCCTGGAGCTGCAGCCAGAGGTCAGTCAGGCTTCGCTCTTGTATCTTGGGTGATACCTGCCTGGCAGAGGTGGGGAAGGCCAGTGGTGCCCAGGCAGTGACTCCTCATGGGACGGCAGCAGTGTCTTCATATACTGTGTGTGGTTCCTAGTGAGACCTGAGACAGATTTCACTGGCACTAATTGGGATCCTCCAAGTCCCCACTTATGGTGCCTTATGGACAAGCCACACAGTCTCTCTAAGACTTAGCTGTATAGAGGGGCTTAAACTATACAGACTTTGACCTCTGAGGGAATTAAGTCATGGTATATCTAGTATGTGTTTATGTCTTTCAAGACTACCATAGTAGGGTCAATATGAAAAATCAAACGTTCTGTCACCAAACATGTTATAATAAACTTCAAAAATTCACTGAGGTCTGGGAAGACAGTTGAGTCAGTAAGACACATGTTTGCGGCACAAGCATGAGGGCCCAGGCGTGTGGGTCGCAGCGTCCGTGTAAGTGCAGACAGGCATGGCCGCTGCCTGCCATCCTAGCTCTTGGCAAACAGAGACCGGAAGCTCTCCAGAGCAAGCTGGCTAGCTAGGGTAGCCGAATGGGTGAGTTATTTTACTTTATTTTTTAATTTTTATTTATTTTATTTATTTATTTATTTTTTCGAATGGGTGAGTTTTGAGTTCAGTGAAAGATGCTGTGTCAATGAATAAAGGTGGAGGGGGATTGAGGAAGACCCCTGATGTCAACCTCTGGTCTCTGCACACGTGTTCCTCCCCAACTCCCACAAAAAAAGAATCCACAGAATGTTAGATCCACAACCTTAGCAGACATCTTGTACCACCCGGTCCCATCACTAACCCTAGGGGAGGTCACAGCCTCCCTGCTGAGGACCTCCACACCTCTTTTTCCTGTTAAAATTTTTTTGTTTATTTTTATGTATTCATGTGAGAGTAATAGACAGAGAGAGGAAGAGGAAGAGAGAGAGAGAGAGAGAGAGAGAGGGAGAGAGAGAGAATGGGCACACCAGGGCCTCCAGCCACTGCAAACGAACTCCAGACACGTGCACCCCCTTGTGCACCTGGGTCCTGGGGAATCGAGCCTCGAACCAAGGTCCTTAGGCTTCACAGGCAAGCACTTAACCACTAAGCCATCTCTCCAGACTCACACCTCTTTTTTTGGGGGGGGGGTAGTGTAGTCTGGTCATAAGAATGTCCCGGATGCTCAGACCATGGATTGGGCACTGCTGGTCCTGGGTTCCCACACTCCCCACCTCCTGTGCCCTATTCCTGTGCCTTGCTCTGGGTTGGGCAGCTGTTGGCAACACTGTGGTCCACTTAGACCCAAGGACTTGAGCTTCTGCTCTGGGCTCTCCCATGCCCTCTCCCATGCCCTCTCCCATGCCCTGAAAGACAAGTGCCTTAGGCCCTAGTGTCGTCTTCATGCCCTGACTCCAGGGACTCCCTACCTCCACCATGAGACACCTCCGAGGTAAAAGCAAGCAAACCCCAGGAGCCCCAAGAATGAAGCTGAAACCGATGCTGGGGGGCCAGGTCCTGGTAACTGGTCAGCACGAGGCTCCTGCACACTTTCCACGCATGCAAGTCCCCAGGATGGCAGTACGAGAGGTTGAAGCTGCACTTGCTCTCACAGGAAAGAGTGCGCACGAGTGACCGACAGAGGAGCAGGACTCCCGGTGGCATCAGGGAAGGTACAGGTCTGGCTGCATAATCAACATGATCTCCATTTAAAAAATGTTTTATTTTTATTTATTTATTTGAGAGAGAGAGAGAGAGAATGGGCACACCAGGGCTTCCAACCACTGCAAACAAACTCTAGGTACATGTGCCACCTTGTGCCTCTGGCTTACGTGGGTACTGGGGAATTGAACAGAGGTCCTTTGGCTTTGTAGGTAAGTACCTTAACCTCTAAGCCATCTCTCCAGCCTGATCTCCATTTTTCTTTTTGTTTTTTGAGGTAGGGTCTCACTCTAGTTCAGGCTGGCCTGGAATTTACTATGTAGTCTCAGGGTGGCCTTGAACTCACAGTGATCCTCCTACCTCTGCCTCCCAAGTGCTGGGACTAAAGAAGTGCACCACCATGCCCTGCTCCAATCTCCATTTTTTAAAAAAATATATTATTTATTTATTTGAGAGAGAGGAAGAGGGAGGGAGAGAGAATGGGTGCTCCAGGGTCTTCAGCCACTGCAAATGAACTCCAGATACATGAGCCCCCTTGTGCATCTGGCTTACATGGGTACTGGAGAATCGAACCAGGAATCTTTGCCTTTGTAAGCCATAAATGCCTTTAACCACTAAGCCATCTCTCCAGCCGCGATCTCCATTTTGACTTGTTCACTAGTGTAGTGGGCGTGTGGACAGCGAGATGGGTGGGTGGGCGTCTTGGTATATGGACGGGAGGATTGAGTGATGATGAGTGGGAGAGAGTGAATGGATGGGATGGAGGGAGGACGGATGGGTGAAAGAATGGGAGTTAGAGGTACAAATTGGATGGATGAATTTATGGATAGATGGATGGAGGGTAAATGTATAGGAGTGGCGATAGACAGCTAGGTAGATGGAAGAGTGCATTGGTGAATTCGAGAGCATGGATGCATGCAGAGGTGGATTACTGGAGGGTGGGGGGATGGATAGACAGGTGATTATTAAGTCAATAATGAATGACAAGACACCTGTCGACACTGAAGTAACAGAGTTCAGGTCACATGAGCATCTCTGTGCACTACATATTCCCTCTCATAGCGTTCTTTCCCCTTGCCTGTTCCTGGCTCAGTGACTGTCCAATCCTGACTGGGTTTCCAAAACATCTTCAGTTCTCCTCCCTCTGGGCTCATGAATCCCAACCCCCCTCAGGGTGATGTGGATGCTACAGTTTCTGTGGAAGCTTCCCGGAGCATGTCCCACTGGCATCTGCCTCCTCTGCCAATGACAATGACATGGAAATGTCGCATGGCTGGGACCATCTTGCTGCCTATCTGTATTTGCATGTGAAAACAAAAACTTGCCTTTCTGGGCACTTGTGTTTTCCCCCAGAACTTCTCTCACCGTCTAATCTCTGCCTATGGTCCAACCACAACTTCCCAGTCATTTTCCCGGTCCCAGTCATCTGCTCGGGTATTTGTCAATTTTGGCACACCTCCGCTCAGCTCTTCCCCACTTGCCCTTCCCTTTCTCTTTCCTTTCTTCCTTCCCCCTGCTCTCCCTGGCAACCTCACTCCCTCCACTTCAGTCTTTGTCTCTGTCTTCTCCTCCGTGCAGCACTAATTATGATCCTCCCTCCCTCCAGCTTTTAGGAACATGGTATATAAATCGCTGGGCTGGAACCATCCCCTTACCCAGGAAAAAGCAGCGTGAGCCCCTACCTCCCTTCAGCTTCGAGATAAACTACAATGGGAAGCTAGAGTTCAGGATGCACATCCTGTGAGTGCCTCGCTCTCCCCATACCTTACCACCCTGTTTCCCAACTGGTTGCTGGATGCGAGCCTCCTTGGGGGCCCATGGTCTACAGGTGGACATAGTCCCGTGAGGCAGATTCTGTGTCTCCTAGCAACATGGGTGTGGTTCTTCCAGCAGATGGCGGGGATAGTGAGGGCAACGGATGTCTCACTGCCACGTATGGAGAGCCGAAGTGCCGGGACAAGGAAAGCATCCTATGCCTTGTCTCTCCACACCTGGCAAAAGCTCAATGTATAAGGCAAGGCTTAAGCGCTCAACTGATCCACACATAGGAACTGGCCAGCAGAACGGGCTTCTGTAGAGGTGGAGAAGGATCGGAGGTGTCATGTCTGTAGGTCACGTGGGCCAATAGGCACATGGTAGCCAATCCTGTCCCATCACCCCCTACCATCCAGGGCTACAACCAGAAGAGGAGGTGAGGCTCAGTGGGTACATTCCTCCATGGCAGCCATATTCCTGGCCAGGATCCTGCTAGATACTGTCAGCGAGACAAGCCTTGTGTAATTAGGAAAAACCTGATGGTGTAATTGGGATAGGTCTCACCAGAACCTACCCTGGGCCTGCAAGCACGTGTCTGAGAAACTGAGGTCTTGGGGGAGGAAGGGGTTTCACATCTGGCCAGCTTCCGGCAGTGTGCTCATTCATTTTGATGACTGGGGATCCGCATGTCCTTAGAAGACCATAGCAGAAGGTGTGAGCAGAGCTGGGGCAGGGCTGTGTATGATCGAAGCAATCCTTTTGTTTTAGTAAAAGAGAATCCAGGCAGGGTCCTTGAGGTCTCAGGACAGGGCTGAAGGAGCCAAGGAGGGAGGAATGTCCTAGTCTCAGGAGATACAAGTGGGCATCCAGAGAATTAGGGTTTTTAGAGAATTATTATTTTATTTTATTTTATTTTATTTTTAAATTATTTATTTATTTATTTGAGAGCGACACACACAGAGAGAAAGACAGATAGAGGGAGAGAGAGAGAATGGGTGCGCCAGGGCTTCCAGCCTCTGCAAACGAACTCCAGACGCGTGCGCCCCCTTGTGCATCTGGCTCACGTGGGACCTGGGGATCTGAGCCTCGAACTGGGGTCCTTAGGCTTCACAGGCAAGTGCTTAACCGCTAAGCCATCTCTCCAGCCCTAGGGGGTGCCTTTTATAAAGAAGTCCCAGCTCAGTCCCTGGAACCTGGGGTGCACCTGTTACCAGAAATGGGATCCAAGGCTGCTTCTGCCTTTCAGGAAGCCAAGTGGATGTCAACTATTTAAACTACCCTTTACTCAGTTTCTGCCTGGGATCTACAGTACCTGTAAGTGGCCAGTGGGACCTCCAGGCACCCGGGGAACCTGCAACATTATCAATCTAAGTGGGAATCTGACTGAACTTTTCTATGGAGAGCCAACTCCTGCCGTCCCCAGAGAGCCTCAGCTTCCACTCTGGGGAGACGGTTTCTGACATCTAGTGCTAAGTGCGCTGTCGCAGTCAGCTTCAGGTGCTGACGTGAACTTCCAAACCAGGCACAGTCATGGGAGGAAAGGGTCTTATTGAAGCTTTCAGATTGAGGGGTTGGAAGAAGCAGGCTCCCCTTTCATAGGTCCAAGCAGAGAGAGAAAAGCCACCAAGAGCACCACAAGCAAGAAAGTACACCCCAGGGACCCTCTAATGGCAGAACTCCAGACAAAGCTCGAGCAATTTGCATAACTTACGCTGGAAATTCCAGACCCACCCCAGGAACCTCCCAGTGACACTTCCTCCAGCCAGAAATCTGGGGCTGCAGTTTCAATGACAAGCTTTAATAAACTCCTAAGTACATTGGGGGAGGGCTTCCATTCAAACCACCACGCCCCCAGCACCCCAGCTGGTCACGTGCTTTTCAGGTTCCGCACTTCCAAGATTCTCCTTTCTCTGTCTCCCGGATCCTGGGTCCCCCCCCCCCCACATTCTGCCCAACCTCTACCAGTCATGGTGGCGCCCGGCCCAGATGTCACAGATCCCAATCTGTCACTAACCCGCGTTGTTGCAGGGTGGAAGCACCTGATATACATTTGGCTGATCACACCTCGGACCTACGGTATTGCCTACTTTGAAGACAAGATGGATAACCGGAATATGATGATGATGATGCTGTTTGGTACACTGCTGGGAGCGTTGCGGGGCTGCTCATGCATGTGTGTGCAAGCGTATGTTGGTGGTTCATGAGTCTGAGTGTGCACATGTGTGCTCAAGTGTGACCCTCTCCTCCGCTCACATCCACAGTGGCCCCTGCCATCCGCCCTACATCTCCCCTCCTTCTTCACCCTGCTCTGTCTCCCCCTTGGCCTCACCCAACACCATCGCCCATGCCGCCCCAGATCAGCATCTGCTTTCTTCCTCTTCCAGTCTGCCACGTGGGCACCTCCCTCCAGGGCCTGCCGCCTCCCTTCTCCATGGTGTTTCTCCCGAGTTCCCATGGCAACCCCTACATTGCTGTCGTGTAATTCTGACCCTTCTGTTTCACTCTGTCATGGGCCCAGCTGCTGAAGACCCCACCCTGGGAAGACAGGGCTACAGATGTGAGAGACAGATACTAGTGTGGTGTGAGGTGGGTCCCGTCCTCTGACTAGATCGGCCACCGACAGTGAAAGCCTCCTTCCTGCCTCATAGTCTGTCAGTCTGATCTAGAGTGAGGACCCCCCCGCCCCACCCCTGAATGGACCAGGGACTCTCAGTTCTCCCTCCCGCCCTCATCTCATTGGCCTGCAGGTCGCATCCTGGATGACAACGCAGACGCCCTTTGGCTTTTTGATGAGTTTGTGGAAAACAAAGGACTGAACAGAACAGAAGTCATCAACCCTCCCCACATTGGTAATGAGAATGGATTTCTGCCAACTGGGACACTGCCCTTGAATGGTAGAAAGTGACTCTTGGATTTGTTTACCAGGAGAAGGCCAGCTGCTTTTTAGAGCAGAGCCTGGAGGAAGGAAAACTGACCCTTGGAGTCATTTAAACCAACAGTGCACGCTGTGTTTCTGCTGTCTGCTGCTCTGATTTTTCTGCAGCTAGAGTTTCCACTTACAGGCTGTCATTGACATTTTTATTGAACAGCAAATAATAATGATAATAATACATGAACAAGTTGAGCATTGCATGGGCTAATGACAGACAACCAATGGCTGAGAGGCAAGGTACTTTTAAAATTTTTAAAATTTTTATTTATTTATTTGAGAGATGGAGGGAGAGAGAGTGAGCGAGCATGGGTGCTCCAGGGTCTTCAGCCACTGTAAGTGAACTCCAGATGCATGAGCCATCTTGTGCATCTGGCTTATGTGGGTCCTGGGGAATTGAACCGGATCCTTTGGCTTTGCAGGCAAGTGTCTTAACTGCCAAGCCATCTCTCCAGCCAACAAAGTACCTTTTATTTAAATTTTTTTTTTTTAATTTATTTGAGAGAGAGAAAGAGGGAGAGAGAATGAGCATGCCAGGGCCTCTAGCCACTGCAAACGAACTCCAGATGTGTGTGCCCCCTAGTGCATTTGGTTTATGTGGGTACTGGGGAATTGAACCTGGGTCCTTAGACTTTGAAGGTGATCACCTTAACTGCTAAGCCATCTCTCCAGCTCAAATGTTTTACTTATTTACCTATTTGTTTGTTTACTTATGAGAAAGAGAGAAAGAAGGGGAGAGAGAGAGAAAGAATGGGCATGCCAGGGCCTCTAGCCACTGCAAACTAACTCCAGGCACATGTGCCACCGTGTGCATCCAGCTTTACGGGGGTACTGGGGAATCGAACTTGGGTCCTATGGCTTTGCCAGTAAACACCTTAACCACTAAGCCATCTCTCCATCCCTTGAGGCAAGGAATGTTTAGACATCTGTTACAGGAAGGGATTTAGGGGTATGACCTGTTAGACTGCTGATCCAGAACACACACAGACACAGACACACACAGACACCCACACGCACCATTCATGTGATAACACTAAGCCCACCTGTTGCTTTTAACAGTTCTGTGGGTAATTTGTTACTTGTAACGTGTGTTGTCTTCCACACACCAGCACACCGCACCCATGCAAGCACTGTCCTGGCTCAGGAGTACAGCCAGTCATGGAGGAAGTGTGACAAGGCACATGGCTTGAGGTCAGTCAGCCTCTGTAAACATTGCTTGTCGATACTGGTCATCTGTGCTGTTCAGGCCAAATGTAAACCAAGGCCGAGGAGACCTAGTCTCATTGCTTTTAAGCAGGTTGATTACATGATTTTAAGATTAATGGCCTGGATATCCATGACCTCACAGTGCCTGACACTACCTACACAAGACCATCATAATAGGAGGAAAAGATGATGACATCAAAATACAAAAGAGGCTGATTGAGAGGGGGAGGAGATATGATGGAGAGTGGAGGTTCAAAGGGGAAAGTGGTGGGGGGAGAGAATTACCGTGGATTATGTCTACAATTATGGAAGTTGTCAATAAAAAGAAAAAGAAAAAAAGATTAACTTCAAAGCAAGTTACAAGTCAGGAACTTAGCAGAAAAAGCATCTCACAGCAGTATTTTCAGAAGTTATTGATCAGGTCCCTAAGAAACATTACCGTAGTTCTTCCCTAGATCACCCCCATAGTTCACTCCCATAGTTGGGTTTCCTATTTCTCCTCCCCTTACCCACGATTTCCCTGTGAGAAGGTGACTACAGCTCTCCCAGCCTTTTGTCTGCTTCTGGGTCCGCAGAGGCCTGTGAGCTGTCCAGAGAGTCCCCGTTCACAGAAGAAACTCTGCGGGAAGCTGGAGCCCGGAGCCCACCACCCTTGGGGCCTCCAGGCGGGACTCTGAACTCTGCAGAGCCTGTTTCAGCTGAGGCCTTGTGACTGTCCTCAGGGATCCACTCAACGGACTTAATAAAAGCGATTTCTCCCACGAAGAATGGCAGCTGGCTAATCTGGCTTCATTTCGTTTGCCAAGCCCCAGCTCACACCTCACACAAAACATCAGTATGTGGGGGTCCCTCTCCGGGCTTTCCTTCCAGCTCCCCTAGATCAGTCAGACCAGGAACTGATAGACCCTCCTTCCTGCCTTGTGGCCTGTTTGGCCTGGAGGGAGGCCAGTGTGGTTTTCCTAACAGAAAATGTTTCTGAAGGGTAACTGCACCTGATGAGACGTCTTCGTGTGCAGAGCGCCACCTAGAGGCCCCAGGCTTCACGCTTGCCCCTTAGAGTGCCAGGCTCCTTCTGTACTTCAAGGGCTGTACTGAATAAGAGGAGAAAGGAATACCCTTGCCTCGCTCCTGGTTTTAGTACACATGCTTGCTATCAATTTTTTGTATGTAACCTTTACTGTGTTGAGGCGTGTCCCTTCTCTTGCTAGTTTTTTCAGGTCTCTATGAAAGGATGCCGGATTTTATCAAATGCCTTTTTCTTCTAGCTGCATCTACAATTTGCTTAAAATAAATCTCTAATTTAAAATCTAAAGATGCGAAAAGACACAGATTGATCATGTCCCAGATGGAGGAGACCCAGGCAGGTAAATGTGCTAGAAAACTCTAATGCAGGGTTAGACCTTGGAATAGGAAATGAACAGGCTTCCAGCTAGTCACAAGTGACTGTTGGTGATGGGGTTTCTGCATTGTGTTCCTGTACAGTGTGAACCCTGCAGGAAGGACACAACGGGCTCTGTGCTGTTTACAATCCTCTGATTCTTTGTGTGTGTGTGTGCATGCGAATGTGTATGTACATGTGTGTTTGTGCGTGTTCCTGGGTACACAACTGTGTGTGTGCAAGCTTGAGGACAACCTTGGATGTCATTCCTTAGGCACTATTTCCTTTTTTTTTTTTTTTGAGACAGTATCTCTCATTAACCTGGAACTCACCAAGTAGACTAGACTGGTTGACCAGTGAGCCCCAGAGATCCAACTGTCTCCACTTCCTCAATACTGGGATTACAAACACATCCCCCTCCTCCACTTGCCCCTTTGAAACTCCATTCTCCATCATATCCCCTCCCCCCCCTCAATCGGTCTCTCTTTTATTTTGATGTCATGATCTTTTCCTACTCTTATGATGGTCTTGTGTAGGTAGTGTCAGGCACTGTGAGGTCATGGATATCCAGGCCATTTTATGTCTGGAGGAGCACTTTGTAAGGAGTCCTGCCCTTCCTTAGGCTCTTACATTCTTTCTGGCACCTCTTCTACAATGGCCCCTGAGCCATGGAAAGTGTGATAGAGATGTTTCAGTGCTGCCTGCTCAGCATTTTTACGTGGGTTTTGGGATTGAACTCAAGGCACCGTGGTTGCAAGGTCAACACTTTGCACACTGAGCCATCAACCCAGTCCCCTCTTCTCCAACTCTTAAAGTTACCTTAAAATAAGTCTTAGCTGGGTGTGGTGGTGCACACCGTTAATCCCAGTACTCAGGAGGCAGAAGTAGGAGGATCACCATGAGTTTGAGGCCAGCCTGAGACTACATAGTGAATTCCAGGTCAGCTTGGGCTAGAGTGAGTCACTACCTCAAAAAAACAAAAGTAAAAATAAACATAAAGTCTTATTCTAACAAGGACAAGATATTTGAATAGGTACTTCACCAAATAAGTGAAATCAAGGACAATTAGGAAACATGAATTAAAACCACAAACCTGTGAGAATAGTTTTATTAAAATTTTCCACTTTGGTTTCAGAAGTGGAGGGCTCCTTTCCCTCCCTTGTCAGTCCCTATGGAGGAGGGAATAAGGGTGAGTCACTGAAAGCTGTCCAGGATCCACAGGGAAGTGGAAATGCCAGTGCTGAGCACAGGGGTGTATTGTCAGCCAAGCCCATAAACAATGTGCCTGAAATTTATTATTGTAAAGGATTTAACTCAAACACAGAGGCTTATCTCTAAGTTAGGATTAGGCCTTGGCCATCTCTTTTTTTTTATGTATATGTATTTTATTTGAGAGAAAGAGGAAGAGGAAGATATATATAGAGAGATAATGGGCAATCCAGGACCTCCAGCCACTGCAAATGAACTCCAGATGCATGCTCCACCTTGTGCATCTGGCTTTTTTTTTTTTTTTTTATGTGGGCACTGGGGAACTGAAACTGGATTCTTTGGATTTTCCAGCAAGTGCCTTAACCTTTCCCCAACCCTTTTCCTTAGTTTAAAAAACTATTCTTATATTTTTTTCAGTTCTTTTTTTAAAAAATGAAATTATCCAGGTGTGGTGGCACATCTTAGCCATCTCTTGAACAACCACTGTCCCTCACATCCCTCTTGGTATGTGGAGCCCAAACCTTCTTGTAAGAAGCAGCAGTGGGCCAGAGGGATGGCTGAATGGTTAACGTGTTTGCTGGCAAAGCCAAAGAATCCCCAGTTCAATTCCCCAGGACCCATGTAAGCCAGGTGCACAAGGGGGCGCATGTGTCTAAAGTTCATTTGCAGTGGCTGGAGGCCCTGGTGCTCCCATTTTCTCCCTCTCTCTCTCTCAACTAAATAGATCAATAAAATATATTTTAAAAGTTAAAAAAGAAGCATCAGTGATGTCAGCAGGAGGCCTGGTGAGACTATGATTTGGGGTCAGACCCAGAAGCCCCCAGGCAGGATCACACACACCATTGCAGGTGAATTTTTCTGTGGTCCAAATCCACATCTGGAGGCACTCAGCAGGTCTGTGTGAACGCATGCTCTCCATCCTATGAGCCCCAGGAATTGAATCACATGCTTCCAGACTGGACCTGGGTGTCACCGAGTCTGCTGCTGTGGGGTTCACTAAGACACCCACGGATGCAAGCATACTGATGATCACGTGAGTGCCACACAGGAGACCAGCTCAGTGAGGTTAAGAGGAGGAAAAGATCATAGCATCAAAATAAAAGAGAGACTGATTGAGATGGGGAAGGGATATGATGGAGAATGGAATGTCAAAGGGGAAAGTGGGGGGAGGGAGGGTATTGCCATGGGATATTTTTTATAATCATGGAAGATGTTAATAAAAATTGAAAAAAAGAAAGACTGACAGGAGCTCACAATGGGTGTTTCTGCTGCACTTGCCTTGGGACAAGTGTCCAAGCCCAGGAACCTTAGACAGAGCAAGTTGTCTGAGGTACAATGGGGACTCTCCCTGAGCCCTAGAGCCCACCCCCAGGGCCATTGGAGGAGTTACTTTGCTCCTGCGCGTGGGAAGCTAAGAGGCGCTTCTGGTGCCTTCCATGGTAGGGTGCAGGTAGCAACTTCATCCTCACACACACGGTGGGTGCAATGACCAGCTGACAGACTAACTAGAACATTCCCAGGTAGCCGCAGGAGAAAGTGGCTCATATTGTGGTTTGAACAGGCCTAGAGCATCTTGCTGTCTTATGTGGCAAGGACAGATGGACTGAGGGAGGAAAAGAGCCACTGTGTGTGCTTTGGCTCCTGGATGGAAGTCTCTATCTCTCCCTGGATCCTGAATCCAGCCTGGCTGCCAGCTTAAGCCTGGATGTGCCGTCCAGAGCTCACTGATGGATCCTCAGCATGCTCCCTGCTCCAGTAGCCATTCCCTCCCTTTGTACATTTTTCTGCAGCTCTGGGATAGGCCTCCCTCTTCCAGGGCCTCTGTCTACTCCCCACTGGCCAGGCTTGGATGCTGCTGGGACTCTCAGGAGCTATGATGTTCCCCTGAGTCCCACAGCTCCCACCTTCCAGCCCTGGGTGGCGTGGCGGGGACAAGGATGGGGGCAGGGGAAGGTGATCTTGGGGCCTTTGGGACCTGCTCCTGGATGATGGAACAAAGTCCAGCTGCCCAGATCCTGCTTCCCCCTCTACCCTCCTATCCCCTGTGGGGTTGCTTGGAGTGGAGGAGATGGTCTGATGTCTGGCTGGTTGTTTTCAGTGTTACATGTGGCCTCCTCCTGGCCCAAGGAGGTGACTGTAGCAGGTCTCACTGGGCCACTTCCAGCCTAGCTAGCAGGTATGCCAAGGAGAAGTAGGACTAGCCTGAAGCAAGGGTCTGGGGATGCCCAGGGGCAGGCTCCAGGCCCCCTTTACCTTAAATTTACACAACCCAGGCACCTCACAGCCAAAGGCCTGCCCTTGTCTTCAGCTCCCATCACCCATAGATGAAACCCACATTTTTACTGTTTGACTGAGCTTGAGACCTGGCTCCACCTGCCTCTGCAAGCTCACAGAGTGTCAGCCACCTTCTCCCTGCCTCACTTCCTGCCTTGGGGACCCTCTCCAGCAGTGGGCCTTGCATATATTGATCCTTCCAGAATACTGTTTTGTAGGCCCTTCTCCTCACCTCAACCCCTCGCAGAGGTTTGTGGTGGGTGTAGCTCAGCCTGTCCCATGAGGCTGCATGCCACATCCTTCCCTCTCACGAGTGAGCTGCAAGTTCCTGAAGGCTCCACGTACCTCACCGGCCACAATCTCACGGGTACCCGACCTGTGCCAGGGGCATGATGGTGCTCAGGTTGGGGTTGTGATAGGTGCTACCTATTACGGTGTTTCTTGGCCAGCTCTGGGGCGTTCTGTATTCATTCACCCCCACAGATGCATGTGGTCCCTCCTCCAGCCTTCCTATTGAGAAACCTCTTACTGTTGTCTGGGGTTTGAGGAGTAGCATGTGTCACGTTGGTCCTTCATGACAATTGTGCCATCGTGCCAGCTCTGTGCATCTCCTCGTGGGAGGAGACTCAGTCCGGAGGCTTCTATTGCGTACCTGGAGCCCATGCTGTTCCCAGCAGCAGCTCTGCTAGGCCCAGGGGGAGGCTACGCAGGACGTTTCTGGGAACAAGTGCGTGGCTTCCCAATGTGACTGTGGATGTTTCCACGACATCCCAAGAGTCGTGAGTCTCCTCCTATGTACAGAGGCAGGCCAATGCACACATGTGAACTCACTCACCAAGCAGAACTGCTTTTGCATATATGTGTGCACACACGGACACTCAGACATATACATGCTCACTCTGACGTGCACGCACACTCACAGGTACAAGTGTGTGGCTCACAGGTTCACACACCAAGCACATATACATGTGTACTTGAACATACAACCATTCACTGTCATACATACATACATGCATGTGCACGCGTGCACACACACACACACAGATCCCGTGACATGAGCAGCTGCGGTGGCTCCTCTGTCCCTGCTTCCTGAAGAGTCAGAAGCCCAGCTGGGACACCTAGGCAACATCATGGGGCACGGTGGGTCTTCCACTGGGGTCTCCCAAAATGCCCCTGATTTCTGATTTTTCCATCATCCCATGATCTGAAGACTGAGAACCAGGACCCCTCTGTGGTCCCTAGAATGGCCTTGAATCCTTCCTTGAGTACATTTTCCACCTGTGCTTGCCTCTTTGCTCTTTGGAGCCATAATCCTTTAGTCTCGCAGGCTGAGCATCTTGGCTTCTGTTCCAATGCTGGGCCTGGGGCAGGATAGCCTGTGCCATAAGGGAATCCTATGAGCACCTGATGAAGGCTCAGAGTATTGCCCTTGCAGGGTCATCTCTCTGTGGTTCAAAACTGCCCATGTCTAGATTCCTGGCCTCTGCTTCCTCTCGGGGCCTAATAGAGCTTGGAACTCCTGGCATGGGAAGCTGGGCTATAGCTTGAGGTTGGGAGCAGAGTGGTCATAAAAATCTATCCCCTTTAAGAGAACAGAGCCAACTCTATATCCAGCCACCATGTTGCAGAGTGACCTAGAGGCCCAGCTCTCCCAGGGGCCCCAAAATAATGCAAGTTACTCTAGCTGGGGGCTAAGAGCCAGGGGCCAAAACCCTATGGAGGAGAGAAGTGCAAGCCTTATGTGTGGTGATGGCTCAGCTCTGGGATGGAACCCCCCTTGAGAGACTGGGGAAACCGTGGTCTCACTTCTGAAGAGCATATCAAGATTTGGCCCTTGGAATCCTTGCTGGCTCAGTGAGCTGCCACGCCAGGCCCGTCCACAAAGGCCTCTCAGTTCAGAAGCCAAGGCCCAAGGGCAGTCCAGTCCTGGCTCCACCCTGACCTTTTCAATACAAGCAGCAACCACTGCCCTGGAGCAATAGCCCTTCCTGGGCCCCACTGATGTGTAAACATTGGCTCTGGTCCGTGACACCTGGGTAGAGGGACAGGCCATGACAGCTATCTTCCTTGGGCCTCCCTGGCTCCGAGCAATATATATGCAGCTCACTGGGTCCTCTGTGGGCCCAGCGTGTCAGACAGTGTTTCCTGAGAAGCCAGCCAGAGCGATGAAGCTGCTGTTGTTTCTCAGTGCGTTGTTGGGCCTGGCCTGGGCCCTGCAAGATGAAAGCCAGGTGCCTGCGCAGCCAGGCTTCCATCCCGAGCAGGTGACACTCCTGGGGCCTTGGGGGCTATGGCACCGAGGGCATCCTTGTCCCAAAGGTTTCTCCCAGGGTCTTGTAGCTCAATGATCTCACAGCATCTCGTAGCATGGGGACAGGGGTGTATGACAACTTTCCTGAGGCCGGGAGCTCAGGGACACTCTTCCAGGTCACCTCAGAGTGACCCTGGGGAGTCCCACCAGATGCAGCCAGAAACCACAAAGAAGCTGGGCACGGGGGGTGGGGGGGGCTAACCAGGAGGAGCAGGGTGGCCAGGCCTCCTACCATGTGTCTGATCACACGGAGCTCACACGGTCCCCATGTGGTCGAGGAGACTGCCCTCTGCTCAGGGCGTCTCGGGAGCAGGCTCCCATCGCCCTTCCATCAGCATTGCCCATGGCCAATGTGTGCACCCCGCTGGCCCACCTGGCCAGTGTCAGCAGCTTCCAAGGGCCCTGCGGTGAGAGATGCAATGGCGTCCACAGCCTACACCTCTGCTAGGCACTTCTGGCCCCCCTCCTTGTGCGACCTAGGGTTGAGGGAGATGGCTTCCCAGTGCCACCGTGGTCAGAAGGGGGCCTCACTGTGCAGGTGGAAGGGCCCTGGCACACCATCAAGCTCGGCGCCACGGACAAGACTGTCATTGAGGAAGGCGGTGCCTACCTGTGCTTCATGACAGGCATCACGCTCCTGCAGAATGGCGACCTAAACGTCACTTACTTCCACAGGTAGACACTCGGTGGCTTCTCCGGCAAGCCAGGGCCTCTGTTCAGGCTCTCTGTGGCCAAGCCAGCCGCCCTCTCTCTTCCCAGCTATTCAGGGCTCAGACCCTGCAGAGGGCCTTCACGACCCTGGCACTCTAGGCTGCTCCCTGGAGGGCGGGTGTCTTCCGAGTGCCACCTGGGTGAGCCAGATGTCCCTATAGGACCCAGCTCCGGTGGCCATGACACAAAAGGTTGGCTTTCTCTTAGGAAGGATGGAAAGTGTGTGAAGGAATACTACATTGCCGAGAAGACTGGCAGTCCCGGCCGTTTCACCTTCGAGTGTGAGTGAAGTGACCACTGCTGGGCTGGGAAGATGGCTCAGTGAGTAAAGTGACTGTCACACACACAAGGACCTGAGTTTAGGCTCCTCAGCACCCTGTAGAGTAATGGGCGTGGTGCTGTGAGCCGGCAAGCCTAGCACTGGGGAGCAGGAGGCAAGGGGGTCTCTGGGACGTGCTGGCCGGCTTGTCTAGCTGAAGTGCTGAGTTCTGGGTCCAGAGAGAGACCCTGTCTCAAAAATAAGTTGGGGGCTAGGGAGATGGCTTAGCAGTTAAGGTACTTGCCGGCAAAGCCTGAGGACCCATGTTTGACTCCCCAGAACCCATGTAAGCCAGACGCACAAGGTGATGCATGCTCACAAGGTGGTGCACACATCTGGAGTTCGATTGTAGTGGCTAGAGGCTCTGACATACCAATTCTCTCTCTCTCTCCTCTTTCTCTCTCGCCCTTTCTTTCCAAATCAGACTGTCTTTTTTAAAAAAATTTTTTGAGGTAGGGTCTCACTCTAGCTCAGGCTGATCTGGAATTCACTATGTAGTCTCAGGGTGGCCTCGAACTCTCAGCGATCCTCCTACCTCTGCCTCCTGAGTGCTGGGATTAAAGGCGTGTGCCACCACGCCTGGCACTTTCTTTCTTATAAAAAATTTAAAAGATAAAAAGTAAGTTGTAAACAACTAAGGGAGACACCAAACGCCAACCTCTGGCCTCTACATGTATGTGCACACACATACAAGAGCCTCTCCTCCACACATGAACACACACACATGCATTTCACACACAATACATACACATGCAATGCAAAAAAAAAAGGGCCTCTGCTTCCTCCCTCGGGTACAGGGTGGCTCAGGCAGGGATGCCATGAGCAATGTCAGCACAAATATGACTGTGCAGGAAGGTTCCAGAAGAGCTAATAGAGGGCAGGAAGGGGAAGGTGACCGCACACACCTGGCAGCCATGCCGTCAGAAATTCTAAATCAAAGAGAAATGGTCCCAGACTGACCCAGGGCTCCCTCCCTAACATGGGGCTGATGCACCCTCAAAGCAGTGGCAGCGGAGAGTCGCTGGGCGTGAGAAGCAAAGCTGAGGTGTCCTTGCCTGGCTGTGGTTCTGGGGCACTGTGTAAGATGTCCCTTTGGGGATGGAGATTGGCCAGCCTAATGGAGCATCTGTAAGGCGGTGTTTGGAGGCTAGGGGACAGAGTCCAGGCAAAGCTTTAAAGAGGGAAAGAGCACTGTGCAGATGGCAGGGTGATCATTGGGAGTCCATTAGCCCTTCCTCCTCTCTGGACATGCCCTCCCCTCCTTCTCATCCAGACAGAGACCCAGACAGAGGGACAGAGACAGACAAAGATAAAGAGACAGGACTGGAAAGACGGCTCAGCAGTTAGGTGCGTTTCCTGCCAGTCTGAGGGGGCGGAGACTGCCTGAGTTCAAATCTCCAGACCCCACGTAAAATGGGCGGCCACGGCCACACTTGCCTGTAACCCCAGTCCCAAAAGGGAGCAGAGATCCGAGAATCAACAGAGCCCCATGAGCTCCAGAAACAGTCAAAGGAGACTCAGGTTCAAAAACAAGACCAGGCAGAAGGATGATGGAGTGGACATCAGACATGCCACTCCAGCCACTGCAGACCCTTACCCCAGGCTAGTGTGCGGGGTTAGCAAGGGCACACACATGTGCATACACAACACACACACACACACACAACACACACAAATAAAACAGAAATAGAGACAGATATGAGGGGGGAAATGATAGAGCAGCAGACATGAGTAGAGGCACCACGTAGGATTACTTGGTTGGCATCCCTGGGCTGTGCTGACCAGAGCAGGCTGAGCCATGGGAAGTTGGCATTGGGGTGTGATGGCTGGGGAGGCACCTGGACCCTAGCAAGCTGTGTGGTTGTTCCATTTTCTGTCATAGACCAAGGCAAAAATTATCTGACATTTGTGCTTGTCACTAATGATGTCACCATCATGGACTTGGAAAACCAGAACGACAGAGGCACCCTCATTGTGGCTGAGCTCCATGGTAGGTGTGGTTCCCTCTCATTGTCAGGCTTGCCAGGAGAGTTGGGATCTGGGACCTGGAGCTAGAGAGGTGGGTGGGGAGGGTGCCGAGGTCTGGAGCCCCCCCTTCCCACAGCCCGCCCCAGGTACCCTCCTCTCTGGCCTCCAGCTGAGCAGAGCAAGGAGTTTTTGTGTTCAACCCTGGTGCTGCAGGCAGGTCTCTGTCCGCTGGCAAGCATGGGCTGGAGGCCTACAGGAAGCACACCTCCAGAAGAGGCATCGAGCAGGGCAACATTGTGGACCTCTTGGAGTATCGTAAGCTGCCCTTCCTACAGCCTTGCTTCTCCTCACTGGGACCCAAGCCACAATGACTGTGACGACCACAGCCCTTCAGGAAACCCACCCCAAAGACCACAACCCCGAGGGCTGGCCCGGTGGGATGCAGGGGCGGGGGCGTCTGGGGTTGCACAGAGCTGGGGTTGATCTAGAGAAGAGGAGAGGGGAGGTGGGAGAGGGACTTTGGGGGATGATTTCCATCTCCTCTTTGGTCCACAGCAAGATGCACTTCTTCGGAGTCCTAGGTGAGTAGACATGTGGGTGTCTCTGTCTCCACTGTTCTGGTGGATGGGCTTCTCTAGGGACCAGTCCATTGCCTGGACTCTGGGCCGGGTTTACTAAGGACGCCAGAGCTATATTCACGATCCAGCCTGAGCCAGAACATCAGGTGGGCCCAGGAAGAGCCACACTTTTCCCTGGGTGCTGCGTACACACACTCCAACCCCCCCCGTACGCATTCTATGCACAGGTCTATTCATACATACACCCTACACATGCCCCTGCATAGACTTGCACGCCTGAGTGCACATACACGCATGTACCTGCACACACCTTGTGTGCACACACCCGAATGTTTGCACACACCTACGCATGTACACACTGTCCTCCCGGCCACGCCCCGGCAGGTCACACTCTCACTCTGTCCTCTGCTCAGAACTTCCTGTCTATGCGTGTCCTTGCAAGGTTTTGCTGAACAAAGTCTCCCAAGCACTCTACTGGGCTCACCGCGAGCCCTCAGATTAGGCTGTTCCCTTACTCCTACCTTCTAGTTTTCTAGGCAGCTGTCCACTCACAGGGCAGCAGGGTGAGGCCTACAACCCCTGTGAACTGCTGCAGTATGAGGATTGGGGGAGAGCCCCAGCTCTCTTGGAATCCCCACCACAGGAGTCACAGCCCACTCACAGTGGGGACGGGAGCTCATGGCCTGATGACCTTGGGGCCTGTGGCCCTAGAGGAAAGTTCAGCCATCTTGTCCAGTCTCTGGGGGACAAGGACACCAGCACAATGGAAGAATGGGGGAGGCGAGTCCAGGAGGAGGAGAAGAAAGGAAAGTCCAGATCACTGACTCTGGAGCCAAGTGCTCCCTGGACACATGAGGGTTCCTTTGGGCTGGCAATCAGCCTGAGCATCTGGCTTCCCCAGGTCCCCATCTGTGTGACCCCAAAGCTGCTGTTTCCTGTGGCTTCCACCTCTGGACGCTCCTGAGTCTCCCCCCACCCCATGCAATAAACCAGCCCTGCATCTACTCATGGGCTCCAGTGACTTTTGTTTGTTTGTTTATTTGTTTGTTTTGAGGTAGGGTCTCATTGTAGCCCAGGCTAACCTGGAATTCACTATGGAGTCTCGGGGTGGCCTCGAACTCATGGTGATCCTCCTACCTCTGCCTCCTGAGTGCTGGGATTAAAGGCGTGCGCCACCATGCCCGGCTCCAGTGACTTCTTGTCTGGACCTGGGGGTCGACAGAGTTCCCTGGCTCAGAGGGGTCTCCCCTGGGGTGAGGGAGGTAGGTGTTCCTGGAGAGGGGAGCTCTGGAGACAGCACCTCAGCTTCCACCGGGCCTCTGAAGAGCGAGATGCAAGGGAGGTGCCCACACGTGGGCATTCTAAGACCTGAGAAGGCTGTGTGCCAAGGCCAGGCTCAATCCGTCCAGACCCAAGTCAGGAGGCACCCCATGAGCGACTGTCCCTCCTGAATAGGCAAGCTCAGGTTTGAGTGGTCTAGGGAGTGAGGAAGGCAGCTTTGCCAGCCCACCGGAGCCTTCTCCCACCCCATCCTCCTGGAACCCTGGCCCAGGCTAGCTATTGCAGGGGGAACCAAGGTCAGGTCAGCTACCAGCAAGGCTGCTCTGCCTTCTAGCACATGAGAAAGGTCTTGAGGTCTTCTGGGTCTCTGTTCCTACGTCCAGGAGCAGGGTTTGGATCACTTCTGTCACATGTGCCCTAGGGGCCCACTGGAATGGCCTTACAGACCCAGCCAGCGTCTCCTTGGCTGAGCTTCTCACCCTCTTCAACAGGTGACCTTTTCTTTCTTTAAAAATTTTTTTTATTTGTATTTGAGAAAGAAGAAAAGAGAGAGAGTGAGAGGCAGATAGAGACAAATAGAGAGAGAGAGAATGGGCGCCAGGACCTTCAGCTACTGCAGATGAACTTCAGAAGCATGTGCCAAGTTGTGCATCTGGCTTACATGGGTCCTGGGGAATAGAACCTGGGTCCCTTAGCTTTTCAGGCTAGTACCTTAACCTCTAAGCCATCCCTCCAGCCCACAGGCGACCATTTCTACAGTAGGAAGTCAACCTGACCGTGGGGTCAACGATCTGGACAGGCGAGTGCCTGGCCAGTGTCAGCTGACTTCCTGCTCAGAATGCCATGCAGGGTCACCCCAACAGCTGACCACTGAGTCTGGTAGGAAGCTGGGTCTCTTTCTACCCCCAAGACCAGCTATTCCTGCACTAAACCTGAGGCTGGAGCCGCTGGGCTCTAGAGGATTCCTGTCATGAACACATAATGTCAGAAACATAGACAAACATGCTTGTGTCTTTCCACAATGTCAGAATTTATTGAATAACAAATCCACAAGGTCCTGTGGCTTCAATGGCAGCAACTTGCCAGATAGTCCTACTTTCCTTCAGAACCTCGACTGAGGCAAACACAGGCTCTTTTATTCTAATATTTTAAAAATGTTTATTTATTTGAGAGAGAGGTAGGTAAAGAGAGAGAGAGAGAGAGAATGGGTGTGTCAGGGCCTCTAGTCACTGCAAACAAAGTCCAGACACACGCACCACCTTGTGCATCCGGCTTACGTGGGATCAGCACGTGGGTACTGGGGAATTGAACCTGGGCCCTTAGGTTTCACAGGCAAGCACCTTAACCGCTAACCCAGCTCTCCAGTCCTTTTGCCAATCTTTTTTAAAAATATTTTTATTTATTTATTAGAGAGAGAAGATGAAGTAGATAGAAAGAGAAAGAGAGAGACAGAGAAAATATGGGCACATCAGGGTCTCCTGCTATGACAAATGAACTCCAGACACATGCGCCGCTTTGTGCATCTGGCTTTACACGGGTACTGGAGAATCGAGCCTTCAGGCTTACGCAAGTGACTTTAACCACTGAGCCATCTCTCCAACCCTTTTATCTAGTCTTAATCACTAATGTTAAATCTCGGATCATACATTCCAAATTGCCACCAGTTGGGAACCAAGTATTCAAAACACATGAACCTAAGAAGAAGGATATTTCATTCAATTCAGTACAAGGCACATTATCTCCTACCATATGGGTAACTTAGAGCAGGGCACAACCTGACCTCAACCACCAGCTGAGCAAAGGAGGGCCAGGCCTGGAGACGTAAGACAGGGCCCGAGGAGATAGCACAGGGACAGGAGACTCAGTCAGGGACCAGCTAGCACCTACCTCTGTGACCACATCAAAGAAGAGGGTGCAAATGCGAGACCTGCGTCTAAAGCCAAAGGGGACCCTAGAAAAGTGGTCCCCCTACAGCGTCCTGTACAAGTGGGGCAGAGTGGCCATGAGGTTAGGGGCTGGTGAGAAACAGTCGTAATAAACAACAACAAATAACAACCTTCAGTGGCTACGCACGCAACGTTGCTCAAGGGCTATCCCAAGGGCCTGTCTGTGTGTGTCCTTAGATCGTCTATGTGGCGTGACACTGGAGGTTCCTCACCTGGGAACAGACACTCACAGAGAATGGCAGCCCTGGGGAGAAGGGGAGGCACTGGAGGAAAGAGCAGACACCAATCCTGGGCTCTCCTTATGCCCTCCCTTTGCCATGGGCCTCACCCTGGGCTCCCGCAACAAACTTGCAACATAACCAAGCTGCCAGGCAAGCTTGCCTTGTCCTGGCCTTACATGGTCTTGCGCGGCATCGAGGCAGTCTTGGGGAAGGGCAGGAATGTGCAGGACCGAGTGTGCAGCAGGGCTGGCCAGCAGCTGCACAGGACGAGTGGCCACTGAGCACGTTCTCAGAGATGGGGAGCCACTGGGAACTGCCGCCCTCAGTCCCTCGCACCGTGATGCTGGCAAAGGAGTGGCTGCTCCTGCTGGCCTTCAGCCTGAGCCTGGCAGGTGCCCAGAAGACTCTGGAAGAGGTGCCCGTGCAGCTGGGCTTTGATGCGCACAAGGTGGGTGCTGGGATGAAGCTGGGGTGCAGTGCCATATGAAAGAACTAATCTAGGGTTCAGGCCCAGCCTGACCCTGCAGGAGCTCGGGTGGATGCAGGGGCCTGTCAACTAGCTCAGGACCGGACGATGGAAGCTGGTGACCTAATAGTAGCCCCTGAGGATGTAAGAGCCTGTGCTGCTGAGGCAGGACCAGACCTGGGGCCACACGTCCCCACTGGGTGACTTGAAGGGCAGGGATCATCTTTCTGTCTGATCTCCCACCCCCCCCCCCATCTGTTCCCTGCCTGTCCATTCCTAGGGTCTAGGTGGCCATGGTCAAATACAGAGACTGTGGACTATGGAGCACGGAGCTCAGGTCAGACTCAGGAAGGATGGAAGGATGAGAAAGGAAGGCAGCAAGGAACGGTATCTGGATATAGAAGAAGTATTTTCTTTTTTTTTTTATGTTTATTTCTTTATTTGAGAGGGACAGATAGACGGAGAGAGAAATAGGCAGAGAGAGAGAGAGAGGGAGAGAGAGAATGGGCAAGCCAAGGCCCAGCCACTGCATATGAACTCCAGATGCATGTGCCACCTTGTGCATTTGGCTTACATGGGTCCTGGGGAACTGAGCCTCAAACCAGGGTCCTTAGGCTACACAAACAAGTACTGAACCACTAATCCATCTCTCTAGGCCCTAGAAGAAATATTTTCAGGAAGAAAGGAAATCATTATCTGTCCCCCTTCTGGGACCCCTGGTCACTGTATTCCCTGGGAGCCAGTGTCCCGCTGCTGGTCAGGCTTGGGGCTGATATCCATCACTGACCTAGAGGCTGAGGCCTAGCCGGGCTCCCTGCACCCACACTCTTGCAGGTGGAAGGACGTTGGCTGACCGTCCAGCTGGCCACCAGCCACACAGACTTGGTCTTGCCAGATGACCCCCTGAGGCTCTCCCTCCACTCCATCCAGACCAGAGACAGTGGGGACATCGACTTCGTGCTGTTTGAGAAGTAAGCAACGTCCTGTGGCAACTCTCACCTCTGGCCCAGACCCCTGAGGGGAAGGACCGATGGCAAAAACCAGACAGACCATGAAACTGGGCCGGGCTGGCGGCCATGAAAGGTCCAGACCCCAAAGTTTAAGAGAAGGAGCTGGCGGGAAGATGCACAGGGCCCTGCGTGGAGGCAGTGTCCAGGCCTGGCAGGTACACTCCCTGGGCTGCAGCTTACGTGGTCCAGCCTCCAGCCATGCAAGATATCCAAGTCTGCTTCTTTAATGTGCAATTCCTGATGCTTAAAAATGACCTTCTTGAGTCAGGTGTGGTGGCACGTGCTTTTAATCCCAGCACTCTGGAGGCAGAGGTAGGATCACTGAGAGTTCGAGGCCAGCCTGAGACTACATAGCGAATTCCAGGTCAACCTGGGCTAGAGTGAGACCCTACCTCAAAAAACAACAACAACAACAAAAATACAAATATTGGGCTGGAGTGATGGCTTAGCGGTTAAGCGCTTGCCTGTGAAGCCTAAGGACCCCCGTTCGAGGCTCGGTTCCCCAGGTCCCACGTTAGCCAGATGCACAAGGGGGCGCACGCGTCTGGAGTTCGTTTGCAGAGGCTGGAAGCCCTGGCGCGCCCATTCTCTCTCTCTCCCTCTATCTGTCTTTCTCTCTGTGTCTGTCGCTCTCAAATAAATTAAAAAAAAATACAAATATCAATGGGGGGGAGGACACCTGATGTTCTCCACTAGCTTCCACACAAGCACATCTATACACACACATGCATACACCACACACACAGGTATATTAAGGAACAGGAAATTGCCTCAGTTCACAAAATGTTAGCCTAGCATGTATGAGACCCTGGGCTCATCTCCACCATCATATAAACCAAGTGTGGTGGTATACAACTCCTGCAATCCTGACTTCCAGACCAACCCAGACTACATGAGACCATGACTCAAAAAAAAAAAAAAAAAAAAAAAAAAAAAGGAGACGAGGAAGCCGGGCATGAAGCCGGGTGTAGTGGTGCACGTCTTTAATCCCAGCACTTGGGAGGCAGAGGTAGGAGGATCACCATGAGTTCAAGGCCATCCTGAGACTACATAGTGAATTCCAGGTCAGCCTGGGCTAGAGCAAGACCCTACCTCGGAAAAAAAAATAAAGAATGGGTGAGAGAGTAATAAATTGGGACATCCAACATTTGGCTCCGGCCACCTCGGGCAAGTGCTCCCCACTGTAGGTAAGAGCGTAGAGTGCCCCCAGGACACAGATGTACACATACCACACCATCCCCCCTCCCCCCATACTACATTACGCACAAGCGAACAAGAACCTCCCTGGCTGCCTTGCTGCTTTCTGGATGAAGGAAGAGTCCAGGGAGGGGTGTACTTTACTCCAGGGAATTGTGTCTACTGACAAGCCTCACTGAGCCTGGGGATGCCAAGCATTGCGTTTGCTCATTGAATCTGCCCGGCCTTGTTGGAGACGCACACCCACATCCCAGTGATGCTCACCCGGACACAGCCACAGAGCGGCTCAGTGGCTCCAGCAGTCACTCGCCACACACCACCCAGACCCACAGGAGAAACTTCAGACCCGGGACCAGGGGTATGGGACTGAGCTTTGCCAATTCAGCGCAAGAGCAGCCAGGGACAGCGGGACAGCGTCCTGACCCAGCGAGCCGAGAACAGACTGCATAGAACCCTCTGAGTGTGTGTGTGGGAGTCTGCTTTCATCTATGTCTTCACTCCTGTCGGTGACCCCAGAACCCAGGGCCACCAGCCTTCTCTCCTGGCTGTCTGACCCTCAGGCAAGCTGCCTCCAAGCCCTGGTAGCTGAGGACCCTGGGGAGAGTAACAGAGATGTCAGTCCGGGGCACCTCCGGGTTGAGTCTAGAGCCACCATGTCCTGGGGCAGGGCGCCCAAAAGCCACAGAAATGTAAGTTCCTCCTCTTTTTCCAGAGGAGAGGGGGTGTGCACAGGAGTCAATGTCACTGTCCATCCAACTGGGCTGCAAGGCCAGTACCAAGGCACCTGTGAGTACCCATGGTGCACCCGGGCTCTGTGTTGAGCGGGGAGGGCCAGCTGAGGCATCCAGATGTTCCAACACTCTGGAGGAGACACCAGCTTTTGGGAGGCCACACATCCTCTAGGCGGTAGTGTCATCCAGGGGGAGGTATGGCTCTGGGGACAAACAGGAGAGGCATCATGTGTCTCTGGCCTGGGTTCTCCACAGTTGAGGGTGGCCGCATGCACGTCCACTTCGTCAGCACCGACTACAGCAACCTCATTCTCTATGTACGCATTGAGGACAATGAAGTCACCAGCCTGTGGACATTACTGGGTAGGTGACAGCTCTCCCCTGTGCTGGCCAATGTGCCTGGAAGCTGGGAGGGTTTGGTGGGTGGGGGGGGTTGGTGGGGAAGAGGGAGGACTGGTCCCTCCCAGATATGACTGGAGACTTGCCGTGTGGGGGAGTCTCTTATGTTGGCTGTTCTGAGGTTGTGGACTGCTTATTGCTGTAGCAAGGCATACTACCGTGAACTCACCCACGGGTTCCCCTCATTCACTCACTCACTCACTCACTCGTTCCCACTCTCACTTATCCGTCTGATGAGCATCTCATGTCTACTGTTCTGGAAACTTGGATTGTTAGTGACCGGGTTCTCTCAGGCTTCCAAAAGCGAAAGTGTCATGGAGCAGATCCTGGGGGTGCAGGGAAGGAAGGGGGCGTCAAGACGCTGCTGCAGCCTGAAGACAAGATGGGGTGGGGGGCCAGGGTGTCTGGGAGAGAGGGCCAGTCAGAGCCAGGGCCCTGGGGTGACAGTGGTAACGGTCAAGAACCTGAGCGTTTGGCAGGATGGGAGAAGGTGCAGTGTCAGCATGAAGCTGGCGCTCTCGGGACTTTTACCTGTTAGCCTGGGCCTCGATCCTTCGAGACACGCTTGGCTATGTGCTAGAAAAAGACTTGTGGAGATTGATTCTTACTTTCTTTTATTTCCTTCCTTTCTTTCTCTCTTTCTCTCTCTCTTTCTCTTTTTTCTCTCTTCCTTCCTCCCTCTCCCTCTCTTTCTTTCTTTCTTTCTTTCTTTCTTTCTTTCTTTCTTTCTTTCTTTCTTTCTTTCTTTCTTTCCTTCTGGTGCTGGGCATGGAACTCATGACTTCTGCATGCTAGACAAGTGACTTACCTGCTGAGCCCCACCTGTAGCACCAGACTTGCTTGTAGAGGAGACAAAGAAGGGACGATTGCAACAGTCAGGGGACAGGGCAGTGCAGGACCTGGAAGGTGGCTGGAGGGATGACACATTGATCAACCAACCCCAGCCTGTGCCCCCGTGACTCAGGAGCAGGCAAAGGGCAGCGTTAGGCAGCTTATGCTCAGGGTCTCTGCTGGCCACCCAATGGGAGGCTGAGAAGTCAGAGGCTCCAAGCCTCATCCTCACCATCGGTGTTCTGATTTCAGCAAGAAGAATGCCTGAAGACCCCACGTGGGTACGCCAATACCTGAATTTTGTGGAGAAATTCCACCTACATAAGGCACCTGTCTTCAACACAACTGGTGAGCAGTGCCCTTCAGCCAACCGAGGAGTGCCCAGGGTCCCATCCTCACAACACAAGAGTGGTCTCCACACCACACCCTTTATGTCGGATGCTTAACCTGCCAGGTCTCATGTGGCCCCAAGGACACAGTGATGAGGGCAAACTACAGCTCCATTCCGTGAGCACGGTGCAGAGACGGTCCAGAAACCTGGGAGGGGGCACAGCTAGGAGCAGCGGCTGGGAACAATCCCCACTTTGGACTTCCTAATGGATTTTACAGAGGGAGAATAGACTGGTTCCATGAAAAGCACAGAGACAAAATTACCTTTTAGAATTGGAGCTCGATGGGCTGGAGAGATGGCTCAGAGATTAGGGTGCTTGCCTGCAAAGCCTAATGACCCTGGTTCGATTCCCCAGTGCCCACATGAAGTCAGATGCACAGAGTGGCACGTGCATCTGGAGTTCATGTGCAGCAGCTAGAGGCCCTGGCGTGCCTATTCATTCTCACTCTCTCTCTTTCTCCTTGCAAATAAATGTATAAATAAAATAGTGCTGAGGGAGAGTTATAGCATCTGGCAACAAGCAGCACAACAGGGTTCCTGAAGCCATATAAGGAGAGGACTGGATTCCAGGGGACAAAGGGAATCTCTTACTTTTATAAATTTTTTTTTGGGGGGGAGGGGGAAAGCTCCATGCCAGGTGGCCCAGACTCCGTGCTAGGAGCCACGGGTCAGGAAGGCACTAGATAGGACACAAGACCACACAACTCAAGTGGTTTTGGGGAGTCTGGCAACAGGGGCTGGTCCTGCTTTTCCTACTCAGTCTTGCCCCTTCCTTGGCAGTGGCAAGGGGGCAGTGGGGCGTAGGGTACATGTTGAGCCTGTCTTTAGTAGTTCTCACAGCAAAGGCAAGAGATAGCCTATGAGCCTGCGTGAGACCTGCTGCAGGAGGGCGCGGTTTAAACCCCTTTGGGGAAGCCCCCATCCGGTTTCTTTTGTGATTCGCTTCTCCCCATCCAACCAGGGTCTTAACTCTAGACCAGGCTGACCTGGAATTCACTCGCTAGTCCCAGGCTGACCTTGAATTCACAGTGATCCACCTATTTCTGCCTCCTGAGTGCTGGTGCACACATATTTGGTCTTTTTTTTTTTTTTTTTTTTTTTGAGGTAGGGTCTCACTCTGGCCCAGGCTGACCTGGAATTCACTACATAGTCTCAGAATGGCCTAGAGCTCATGGCGATCCTCCTGTCTCTGCCTCCCAAGTGCTGGGATTAAAAGCATGCGCCACTACGCCTGGCCACATCTGGTCTCTTTTTAAAAAATATTTTTATTTATTTTTCAAGCAGAGAGAAACAGAGAGACGAGAGACAAAGACAGAGACAGAGAGAATGGGCACACCAGGACCTCCAGCTGCTGAAAATGAACTCCAGATGCATGTGCATTTGGTTTTACGTGGGTACTGGGGAATCAAACCCAGGTTGTTAGGCTTTGCAGGCAAGCACCTTCATGAACCTCTAAGCCATCTCTCCGGCCCACATCTCTTAAAAGCTGCAGGATCTGTGTTCTAACACTGACCCCAATACCCTAGCAGATCTTCCCTTGTCATTTACTTGATCAAGAAGCATAGGGCCTGGCCCATTCTGGGAGTTTAGCAGGCCTGTAGGACAAGACAGACACGTTGCCTAGCCCTAAGCAAGTCACATTCAAGCAGACATTGGCCAGGGATGGAAGGTGCAGGGTGGGAACAGGGCTTGGAGGAGTGGAGCCTGGCTTCCTTGCACATGCAGACATCAGGAGGCTGTTGTGAGAGGAAGCCTCAGGCTGCCTGGAAGAGGGAGCATGCTGGGCGGTGAGCCTCTTTAAGAGCACCGGGCCATGCCAGGATCGCTGGAGGGCAAAGAGCAGAACCCTCCCAGGCTCTGGTGACAGTTCTGTGCTGTAATTGGCTTATTAGCTGAAGGCTCTCAAAGTGATCACATGAAGGCCTTAGAATCCCACGTTTCTTCTTCTCTGCAGGCCAGTGTCCCCCAGCCTCAGCCTAAGTGTGGCTGTTCCCCGAGGTACCTTCTCCCTCTACTGCCTCGGCCTTCATTCCCTTCCTCACCTCAGCCTGTGCCCCCCGGCAGCCCGGATACCACACCTCCAGGGTCCCTCCACCCTGGAGCTGACCCCTGCCTGCCTCATCCCTCGCCTTCCTTGCAGAGCCTATCCGTCAACCACAGCTGGGCCCACGGCAGCTCCTCGCCTGGCATACAGCTGGAAGAACACTGGGGTAATGAGGAAGGGCATGGCGCCCGAGGCTGCCCATTCTTGCCCAGGGCTAACAGGGTCTCCTCAGGTGTCCTTAATGAGGACAATTCTATGCAAGGCCTGCCTCCGATTCCTCCCACTACTGACCTGCACTCGCTTTAGAGAGATGGCTTCCACACTCTGAGCAGATGCAAGATGTCCAAGCCACCCCCCCACACACACCCAGAGATGAGGAACCCAGAGTGACCATTGCTGCCGTCTGTGCTCCCCAGTAAGAGCCCCGTGGGAATGCCTAGACTGGTGCACCCGTGCGTGGCAGAGCAGAGACTGTCAAGGTGCTTCCTGCCAATTGTCAGTCAGGGGCCCCGATAGGGTGTGCTCACTGCTCCAGTCACCCATCAGCCAAGCAGCTCCGAGGAAATTATGTAATTGGCCTCAATACGTGCCATCTGGAAGTGCCCAAGACAGGTCTGGCTAGATGCCTGGCCCAGAAAACACCCTCCGCAAAGTCGCCAAGGAGCAGACACCCTTCAGCCAGGCTCTTCCATCAACTTCTGTGAGAAAAAAACATGACCTGAATTGAATCAGTGGTCATGGTGTGGAATGTTAATGCAGGAAGTCAAAAGCAGGTGACCATGGAACAGACATACAGAGCAGAATAGGCGCTGGGGAAATGGCTGAGGCGGTAAATTGTTTATTACACAAACATCAGAACCTCCATCTGCCTCTTTCTCTCTCTGTCACTCTCAAATAAATAAATAAAAATAAACAAAGAATTTAAAAATATATTTTCTTCAAGGTTTCACTCTAGCCCAGGCTGATCTGGAATTCAGTATGTAGTCTCAGGGTGGCCTTAAACTCACTGTGACCCTCCTATCTCTGCCTCCCAAATTCTGGGATTAAAGGCATGCACCAGGATCTAAAGAATATGTATATTTAAAACGAAGGTGGGGCTGGAGAGATGGCTCAGTGGTTAAAAGTGCTTGATGGGGCTGGAGAGATGGCTTAGCGGTTAAGTGCTTGCCTGTGAAGCCTAAGGACCCCGGTTCGAGGCTCGGTTCCCCAGGTCCCACATTAGCCAGATGCATAAGGGGGCGCACGCGTCTGGAGTTCGTTTGCAGAGGCTGGAAGCCCTGGCGCGCCCATTCTCTCTCTCTCCCTCTATCTGTCTTTCTCTCTGTGTCTGTCGCTCTCAAATAAATAAATAAATAAATAAAATTAAAAAAAAAAGTGCTTGCTGCACAAGTGTGAGGGCCTGAGGGGACCTGAAGCAGGCCATATTTGCTGCCCTAGCACCTGTGTAAAAGCTGGACATGGCCACGCAAATCTGAAGCCCCAGCCCTGTGGGGTGGGAGGGTGCAGAGATCTGAAAATCACCGGGGCTTTGCTGACCAAAACCACAGTGAAAATGGCAATTCTGGGCCCCAAGTGAGAGACGCCGCCTCAAGGAAATAGGCAGCTAAGTGAAAAGAGGAGGACACCCAACTCTCTCTCTGGCCTTACACACCATCATGTTATACGGCACACAGGCTCCAAATACATGCACAGGCTAAAGAAAGAAACTAATGTGGAGAGCCACACACAATGCCATGCACATGTGCAAGCATGCTCACACACGTATGCCCACCCACGTGTGAATATTTATACACATATGTACATAACATACACAGCTTCAGTTGGCAAGAGACATCCTACCTGAAAAGGAGGTGGACGGACAGAGAGAGGAAGAGAAACACTTCAGGTGGTCCTCTGACAGTTACATGTATGCTGTGGCACAAGTGCACACACACACACACACACACACACACACACACACACACACAGAGATAAATATAAAAATATTTAAAAAGAGAAGCAAGACAAATGTATTTGTCATTTGCCCTAGTATAAAATGACAAAGATGGACATCAGTGGCCTCAGCTGGGGACAGAAAGTCCAACAAGACTCTATGTAAAATCAAGCCATGAGCACAGTATTGTGACAGCTTGCCCTGACCTGAGTGAGAGTCATCAAAGCTATTCTGTGTTCAACAGAGAGCAGAGTGGGTGAGGCACATAGGGGAAAAGAGAGTTGGATATCTCAGCCTATGTTATCTTAAAATTAATTTTGAATTAATTCTTAGTAAACAGAAATTTAGAAATTTTTACAGGTCTAGGAAGATGGCTCAGCAATTAAAGGTACTTGCTTGAAAAGTCTGCTGGCTCAGGTTCAATTCCCCGGTATCCAGATGCACAAAGTGGTGCATGTGACTTTAGTTTGTTCACAGAGGCAAAGAGACCGACCCATTCTCTCTGTTTCTCTTCATCCCTCTCCTTCTCTTTTCCTCTCTTTCTCTGTTTTTCTTTCCTCTCCTCTTTTCTTCTCTCTCTCTCATGAATAAATATAAAACAAAAAAGAAATTTCTGTAACATGAATATGAAACTTTGGAGACAGGGTACCAACACCAGAGCATAAACCTCAATGGAAAAGAGAAGAACCATCAAACCTTTCAGTTCTGGGAGGGAGAGATTGCTTAGTGGTTAAGGCACTTGCCTGCAAAACTCAAGGACCCACGTTCAATCCCTCAGTACCCACATAAGCCAGATGCACAAGGTGGCGCATACATCTGGAGTTTGTTTGCAGTGGCTAGAGGTCCCAGTGTGCCCATTCTCCCTTTCTCTCTCTCTCTCTCTCTTTCTCTCTCTCTCTCTCTCTCTCTCTCTCTCTCTCTCTCTCATTCTCTCTCAGATAAATAAACTAAAATAAAAAAAAAAACACCTTTCAACTCTGGTGTATCAAAAGCAGCACCAACAAGATTGAAATGCAAATAATTGTCATTATAACTATTATTGAGTTGCCATTATTTCTCTTTTACTTAAAGTTTTCATTCAGCAAGGTTTCTGTAGTGACAAATCACAGACAGAGTAGCCTAAATCAGGGTTTATAAACCGTTTCCACATATGAAAATTAAAAATATATATATATATATTATATATATATATTTATATATATATATTATTTTTGTTTGTTTTTTTTTAAGGTAGAATCTCACTCTAGCCCAGGCTGACCTGAAATTCACTCTGTAGTCTCAGGGTGGCCTTGAACCCACGGCAATCCTCCTACCTCTGCCTCCTGAGTGCTGGGATTAAAGGCGTGCGCCACCGCGCCTGGTGTCCATTTTAACATGTTTTTATTTATTTATTTGTGAGGAGCTAAAGCGTGGGCGCATCAGGACCTCTTGCCACAGTAAACTAACCGTAATGCATGTGCTATTTGTGCATCTGGCTTTACGTGAGTACTGGGAAATTAAACCCAGACCAGCAGGTTTTGCAAACAAGTGCCTTTAACCACTGAGCCATCCCCCAGCCCTTAAAAGCAATTTTCTTTTTTGAACCCTTTTTAATTTTTTTTTTATTTTAGAGAGAATAAGGGAGATAGAGGGAGAAAGAAAGAGAGGGTAGAGAGAGAGAATTGGCATGCCAGGGCCTCAGCCACTGAAATTGAACTCCAGATGCTTATGCCACCCAGTAGGCACATGTGACCTTGCACTTGCCTCACCTTTGTGCATCTGCCTTACATAGGATCTGGAGAGCAGAACATGGGTCCTTAGACCTAGCAGACAAGCACCTTAACTGCTAAGCCATCTCTCCAGCCCTTAAACAGCAATTTTCAAAATCAATCATGCTAGCATAATAAAGTACAAAGATATACTAACAACACATGCTAAGACTAATGCTAGGAAAATATCAAAAGTCTTCGTTCTCCGCAATGAACCCATTCTGTTTCTATAAGAGCAGGAAACTGTATGTGACGTCAAGACATACAGTAGCTTTGGATCTGAACACGTGTGTGGTGTGGCAGCATGCACAGTACAAAGTGCTCATGTTGTGTGTCCAGAATGAAGGCCGCAGTGTATGCACTGGACACAACATGGGTGAGCTCTGCCAGCAATACCGCGGGTTCATGAACACATGGCGTGTTTACATTTGAACTGACCTTTGGTCATTGCACCTTCTGAAACCATTTACGATTGCCAATTTTTTTTTTCCTGACTTCTACGTTCAGTTACATGAGCCACAATTTAAGAAGCTGGGGCAGGGTTGGAGAGATGGCTTAGCGGTTAGGGCGTTTGACTGCAAAGCCAAAGGACCTCAGTTCGACTCCCCAGGACCCACATAAGCCAGATGCACAAGGTAGCACACGCGTCTGGAGTTCAATTGCAGTGGCTAGAAGTCCTGGTGCACCCATTCTCCAACCCCCCACCCCTCATTCTCTTTCCCTCTGCCTCTTCATTTCTTGCTCTTTCAAATAAATAAATGAAATAAAATTTTACAAATGTTTAAAAAATATTTTTTGCCTGGTGTGGTGACGCACGCCTTTAATCCCAGCACTCGGGGGGCAGAGGTAGGAGGATCACCGAGAGTTCAATGCCACCCTGAGACTACATAGTTAATTCCAGGACAGTCTGGGCCAGAGTGAGACCCTACTCGAAAAACCATAAAATAAAAATTTTTAAAAAAGGAAGCTGGGGTATATGAGAGTATTTCTTTCCCAGCCTTAGAGACCAATGTCTAAGACCAGGCGCTGTAGGGCTGGTTCCTCCAGGGCCGCTCTCCAAGACCTGAAGATGTTTCTATTTGCCATCCCCTGCGTAGCCTTCCTCTGCATGGGTTTGTTCCTAATCTGTTCCTTTAATGAAGCCATCAGGTAGACTGGGTTAGTTCTACCTCCAGGGCCTTGTTTTAACATTATAACCTCTTTAAGGACACTGGATCCAAAGATGATCACAGTCTTAGGAACTAGGGGCCAGAGTTTCAATGCATGAAAGTGGGGGACACAATAGGCCCATAACATTTCCTGATACTGTCATAACTCCTCCAATAACACCACACTGCATGCTAGGCTTCCCTGCATGATGGCACAGCCTATCACAGAGGGAACAGCAGCTCCTTGCACTTATAGGCTCTGGCTGACCATGTCCTCCTGGCCAATTTTGGTGCTCCTGAACACAGAAGATCAAAACTGTAGATACTGCCCCCAGCTCCCTTACCTTGGACTACAGGTTGCCAGGGACCTTATTGTCTTATCACCCAGGTAGACAAGTTTAAAGTGAGACTAGGCCAAATAGGGAGACCCTGAATGAGCTCAGTGTAACAGCACACAATCGGCAGTGCTTTTAGTTATCCAGATTGTGCCGTGTGCCAAACGGACTGGCCACAGGAAGGCACTGGTCACCCCTCAACACCACATGTGGTACGTGTAAGTGCTATGTGCTAACCGAGTGCCCCGCTGGAGCGCCAATCCTACGAAATAACTAAACTTATGGACAAAGATTATTCCTCTACATATAATACTTTTCCGCTTTGTGAATCGGCTGGTTTGTTTTTTTTTTTTTTTCTAAACTAATTCTCCACTGGCTGGAAGTAACAACTCACGCCAATCATCCCAGCACTTGGGAGGATAAGGTAGGAGGATTTCCATGAGTCCAAGACCAGCCTGGGCAATAGATCCAGGGCTAGAGTGAGACTCTGAGTTCAAAAAAAAAATGCAAATAAATAGAATGTTCTGTATCTTGAGGAGTTCATGTTATCTATAACATAATGATAATAGCATATGTGTATAAACATTAAGTAAGCTTCTTTGTTCTTTAACTCACTTTACCAAATGGGATGGTTCAAAACTACAAGGAGAACAATTCCTTTGGGAAGAGCATCCGTTTTGAAGTCTCTGAAATGGGGAAGGGTTTTAAGACGTCGTGCATGTATAGATTCTGCAGTAATGCATTCTTTGATCCATAAGCAAGGGCACCTCACGAGGTCTCTGGGGGATACAGAGCGACTTTCATGTACCGCACCTGCTTAGGGCTGATAAACATGGGGTTCCAGTTGTACTCTGGGGATAACAGCTTAGTGGGCTTATTGAGGAAAAAGTACTTGTTGAGGTATTTTTCGTAGGAACTGTTAAGTCCACTTCGCATGTCATGAAGAATGCCCTTCAGATAGTTCTGAATGAAGTCCAGAATGCGGCGCGGCGTGCCACCAATGGTGGAGCCTCCATAATAAAAGTCACCTTTTCCGAAGGGGATGTAGGCAGCCGACTTAGGTCTCCTCTCATAGGGGAAGTATTTAGGGTTTTGAAAATACCACCTGGCATGGAGCTGAGCCACAGATGCGCCCAGGGTCTCCACCCCAAATTCATTCTGGAAGACCAGGTTGGCTGTCATGCTGAACAGGAAGTCCACCTCATTCTGGATGTGATCCACGATGTGCTCAGCCAGGGTCTTCATGCGCATGAGGTCAAGATCGATCCACCATCTTTCCCTCCCCATCACGAGCACCTGGAAACTTCGCAGAGGACTGGACTGTATGTAAGGCAGCTGCGGGTATGTGTCCACCATGATGTAGAAGACCACCCTGTGGCCAGGCATGAAGTACTTCTTGGCCGATCGCAAGAACAACTCCAGGTGCTCGTCGACAAGCCTGGGAACACATAGAGCAAGAAATTTAGTTTTTTTTTGGCGGGGGGGGGGCGCTAGGGAGATAGCTTAGCAGTTAAGGTGCTTTCCCTGCAGAGCCAAAGGACCCAGCTTTGATTCCCTAGTACCCACCTAAGTCAGAGGCACAAGGTGCCACGTGCATCTGGAGTTTGTTTGCAGTGGCTGGAGGTCCTGGTGTGCCCACTCTTCCTCTCTCTATCTGTCCCCCCCCCTCTCAAAATAAATAAATAGATTTATTTTGCCTGGGGCGGTGGCTCAGCAAGTTATGAGCACTTGCTGCACAAGCACCAGGGCCTGATTTTGACCCGCAGCATCCATGCAGAAAATCCAGGTGTGGTTGTGCTTGTCTGTAACCCCAGTGCTGAGGGGGACAGGATAGTTGCTGGTGCTTGCTGGTCAGCCAGCCTAACAGATGAACATGGAATTGCACGTTCATTGTGAGAGCCTGTATCAAGAAAATAAGGCAGGGGCTGGAGAGATGGCTTAGCGCTTAAGGCACTTGCCTGCGACACCCGAGGACCCATGTTCATCTCTCCAGATCCCATGTGAGCCAGATGTACAATGTGACACAAGCACAAAAAGTCACACACACACACACAAGATGGTGCACATGTCTGGAGTTCAACTGCACTGGCTGGAGGCCCTGGCAAGCCAATTCTCTCTCTCTCCCCTTCAATCTCTCGCATAAAAAAGCCAGACTGTTGGGCTTACCTCAAAAAAAGAAAATAAAGCAGAGGCATGATGGAAAAGAACACCTAATATTCTCCTCTGCGCACATTCAATGGGGCGTGCATACACACATACACACAAAAAAAGAAAATAGGCTTATTTTTCTAAATGTTCTCTTGGGAGTAGACACCACTGAATGTACTGTTTAACAGAAATGTCCCTGCTATTAACCCCAAAAGGTCACGGGAGTCCACGGGCCTGACAATGGCCATGGTGTTTTACAAAAGCCCAGTGGACATTGGCCCCAAACTCCCAGGTTTACAGACCCAGCCATGGTGCAGGAATCACTGCAAACTTGCACAAGATGGCCGGCGGGGGGGGGGGAGCAATCACGCTGCTCAAAACGCAGACCGTCCGTGGAAGTGCATCTACGTTTTCCAAAATAAAAAGGATCAAAGGTCAGTAGGGCCTACCTGCCAGCAGCAAAGACGGCCAAGCCCACCGTAATATTCCGCTTTCTGTAATATTTTTCCAGGGCCTGTCTGTGGAAGGTCTTTTCCCATATGATTGGAGCCAGCCAGTTCGTGATCGTGATGACATCCGGGCGTCTCCTGTGGCACACAGGGGAAGTCAAGCAGGTGTTATCCAGTGGCAGATGCTAACACTGATGTGGCACACACTGGGTACCAGTCAGCCACCAGATCGCTGATTTGCCCTTTGGTGATGATTCTCTTTTGCCATGTGAGCATTCATATTCTGCCTGGTCTTCGGGTGGGGAAACCATGTTACGGATGGCCAAACTCAGCACAGGGCTAACGTGTGGCTGAGCTGGCACTCCCTCCCCACTGCTGTGGCCTTGAGCTTTGGGCTCTGCTCCTTCTTAGCCTGCCTTCCAAGTCTGGAGCTATTTATCTTGAGTTCTTTTTTCTTTTTCTTTTTCTTTTTTTTTTTTTTTTAACATTTTTTAAGTTTCATTTTTATTTATTTATAAGAAAGAGAGAGAGAGAGGGAGAAAGAATGGGGGCATCAGGGCTTCTAGCCACTGCAAACGAGCACTCCAGATGCATGTGTCACCATGTACATCTGGCTTATGTGTGTAACTGAGGAATTGAATCTGGGTCCTTAGGCTTCACAGGCAAGTGCCCTCAATCTCTGAGCCATTTCTCCAGCCCGTATCTTGAGTTCTGATTGCAGCTTAAGTGATTTTATTTTTTAATTTTTTTTTTAAATTATTTATTTATTTGAGAGCGACAGACACAGAGAGAAAGACAGATAGAGGGAGAGAGAGAGAATGGGTGCGCCAGGGCTTCCAGCCTCTGCAAACGAACTCCAGACGCGTGCGCCCCCTTGTGCATCTGGCTAACGTGGAACCTGGGGAACCGAGCCTCGAACCGGGGTCCTTAGGCTTCACAGGCAAGCGCTTAACCGCTAAGCCATCTCTCCAGCCCTTAAGTGATTTTAAAAAGTAGGGAAAATTTTTTAAAACGGGGGGAGCTGGAGAGATGACTCAGCAGTTAAGGTGTTTGCCTACAAAGCCTAAGAGCTTATGTTTGAATCTCCAGGTCCTACGTAAGCCAGACACACGGTGACACAAGCATGTAATGTCGCACATGTGTACAAGGGGGCAAACGCGCCTGTAGTTCATTTGCAGCAGCTAAAGGCCCTGGCATGCCCATTTTCAATCTCATTCTCTCTCTCAAATAAATAAAAAAAGAAGGGAACTGGAGAGATGGCTCAGCTATTAAAGGTGCTTTCTTGCAAAGTTTGAAGGCTCAGGTTCAATCCCCCAGTACTCATGTGATGCCAGATGCACAAGGTGGTGCATATGTCTGGAATTTGTTTGTAGTGACCCTGATACACTTTCTCTCTTTCTCTTTCTTGTTTCTCTCTTTCCTTCCAAATAAAAAACAGCTGATGGCTTGAAAGGTCAAATGCCCCAAGGAGGTAAGCTACTACTGTTGTTTGGCTAAATAGATATGCTGTGCCCATAAAAATTGCCTTCTAGGGGGGTGGAAAGATGGCTTAGTGGTTAAGGCATTTGGCCGCAAAACCAAAGGACCCAGGTTTAAGTCCCCAGGACCCACATAAGCCAGATGCATAAGGCAGTGCATGTGTCTGGAGTTCGTTTACAGTGGCTGGAGCCCTGGCGCATCCATTCTATCTGCCTCTTTCTCTGTCACTCTCATTCACTCTTTCAAATAAATAAAATAAATAATTTTTTAATTGCCTTCTAAGGCTGGAGAGATGGCT
The DNA here is from genome assembly GCF_020740685.1 of Jaculus jaculus. Taxonomy (NCBI): domain Eukaryota; kingdom Metazoa; phylum Chordata; class Mammalia; order Rodentia; family Dipodidae; genus Jaculus; species Jaculus jaculus. Next base: position 151,137,578 of record NC_059102.1, on the reverse strand, counting down.
TAATGGTTAAGGTGCTTGCCTGTGAAGCATAAACACCCCAGTTCAATTCCCCAGAATCCATGTAAGTTATATGAACATGGTGGTGCATACATCTGGAGATTGTTTGCAATGGCTGGAAGGACCCTGGTGCACCCATTCTCTCTCTCTCTCATACATAAAAATAAAAAAATTAGCCAGGTGTGGTGGCACATGCCTTTAGTCCTAGCACTTGGGAGGCAGACGTATGAGGATCACTGTGAGTTCGAGGCCATCCTGAGACTACAGAGTGAATTCCAGGTCAGCCTGAGCTAGAGTGAGATTCTATCTCAAAAACCAAAAATAAATTAAAAATTAAAAACTGCCTTCTAAATATTCATGTTTATACCTATAGATTCGTACTGCTCTCACTTTTGATCAGAAAAGCTTTTTATTTCCTTGTTTTTTGGCAGATGGTAGTGACTACTGAGGAGACTCAAGACTCATCAAAGAGTTGAGAAGTGACAGTTAAGAACTTAGCACCAAATGAGATATGTCTCCCATACCTATCAAGGTTTGGGAGACGTGGAAGAAGGGGGGAAAAAATGTAAGCGCCAGAGGATGGGGAAGAGGGCTTTGGAGTGCTGTCTTTTGTACGTACACGAAGGGGCAGCTACATGCTGCATTCACGACTCCACACCGGATGGCTGTCATTATTACCTGTACAGTATTGGGCCCACTAATATTGTTATGGATTATGGAGGAAGGAAAAAAAAAGACACTAAAACAAAAAAGGGCTAGTTGCAAAGGAGTTCAATCAAAGAAGGGCTATGGGAGAGTGGGGGGCAAAAGAAAACAATGGGAGGAGATTATGATCAAAACATATTGTGTGAAATAAACCTTCCAGAAAAAGTTAAAATGGGGAGAATCACCTAACCTTATTTCTCTTCTATCTCTCTCTGCTTGTAAATAAATAAATAATTTTTTTTTTTTTTAAAAAGCAAGCTAGCAGCTAAGGAGATCCCCCAGCATTCAGTGAAGTGCTTACCACACAAACATGAAGACCAGAGTTCTGATCCCCAGCACCCATGTAAAAAGCTGGGTGTGAGGGCATACCACATCTGTAACCCCAGTGTTGGAGAGGTACAGACAGTAGCATCCCTGGGGCATACTGCCTAGCTAGTCTAGCTGAATCAGTGAGCAGTGGGTTCAGTGAGAGACCCTGTCTCAAAAAAAAAAAAAAGAGGCCGGGTGTGGTGGCGCACGCCTTTAATCCCAGCACTCGTGAGGCAGAGGTAGGAGGATCCCCATGAGTTTGAGGCCATCCAGAGACTCCATAGTGAACTCCAGGTCAGCCTGAGCTAGAGTGAGACCCTACCTCAAAAAACAAACAAACAAACAAAAAGATGGAAATCAAACGGGGAAGACACTGAACATCAATGTCTGGCCTCTATGTGCGCGCACTCTTGCTCATCTACATAAACACTCCACACATGCCAAGAAAGCAAATAATAAGTAGTACAAGTGGATTTTTGTGGAAAACAGTGATGAGAATTGTCATGATCATGGACTAAGATTAATATAGTTGCATGTATCTGAGGTTCATGAAAATACATGTATGCAAAAAGGAACACACAGGCTGGGAAGATGGCTCAGCGGTGAAAGGTGCTTGCTTGCAAAGCCTGCCTGCCCAGGTTTGATTCCCCAGGACCCACATAAAGCCAGATGCACAAAGTGGCACGTGTCTGGAATTCATTTGCAGTGGAAATTGGCCCTTGTGCAGCCATTCCCCTTTTCTCAAAATAAACAAATACAAATATTTTAGAAAAAGGAACGCACAAAAGATGGAGAAGTACATAAAAGTGTTGAAACAGGGCAACCTTTATCAAAATGCAAATTAAATTGAGATAGCAGATTTGCCAAGAAGAAAAAGAGTTGATAACACTTTCATTTATCCACAGTAAAAAGAGAAACTTGGGGGCTGGAGAGACGGCTTAGCGGTTAAGGTGCATGTCTGAGAAGCCTAAGGATCCAGGTTCTATTCTCCAGGTCTCATATAAGCCAGATGCACATGGTGGCGCATGAGTCTGGAGCTTGTTTGCAGTGGCTAGAGGCCCTGGCAATCCATTCTCTTCCCCCCCCCCGCCCCCTCCATCTCTAATAAATAAAAATAAATCTTAAAAAGAAAAAAAGAAACTTGGGGGAAGGAGAGATGGCTTAGTGGTTAAGGCGCTTGCCTGCCAAGCCTAAGGAGCCCGGTTCGACTCTCCAGGTCTGACACAAGCAGACACAAGGTGAAGCAAGTGCACAAGGTCACACATGCGCACTAAGTAGTGCATGAGTCTGGAATTTGATGATAGCGGCTGGAGGCCCTAGCCTCTCTCCTTCTCACATACACTCTGGCTGTCATGCATTAAATAAAAAAATAATAATAATAAAAAATAAAAAGGCCAGACTGTTGGGTTTACCTCAAAAAATAAAAGAGAAATTTAGCAACTTTACATCAAAATTTAATTTTTTTTGTTTTTATTTTTATTTACTTATTTGAGAGCAACAGAGAGAGAGAGAATGGGCACACCAGGGCCTCCAGCCACCACAAACGAACTCCAGACGCATGCGCCCCCTTGTGCATCTGGCTTACGTGGGTCCTGGAGAATCGAGCCTCGAACTGGGGTCCTTAGGCTTCACAGGCAAGCGCTTAACCACTGAGCCATCTCTCCAGTCCAACATCAAAATTTAAATGTCTGTGTCCTTCGACCTAATGACTATTCCATTTTAGAAATGCATCCCATGATTAAAAGTATATCAGTATAAGCCGGGTGTGGTGGCACACACCTTTAATCCCAGCACACGGGAGGCAGAGGTAGGAGGATCACCGTGAGTTCGAGGCTACCCTGAGAGGACATAGTGAATTCCAGGTCAGCCTCAACTAGGGTGAAATGCTACCTTGAAAAAGCAACAACAAAAAAAGTATATCAGTGTATATATATATTGAGGTAGCGTCTCATTCTAGCCTAGACTGACCTGGAATTCACTCTGTAGTCTCAGGCTAGCCTTCAATTCACTGTGACCCTCCTACCTCAGCCTCCCAAGTGCTGGGATTAAAGGTGTGTGCCACAATGCCCTGCCTCTCTCTCTCTCTCTATATATATATATATATTTTTTTTTTTTTTTTTAATTTTTATTAACATTTTCCATGATTATAAAATATATCCCATGGTAATTCCCTCCCTCCCCACCCCCACACTTTCCCATTTGAAATTCCATTCTCCATCATATTACCTCCCCATTACAATCATTGTAATTACAAATATGCAATATCAACCTATTAAGTATCCTCCTCCCTTCCTTTCTCTACCCTTTATATCTCCTTTTTAACTTTCTGGCCTCTGCTACTAAGTATTTTCATTCTCACGCAGAAGCCCAGTCATCTGTAGCTAGGATCCACATATGAGAGAGAACATGTGGCACTTGGCTTTCTGGGCCTGGGTTACCTCACTTAGTATAATCCTTTCCAGGTCCATCCATTTTTCTGCAAATTTCATAACTTCATTTTTCTTTACCGCTGAGTAGAACTCCATTGTCAGTATATATTTTTAAAAGCCAAGCATGATGGCTCCTTTAATCCCAGCACTTGGGAGGCTGAGGTAGGGGGATGATCATAAATTTGAGGCCAGCCTAGGCTACAGTGAAAGTTAGAGGTTGGCCTGTACTGTTCACAAAAAAAAAAAAAAAAAAATAGAGGAAAAGAAAGCTACTGCAAGCACAGCAGGTGGGGAAGCACACCACCATCATCACCGGAGGTTTTCAAATGAGGACAGTAGCGGCCTTTTCCTGCTGCTTCCAAAGGAGTGCCCGCCCGCCTGTTCTTACTGCCTCTCTTTTCACTAACTTGCCAGCCAACATGTTCAGGGTGTCTATGCAGCTCTGAGCGCAGTCACAGTGGTGATGGTTGACAAGTGTGCACAAACCAGTTCCCTCCTGCCCTCAATGGTCTTCCCCACCCTCATTCACCAACATCCCCAAAGCCTGGGCGAGGGGGACTTGAGACTTGCTCTCCACATCCTGCTGCTGGGTGACCAAATTGTTGCTCCTTGCAAAGCCAGGAGGGTTAGCCTGTGAATCCAAGCTGCAGGCACCAGCTTTTCTTAGGCACTGGGAATGCCTGTCTTGGGGAGCTACCCAGGGCTTGTGTTGGGGTCTTAGAAACAGTCTTCTAACTCTGGACCCGCCCCCCAGCACAGCCACGATGGGGTGGTGGGGCAAAACCTCCATCACATCACAGTGACATATACTATTTTTGTGAAGGGTTATTGAAGGGTTAATAGCTTTGCCTGAAAAAAAACAGAGGAAACTAAAAAGTTAATAACTATCCCTCAGGCTAGAAGGCCTTAAAAGAAACAACAGAGGCTTTCAGCCACCCTGACAAGCAGGACACCTCTCCTGATGGATGTACTCCCCTTAGCTCAGATGGCCTTGAAGGTATAGAAACTATCTGGGGTAACCTCCCTTAGACAATCCTGGCTGAAGAAACCTATTCTGAACAAGGACACAAACAGCTCCAATTTTCTTATCAACTGCACCTGGTACCGTCTGTTTCTTAGGACCCTCCTTGTAAATTTGAACCGCAGCATGGCTCAGTGCTTTGGCCTTCATCCCGCGGGATGTTCCTCTCAATAAACAGTCTGTCCGTAGAGATCAAGTCTGGTGTCTTTTTTTGCTTTCCTCTTGCACCTTCCTTACAGTTATCTTTGCTCTTACCTGGGTTTAAACCAGTCTGAGAGCTGAAGTTCTTGTGCCTGGTGGTTCCTGCTACAAAGAGGAACAATCATTACAGAACCCATTTGCTCTGCCCATCCCCCACTGAGCCCACAATGGGCAAGCTCTATCCGGCCATTCTACTTGTCCACACTGCCCAGCTTTCAGATGGCCACAGCCAGAAGGCAGTGGTGGAGGGGAGAGAAATGGAGCCAGGAGAGGTCTCTGCTAGGCCCAGAAGGGTGTGAGCTGGTCCAGGAAAGAGATGCAGGGAAGAGGGGTCAGGACTAACGACAGAATGGTTCAGAAAAGTACAGTGGCTTGAGGGGACCCAGGTTCAATTCTCCAGTATCCATGTAAGCCAGATGCACAAAGTGGTACATGCATCTAGAGTTCATTTGCAAGTGGTACATGCATCTGGAGTTCATTTGCCGTAGCTGGAGGACCTGGTGCACCCATTCTCTGCCTGTCTGTCTGTCTGTCTCTTTCTCTCTGCCTCTTTCTCTTAAATAAGTAACTAAAAATAAAAATATTTTTAAAAGTACAGTGGCTAAGGGAAGGAGTTTTAAAAAATGAATGGGCTGGGCATGCTGGTTCACACCTTTAATCCCAGTACTTGGGAAGCAGAGGTAGGAGGATCACCATGAGTTCGAGGTCAACCTGAGACTATATAGTGAATTCCAGGTCAGCCTGGGCTAGAGTGAGACCCTGCCTTGGAAAAATAAATAAATTTAATTTAATTTAAAAATAAGCAGGTCAGATCTAAGAATATAAACTCAGGGGCTGGAGAGATGCTCAGTGGTTAAGGTGCATGCCTGCAAAGCCTAAGAACCCAGATTCAATTCCCCAGTACACATGTAAAGGCAGATGCAAAAGGTGGCACATGCATCTGGAGTTCATTTGCAGTAGCTAAAGGCTCTCTCTCTCTCTCTTTCTCTCTCTCTCTCAAATAAATTATTTTTAAAAGGACGTAAACTCAGACAAAATACAGATTTAATGGATTCGTGTGGCATAGATAGGTTGGGGTAGGAGTCCAGATGTTCACCTTTGATCCTCTTTTCATTTAAATGCAGGTGTCTGACTTATGATGGGACAAAGGCATCGTAAGTGGAAATACTGGTGGCTGGGAACAGTCATGTAACCTTCAACTGGGCAAAACCACCCAACACCCAGCCTGTTTCATAAGGAAGTGCTGAGCTTTCCCTGCGACACTGAGGCTGTACTGTAAATGACAGACAGGCCATGTGGGCACAGTGTTGTCATCAGGGTGGTGTACGTGCAGTGGCCCCGGACTGTGAAGTTAAGTGTCCAGTTAATCACCTACCAGGCAGCTGTCCTTTTATGACAGGTATTATTTTGTAAGAGGCGTGACTGTCAGAGCTTGTTCCTTTCTTACATGAGCTGAAATGGCCTTGGCACAATGTCCCTTTATTGGACCATGGGTGTCCCACCATTGGACTTCAGATGACCTTAGATGACTCACCATTGGATTTCAGATGCTCCACCACTATGCCACAGATGTCCCACCACTGGGCCACAGATGCCTCCCACCGGATCATGGATGTCCCCCCCTAAGACCTTGGATGTCCCACCATTGGAGCACATATGTTCCATTGTTGGACCTTGAATGTCCCACTGTTGGAGCACAGAGTTGCCACCACCGGACCACATATGTTCCACCACTGAACCTCAGCTGTCCCATCATTGGACCATGGATGTCCTCCACCACAGAGCCACACCACACATGTCCCACCATGGGACCTCCCAGGACACTGTGTCAAAATCCAATTTCCCAGGACAGAGCTCACCATAAACAGCTGTGACAAGTGAAGAACTTGGGGAAAAGTCATCACTATTTTAGTGTTAGGGTCTTGTTAATTCCTGGGGTGTGAAGCAGAAAGCATGGCTGACTGAAGAGAGTTTTCCTACCTAAAGAACAGCGTCATACTCCGGATATGCTCCAAAGCAGTGACTGTCACACCCTGGTTCTGGGCAGCTGAGCCTGCAAAGCTTGAATGTCACCCAACAGCAGAATCAGCAGTTGGGCTTGGTGTTGTCAGCTTCCTCACAGCAGGATGGCACCAAACCCAATCCTTACACATCCGGTTGCTTTAGACCTGGGTCAAGGGACACACTTCTATTCTGTTTCGATCCCAGCAAAACCACACCCAGCATGTGCGCCCCACAGCTGAGGCCGATCCCCATCACTGACACGCGCAGGGCTCTCTGATCTGGAGGTCCAGGGGCTGCAGGCCGCACGGCCCATGCAGGAAGCCTTGTCCCACAGTCCCCTGCCCTGTCTGCAGAAGGCAACCTACTAGGGAGCAGGGGCTCCCACTACGCAATCCTGTCCAAGAGCCCCAGAAATACTGCTACATCATGCTCCCTTTGCTCAACAGCCAATGGCAGGTCCTCAAATCCCACACACATGCACACTTGCACACTCAATACACACTCATACACACACACACACCCTCACCTGCACATACTACTAACTACACATAGGCAGACCCAGTCACCTCTAGGGATTCCAGCTTACTTTTCTCTCTCTGCCCCGCCCCCATCTATCAGCATTAGAACTTGCAGCCCCGGAAGTTTCGTCCTCTGACGTGTTGGATGTTTGTAAAACAAGAATTCCTGTCCACGAAGGCACCTTGCCTGTGGAGAAGTTCGTCAGAAAAAATATGAAACACCCGCAAACTTGAGTTTTGGATGAGCAACGGAGGCATTTGTAGTGTAGAATGTCTTAAATAATGCACGGGGTATATTTCTCAGGAAGTGACCTGGGGCTTATGGGCAATGTAGCTGAGCATCATCTGTTTCTACTCCTCAATGGCATCGACTCTACTGGTAAAGGGTTCCTTAGTCTCTAAGTGGGGACAAAATACTAAAGCTTTTAATGTGAACAAAGAGCTTTTGCAATTTGAATTTTTAAAATTTCTAGAATGAGCTGGCTGTGGTGGCACACACTTTTAATTCCAGCTCTCAGAAGGCTGAGGTAAGAGGATTAATGTGAGTTTGAGGCCAGTCTGAGATTACATAGTGATTTCCAGATCAGCCTGGGCCAGAGAGAACCTACTTTGAAAAACTAAAAAAGAAAAAAATCTAGAATGGGATCCTTCTATGGACTCCTCTCTCTTTCTCTCTCTCATTCTCTCTCGGTCTTAGCCACTGCAATCGAACTCCAGACGCATGCACCACCTAGTGGGTATGGAAGACCTTGCACTTGCCTCACCTTTGTGTGTTTGGCTTAAGTGGGATCTGGAGAGTCGAACATGGGTCCTTAGGCTTTACAGGCAAGCATCTTAACCATTAAGCCATCTCTCTAGCTTTTATCACTATTACTATTTTATTACTGTTGTTCGGGGATGCATGTGTCATAGCATGTGGGTGGAGGTCACAGGACAACCTCAGGGTGCTGGTCTTTTTTCACCTTGGTTGGTTGATACAGGGTTGCTTGTCACTGAGAAGGCCAGACTAGCTGGCCTGTGAGCTTAGGGATTCACCTGACTATGCCTCCATTGCCACAGGCATGTTGGGATTACAAATGCATGTGCCACTTTGTGTCCAGATTTTCATGGGTGCTGGGGATCCAACCTCTAGTAGGCAGACTTGTAAAGCAAGTGCATTGGACCAATGAACAACCTCCTCAGCATGTCTACATATCTTTTCTGGCAAGTGTGACTGCCTTTTCTAGTGGCACTTGGAAACGCTGTGCTGCTGATGTTAGAAGAGGGGTTAGAATTTTCTATGAAGAAGAAAAGATGGCAAGTTAACAGATATTTTTCTAGCAGGTTGATTTTAATATTGTTTACATTAGATACAAACTTAGAACTTGGAAATGAATATTGATCTCATTACAGATCAGTTGTGCCTCCATGGTCAAGCAGTCGCTTAGCATGCTCCTGGCCCTGGGCTTCTTTCCCAGCACCATAATGATGACAATAGAACAAACAAGGAGCACTATCTCTTGTCCTGTCTCTCATTTTCATGGCATTATCACATAAATTATGTCATCTCTCAGGGCTGGAGAGATGGCTTAGCAGTTAGCACACTTGCCTGAGAAGCCAAAGGACCCATGTTCGACTCTCCAGGTCCCACGTGAACCAAACGCACAAGGTGACGTAAGCGTGCAGGGACGCCCATGTGCACAAGGTGGCACATGCATCTGGAGTTCAATTGTAGTGGCTGGAGACCCTGGCATGCCAATTCTCTCTCTCTCGCTCATAAATTACAAAAAAATTATGACATGTCATGCTGTATTTCACATTTATTTCCATGGAGAGAGAAAAGCTCCCTGTGGGCAGCAGACCTGCAATAGAGCTTGGTGACCACAAGGTGCTTAAGAAATGATTGCTGGGGCTGGAGAGTTGGCTTCATGGTTAAGGCACTTGCCTGCAAAGCCTAAGGGCCCAGGTTCAATTCCCTGGCACTCATGTAAGCCAGATGTACAAGGTAGCAAGTACATGCTTCTGCAGTTCAGTTGCAGTAGCTAAATGCCCTGGTCCACCTATTATCTCTCTCTCAAATAAGCAAATAAATAAAAATATTTTTTAAAAGAAATGATTTCTGGCTCTCTGAAGTTGAAAGAATTAAAATATGCATACTTTGTCCCATGGAGAGAAGTTAACTTGTTCATTCCACTGTGAGTGGCATTTTTGGATAAAAGTCAGCATTTAGGACTGGAGGGATGGCTTAGCAGTTAAGGCGCTTGCTTGCAAAGCCAAAGGACCCAGATTCAATTCCCCAGAACCCACGTATGCCAGATGCACAAAGTGCTGCACACGTTTGGAGTTCAATTGCAGCAGCTGGAGGCTCTAGCATGCCCTTCTCTCTCTCTCTCAAATAAATACATAAAAATTTTTAAAATGATTTTAAAGAGTCAGCATTTAAACCACCTCTGCCTCTCACTGAGGGTCATGATTAGCCAATATTTACTTGAAGTAGATCTTAGTCATCATCAATGATAGGAGGAAGGAAACCAACAGCAGTCCTCTTCTCCTACAGTTCATTCTCTCCTGGGGGAAAGGAAAGGAGAAAAGGGGTGTTTAAGCATGGGTGTGATCTCCACAGCCCACAAACAGACTCACCACATCACTGTCACCACTAACAATGGGTTGTTGTGGAGATATTTGGACACCCACTTTTAGGGCTTGCTTCAGCCTCAGACACAACAACGGGGAGTTGTGGGCACCTCCAGTTGGCTGGAAGGCCTAGCTGGCAGAGCACTCTTAGCGCATGGGGCCCATGTTGCCTCTCCTTGCACCCCCCCGATCCCACGATACCCACAAGGAATCTCCACTGTGCACGGACAACAGGATGGGGTCATGATGAGGAGGTCTTCCTGCACGAGGACAAGGGATTCTACCCTAAAAGTTGACTTTGATCCTTTTCTTCTAGAAGAGGTGGTGAGACCACAATGTCTGATTCGAAACGATGGTGGTCTAAGCAGGGGCTGCAAACAGGCACGGTGTGTATGGGGGATCTCATCACAGCAGGAGGTTCCAGAGTGGAACCTGAGCTCCAGCTGGCGTTGATTTCACATGGGTCTGTCTACAGGCGGTCACCGGGCAGCACGTCGGAGCAGCCGAGGGCCCCCATGAATTGCTGCTGAGCACTCAGTTAATGCACTTAAGAAAGGCCTTGACTGCTCTGAGTTGAGCAGGGCTCTAAGTGTGTGGAATATAAGCATCACATTAAGACAGAGAAATGAAGTACCTCCTTTTTGCATATGTGTGGGCATGTTTGCATGTGTGTGTGTGTAGGCCTGACTGTTACCCTCAGGTACACCATCTACCTCCTCAGAAACAGGGCCTGTCATTGGCACAAAGCTCACTGATTTAGATAGACTAGCTGGCCAGCAAGTTCCCGGGGTCCTCTCATCTCTGCTTCTCTGGCGCTGGGGTTACAGGCAAGCACCACCATGCTTTTCATTCATGTGGATTCTGTAGATCAAACTCAGGTCCTCATGCTTGGTGGGGCATTCGTTTTACCCAGTGAACCATCTCCCCAGCCCTGAATAATCTTGTCCGTAACTTTACGTTGCTGTTATATGTTGACATGGGACTGGCCTGGTGTTGTAGTCTAGATACACTGAGTCAAATAAAAAGTCAATGCCACGCTGGAGAGATGGCTTGGAGGTTAAGGCACATGCCTTCGAAGCCTAAGGACCCAGGTTCAATTCTCCAGGTCTCACGTAAGCCAGATGCACATGGTGGCACATATGTCTGGAGTTCATTTGCAGTGGCTGGAAGCCCTGGAGTGCCCGTTCTCACTCTCACTCTCTTTCTGTCTCTCTCGCTCACTCGCTCGCTCCCTCTCTGTCTCTACTAAATAAATAAATAAAAATAAAATCGTGAAAAAAAAGTTAATGCCGATCATGAATTTATTCACCTGCTTCTTTTGCTTTTTGTCATGCGACACCTAAGAAATGGGGTTTTACAAGTGTGAAGCATGTTCTGTAGCTCCTTAGCAATTCTTTATGAATTATGTCCCCCAGGAGCTTCAGGAGGGCAGCGTTCATACTCATGTAACCGTTAGTTAGGACAAGAGTCCCGAGATGGAGTCGAGGTGAAGGAGAATAACAATAGCCTGATTGGTACAACTTGAGATGCCTATGTTGCCTACCCCCCACTCCTCTGACCTAACAACGCCCTGGGCCACGGTTGCCTGCGGATCTTTCTTCTCTCCTCTCCTGATGGCAACTCATCCTCTGACTGATTACCTCCTCCGTTTGGTCTCTGCCCCTCTGGTTAGCTTCTCCATATGGTCCCTGCTCTCCCCTGAATCCCTCAGTCCTTGGTCTTCTGTATCCTCCCGAAAAAAGAAAAACTCTATTAAAAAAACCCAAATGATCCAAAGTCATGCTGGCTATTCTCTCTCTCTTCTCCCATGAGATAGCCAGGCAGCCTGGGCCCCAATAAACAGCTTTTTTTTTTTTTTTTTTCTGCCTAGGAGTGGTTGTATGTGATTTTTGATCTTTCACGAATCGTACATGAACACCTTGGGGTGAGAGAGATGGCTCAGTGGTTAAAGGTACTTGCTTGAAAATTGAACACCTTTTAAACTCACTATCATTTGGAGTACCGCGTGGATCAGTCAGTCAACAGTCCAGCCAGCTCCTCCGTGCAGGCAGCCCCCTTTCAGCCATCAACCCTAATATGTGATCCCAGAGGGGTCCCCATGCCCTGGCAACTCTTTCTGAGGTCAAGTGAGGGGATAATCCCTACCAAAAATTGGGGTTTGGTTTTTTATCTTTTTTGTTTTTGAGACAGGGTCTCTTTTTATAGCTCATGTCTCCCACGGAACTCACAACAGTCCTTCTACCTCGACTTCCTGAGTTCTGGGATTACAGGTGTGCATCGCAACACTGGCTCCTGGCCACAATCATACCACTTTCATCCAAATATCCTGCCTTACCTTTGGGTCAGTGTGATGTGAGGAGATGGCAGGAGACGGCCAACAAGGACAGGTGTATCTCAAGGGCTATAAGTTTGGGACTTTGTCGAATGAAGAACCTATCTGCTGTTTCCAGTAGTGTAGCTTTCTGTTGGTGGTGACGGCACCAGACCCCTTTGATGACGCATGCATCACAATGACACTCCTCTGGCAGATTCTTCTCCATTATTACCAGAACACAGGACTTGGTCTCCCTGAAAGCACTAAATGGTATATTAAGTGTTCTTTTGCATTTTATCATTTTATTCCCTGTATTGGACTCCCTTACCCCCTAATGACCAATCCTGCCTTGTGAAGTTTGGTGGTTTTTTTTTTTTTAATTTTTATTTTGCTTATGTTTCTGTGTGAAAGAGGGGGAAGTGTGATGTGGTGGTGTGGTGGGTGCATGTGTAAATGGCCTTGTGCTCCTACGTCCTCCTCTGTGGCAGGGGCAGCTCGCCTACGTTGGCTGGAGTGGAATATCAGGTGTTCTGCTCTGTTGCTCTTCCACCTGGTCTTGTTTTGAGCCAGTCTCTTCTGACGGTTTCTGGAACTTTCTAGGCTCTTAACTCTCTCCTTCCCTGCAGGACTAGGGTTATAGTGTTGTGCCAAGACCCCTAACCAGGAGCCAAGACCCCTGGTCACCCAGGAGTCACCCAGAGGACCACCACAGAAGCTGAGACACTCGAATGTAAAAGCAACAGGTTTCTTTTAATGTCAAGCTTAAGCAGGGACTCAATCCACACAGACCTATGCAGCGGGAGTGGGAGAGAGCCCCGACCTTCTAAAAGTAGGGGTTTATAAAGGAAAAAGAGCGGGAAGGGGACAAAGGGGTTACATCACATCGCATCTTTACAAATGATTGGTTCCAAGAAGGCGCGCGCAGGAACATTTCTACTAGTTGCTTATCTCTGGTCAGCAGACTGCTTGCAGAACTATCTATTGCAAGAGGCCGGAGGCCCCCACAGTTAAGCATTCTGGAACGTCCTATAGAGCAAGCGAGCATGCATTACAGAAGCAAAGGTCCGCTAGTTCCTTATCTGAGCCAAGCTTGTTCTCCCCTTTTTGTTCACAATGATTTGTCAAACAATGGCAGTGTCATTGTTTAATTATTTACATGTTATTTCTTTTGGGTCTCTCAATGGGAGGGCGCGTTTTACATGGAATCTGGAGACTTGAACTTGGGCAGTCTCAGGTCCCTCAGGCATTTTTGCTGGTGCAGGAAGCATACTTAACCACTGAGAAACCTCCAGCCCAAGAGTGTTTTGGTGTTTTTTTTTTTTTTCTTAATTATTTAATTGCAAGGAAAGAGAGAGAGGGAGAGAATTGGTGTGCCAGGGCCTCAGCCACTACAATTGAATTCCAGATGCTTGTACTGAAAGGCCCGAGAATTCAGAAGCTCAGAAATACTATCACGCTCCAAGGGGAGCTTAAGTGGGCCCCCTGCATACCTCAAACTCCAGGCTTTACTCTCTGTTGGAAGCAAGTAAAGAATCCCTCTTCTCATTATATCAGAGCCCACTCCTAATATAAAACTAGGTAAAAGGGCATGAGATAGCCCTCAAGGATGGGAAATGAGTAATGAAGTGAACCACTTATTTGGTTTCTGTAAATAGCCTGCACTATAAGCCTTACACTATAAGCCTTAATAGCCCACACTGTTAGCCTTAGTAGCTCGCACCATAAGCTGTAGCAGCCTGCCTCAGACCACCAAGGTCATAGGAGGCTGATACCACACTCTGCTACCCCCACCTAAGGAATTGCGCAAAGGCTGACCTCCAAGGTCATAGGAGACTGGTACCACACTCTGCTACTCCCACCCAAGGACCTGCGCAAATGCTGACCACCAAGGTCATAAGAGAATGATTGGCCCACGAGGGGCTTGAACAAATTAAACTAATTGCCTTAGAAACTATGGGGTGGCACAAACTGACTGGCTAACACCTTGCAGGCTCCTGATATTAAAAAATGATTGGTCTAATGCACAGGCTTTGTTAGAAACCCTATAAAAACTGTCCTGTTCCTGCATTCGGGGCTCTGCAGTCCTCTACCCCTGTGCGGTGTACGACTGTGGGCCCCAGCGCGCTTGGAATAAAATCCTCTTGCAGTTTGCATCAAGACCGCTTCTCGTGAGTGATTTGGGGTGTCGCCATATCCGGGCAGAGCGTGGGGACCCCCTACTGGGGTTTTTTCCTTCAGTACCACCTAGTGAACCTCGTGCTTGCCTCACCTTTGTGCATCTGGTTCTTGTGGAATCTGGAAAGTCGAACATGGGTGCTTAGGCTTTGCAGGCAAGTGCCTTAACCACTAAACCTTCTCTCCAGCCCCCAAGAGAAGTTTCTGAATGTAGTGTATGGTCTTGATGTATATGACAGAGAAGCCCTTGCCCCATCCTCTTGTCAACACTGATTACCCCAAGAGCACCCCCTTTCTTATGCTCTCATACTCTTGATTACAAATTTGTTTCCCTGGTGATGAAAATATATTATCATGTTAAAGCACTGCAGCTCAATGAACGAGGCAATCCTTGAACTCTTCATCTTCAGAGGGGCTCATAACTGACCGACAGGGCAACAGACTTGTTTTTCTGAGCCTTGTGAAGCTATTTCCTCCTGCAAGGGAAGAGGGAGGCTCTTAAGAGTCAAGAGTCAGGAAGTAAACAAAATTTGCAAGTCTAAGGAAGCTCTTAAAACTCACAAGTTCCCAAGGCCCCCTTCCCAAGGTTATGCAAACAGTGACAAATGCCGGGGAGAAAAGAGACTCTCCTGTTCTCTAATCTGCCTGGAAGTCATGCAGGGGGCTCCAGGTTTGCACTGGAGTGTCTTTTTTTCAGTAGTGCAGCTGCCTGTGAGTCACCCATGACCCCCCCATCTGCGAACTCTCACGCATGCTCCTTGTAAGCACCCCAATATAAACTTACAATCCCAATAGTAATTCATTGGCTCATCAAGTTGGACTTCAGAGGAGTTAATAGTTTGGTTTGCCACTGTTGCCCTGTCTGGGGTGAATAAGCATTTACACCCCTAGAAAAAGTTAACACAGTGCTAAGAAACTAACAAACATAGGAGGTGTGTCCTGGTCTAAGTAACCAACTTGAATCAACACTTGAGTCTCTCATTGTTCTTGTGGCCAAAAGTCCAAAGAGCTCTGGCAGGGGCAGGCTCCCCTGTGATCTTGGCCTGTTTCCACAGACCTTTCCTTCACCTTAAATCTCCCGGGATTTCCTGCCCCCTCCCCCCGCCACACTTTATAAGGACACTGTCAGCTTGGATCAATGCCTACCCAACTTCAGTGTGGTTTCCTCTTGACACCAGCCAAGACCCCGAGGAAGGTCACATTCACAGGTGCTCAGGGGCAGGATTTGAGCATGTCGTTCTCAGAGACGATTCACAACACATGGCAAAGTCACATGTTAAAACTCCAGCAGGACTGGAGAGATGGCTCAGCAGTTAAGTTACTTTTCTGCAAAGCCCAATAACCCGGGTACTATTTAGTACCCACATAAAGCTGGATGTACAAGGTGGCACATGTACCTGGAGCTCATTTCTACTATCTTCTCTCTCCCTCTTTCTTTACTGGCAAATAAATTTTAAAAATATGTTTTTTAAGGACTGGAGAGATGGCTTAGCAGTTAAGTCACTTGCCTGCAAAGCTAAAGGACCCAGGTTCAACTCCTCAGGACCCACATAAGCCAGATGCACAAGGAGGTGCACGCATTTGGAGTTTGTTTGCAGTGGCTGGAGGCCCTAGCAGCCCATTCTCTCTCTCTCTCTACCTGCCTATTTCTGTATATCTCTCTCTCAAATAAATAAAAATTATATATATATATATATATATATATGTATATATATATATATATATGTATGTATATATATAAATTCCAGCAATCCAAAGGACAAGGCTGCTTATCTAGGGAGTTTTCCATTCATATAAATGGTGCTGTGTGCAACAGCATCTTGTGAAGCTCACTCGTGTCTCATCAAACTGATTGGTCCCATTGTTCCTCTACAGCAATGCCTTGGGATGACTCAGAAGGCATCATGGTGCTGGGAAGAAGTGACAGAGGAGTGCTCAACACTGTAATATCTCTATCACACCTTCCAAGGCTCAGGTTCTATTGCAGAAGAGGTGGTGGAACGAATGTAAAAGCCAAAAGAAGGGTAGGACTCCTTACAACGTGCTCCCCCCAGACACAAAATGGCCTGGATATCCATGACCTCATAGTTTCTGACACCACCTACACAAAACCATCATAATAGGAAAAGATGATGACATCAAAATAAAAGAGAGACTGATTGAGATGGGGAGGGGATATGATGGAGAATGGAATTTCAAAGGGGAAAGTGGGGGGAGGGAGGACATTACCATGGGATATTGTTTACAATTATGGAAGTTGTTAATAAAAAAAAATCTTTAAAAATATATATATTTTATTGGGCTCAGTGTGGTGGTACACAACTTTAATCCCAGCACTAGAGAGGCAGAGGTAGGAAGATCGCTATGAGTTCAAGGCCCTCCTGAGACTACATAGTGAATTCCAAATCAACCTGGGCTAGAGCAAGACCTTACCTTGAAAAACAACATTTATTTGCAAGCGGATTGAGAGAGACAGAAAAATGGAAAATGGGCACGCCAGTGTCCCTGGCCACTGAAAACCACCTCCATATGCACATATGCATGTGCCACTTTGTACATCTGGCTTTACACGGGTACTGGAGAACCACACTGTGGGCCAGCAGGTTTTATAAGCAAGTGCCTTTAACCACTGAACCATTTCTCCATCCCCTTCTGGGAGACTTTTGTTTGCTTGTTTTTCTTTTCTTTTTTATCTTTTTTATTTTTTTTCCCCTGGGAGTTTTTTTTTTTTTAATCTGTATTTATTTTATTATGGCTGTTGAGAATCTGTTTCCTGTTTATAAGCCACTGAAGATTACTGCAAGCTGTTTGCAGTCATGTTTTGTTTGATTTTTGCCTATCAGGTTCTTTGTCTCTACTTTTTAAAAAAAAAACTTTTTATTTATTTATTTTTGTTCTTCCTTTTTTGAGAGCAACAGACACAAAGAGAAAGGCACATAGAGAAAGAGAGAGAGAGAGAGAGAATGGGCGCGCCAGGGCCTCCAGCCACTGCAAACGAACTCCAGACGCGTGCGCCCCCTTGTACTTCTGGCTAACGTGGGTCCTGGGGAATCAAGCCTTGAACCAGGGTCCTTAAGCTTCACAGGCTAGCGCTTAACCACTAAGCCATCTCTTCAGCCCTATCTCTACTTTTTATATTCATTCTTTAAAAATATTTTTATTTTGGGCTGGAGAGATGGCTTCCGGTTAAGGCTCCTGCTTGAGAAGCCTAAGGACCTAAGTCCAATTCCCTGAATCCATGTAAGCCTGATGCATGCATGCATCTGTAGTTCGCTTGTAATGGCTAGAGGCTCTGGCATGCCCATTCTCTCTCTCTCTCTCTCATAATAAATAAATAAAAATAAATAAATATTATTTCTTTGCAAACAGAGGCGAGGGTGTTGTGCCAGAGCCTCTTGCTGCTTCAAATGAACTCCACCACTTTGTGTACCTGGCTTTACACGGGTACTGGAGAATTGAACTGGCCAGCAGGCTTTACAAGCAAGTGTCTTTAACTGCCAAGCCATCTCCCCATCTCCCTACTTATTAATTTTAAAGTTTTTTTTTTTTTTAATGTGTGTACGGCTGGAGAGATGGCATAGTGGTTAAGAGGCTTGCCTGCAAAGCCAAATGACCCAGGTTTGATTCTCCAGGATCCAAGTAAGCCAGATACACAAGGGGTGCATGCATCTGGAGTTCGTTTGCAGTGGTTGGAGGCCCTGGTGCACCCGTTCTCTCTCTCTCTCTCTCTCAAATAAATAAATAAATAAATAAAATATATTTTTAAAATGTGTGTGTGTATATATATGTGTGTGTACTCAGTGTGTGTGTGTGTGTGTGTGTGTACATGTGGAGGTCCAAGGACAACCTGGGGGTGTCCTCTCCTTCCACTTTGCTTGAGACAGGGTTTCTCTTGTTTCATTTCTGCTGCTTCATGCGAGCTTGTCTAGCTGGTCCATGACCTTCTCGATTATCCTGGCTCTTCCTCCCATTGCCCCAGGGACACTTGGGTCACAGAAGCATGTGCCACTTTGTGCCCAGCTTTACGCAGGTGGTGAGGAATTGAGCATGGATGGCAGGCTTGTAAGTAAGAGCCTTTAACCTCTAAGTCATCTCCCCAGCCTTTTGTCTCTACTTTTAATTTTTTAAATTTATTTTTATTTTTGTTTTTCAAGGCAGAGTCTTGCTCTAAACGAGGCTGACCTGGCATTCACTATGCGGTCTCAGGATGGCCTCAAACTCAGGGCAATCTTCCTACCTCTGCCTCCTGAGTGCTGGGATTAACGGTGAGTGCCACCACACCCAACTGTCTCTACTTTTTCTAAAACAAAAATATTTATTTATTTATTTATTTGCAAGTAGAGAGAGAGAGGGAGAGAGAGAGAGGGATACAGAGACACAGAAAGATAGAATGGGCACACCAGGCCTCCAACTGCTTCAAATGAATTCCTGATGGCTATGCCACTTTATGCATCTGGCTTTACCTGAGTACTGGGGAACTGAGACCAGGTTGCTAGGTTTTGCAGCCAAGTATCTTAACCACCGAGCCATCTTTCCAGTCCATCTCTACTTTTTAGAAGCTCAGCTCACCTTGGGTCCTGTGCCATTCTTGTTATACCTGTCTGATATTAGGGAACCTTCCTCCCCTTCTCCCCACTAACTCATGCAGATTTGGATGGCCCACCCACACTGACCTATAGGCCATTCCAAGGCTGAAGGCTGAATGGCCATTGAATCTGTGTACTCCATCCCCTTTTCATATGTTGGAAACAGCCCCAAAGTCTTTATTAGTTATTCCTTTTTATGCTGTCACTGGTGACATTTCTAAGCATTGTTTCCTAACCTAGTTTTCCCCACATGCACAGGAGTATCGTGCCGTTATGTATGCTTGTGAATTTTGGAAACACACATCTCACATTACAGCAGGATTGGTTTTCCAGCCAATGGAAATAGGATATTATTGTATTCGTTACTTTCCTTATTTCTGTGACAAAATATCTGACAAAAGCAACTTAAGAAAGGAAGGGTGTATCTTGGCTCATGGTTTGAGGTGGGGGGATAATCCACCATGGTGAGGAAGTCGTGGTGGCGGGAGCATGAGGCAACTGGTCACAGGGTCAGGAGGGTCAGGAAGCAGACAGAGGTGAATGCTGGTGCTCAGCTTGCTTTCTCCTTGTTACTCAGTCCAGGCTCCCAGCCCATGGGATAGTGTCGTCCACATTCAGGGTGTGTCTTTCCACCTCAGTTAAAGCTCATAGACATGTCCAGGTGATTCTAAATCAGATCAAGTCAAGTTGACAATGAACATTAACAATCACACAAACTGATAGAAATGATTTTTTTCCACGACAGCAATATGGCTGTGAATTGAGGGTTCTTCCTAGTGTAATACAGATAGATCAGACTAATGACTAATCTAATGATTCAGACTAGATTTCAGAAACCCAAAATCACAATGTTTGAGAGAGACACAATTGAAAGAAAAAAAAACACGGAACTATTGAAAAGAAAAATGGAGAAAAATTAATAAGAACTTCAGTAATTTTCTTTTTCTTTGTAGCTTTCAGCATGCAAATTCTAAGTATGGCAAGCTAACATTTCTTTTTTTGTTCTCCTTTTTTTTTTTTTTCTTAGAGAGAGAGAGAGAAAATTAGTGTACCAGGGCCTCAGCCACTGCAATTGAATTTGAGACACTTGCTCCATCTAGTGGGCATGTGCAACCTTGTGCTTGCCTCACCTTTTATGTGTCTGGCACATGTGGGATCTGCAGAAAGATTGAACATGGGTCCTTATGCTTCACAGGCAAGTGCCCCAACCACTAAGCCATCTCTCCAGCCACAAGCTAACATTTCTAAGCATCTCATCTTTGGGGCTAGTTCAAGGGTACTGTTTGTTATATGCTGGTATATGTGTCCACTGGTAATGGAAACGTGACTGTTCTACATTAGTCTCTGTGGTCATCTGCTGCCAGTGTGGTATAACAGGACTCTCTGCTGAAGACAGACCCCTGAGTCCCCATAGTCACACTGCACTGACTTGCCAGGCCTCTCAGTCTCTAGCCACTCTGGGATAATGGGGCCAGTCCTTCAACCAGGACCTGTGAACAAGGCAAGTGTGGCTGAATACATGACCTTCGTGCCAGCCCACAGCCAGACCCACTGGGGGGACAAGGCCAGCAAATGTATCTAGGGCCCCCAGGGTAAAGTTATGCAGAAACCAACTCAAGTAGTGTAATTGGACAGATAGCGAGCATCCCGTACCCACAGCCTCACATTGCTGAGATGGTTGGTTGGCATCTCGAGGACACGGAGAGATGCTAGATCACCCAAAGAGACCACTCTGAATCTAGGACCATCCCTCCTACCTCTTCTTTCCCATTGACTCACTCATTCATCACTTTCCTATTTATTGAGACTTGACAATGAGCCAGAACTTTGGATTTGGGGGATATCCTGCCCTAGTCCCCTACCTCACATAGTTTGCAGTCTTGGGGGATACAGGCAATCTGAGTCTGAATGAGGGAATAAAAGATCTCCAGAGATTTCCAATACACAACTAAAGGGGGCTAAGGTAGGCTGGCTGACTGGGATCTAGAGGGGCCAAAGACCAGAAACTGCCTTGGTGGGAGGGTGTGATGATTAATCTTCATTGTCAACTTGACAGGAACTAGAATCACCTGGGAGACAAATCTCTGGGTATGTCTGAGAAAGTGTGTCTAGAATAGGTTAAATGAGGTGGGGAAACCCTGACTGAATGTGGGAACCACAATCCAATGGTCTGGGGTCCTAGACTGATTAAAAAGGAAAAAACCCGTTGAGCAGTGTCATTCCTTCTCCACTTCCTGATTCCAGATTCAATGTGACTGACAGATGAGTTCTAGCAGTGAGCAGCTGCAAGGAAGCCGAAACCACATATCTTCCAGAAGAGGAGGGAGAGCCTCTCCACGCTTACAAGAAAGGGTTGTGCTGTCCTCCTGTGTTCCCCAGTGGCAAAAGGTCAATCAGAAATAGCTAAATTCTGGGGTCAGTCTCAGATAAGTGCTAGAAACCTGGTGTTGCGGTCTGGTTCACATTGCTGGTAGAAATCACCCAACCAAGAGCAGCTTCTGGGAAAAAGAGATTTATTTTGGCTCACAGGCTCGAGGGGAAGCTCCACGATGGCAGGGAAAATGATGACATGAGCAGTGGACATCAGTCCCTGGCCAACATAAGGTGGACCACAGCAACAGGAGGGTGTGCCAAACACTGGCAAGGGGACACTGGCTATAATACCCATAAGCCCGCCCCCAACAATACACTCCCTCCAGGAGGCATTAATTCCCAAATCTCCATTAGCTGGGAACCCAGTATTCAGAACACCTAAGTTTATGGGAGACACCTGAATCAAACCACCACACCTGGGAAACCTGTCTGCCTTGCTCTCACATGCTGAGGCTGGGGCGGCTCTCCCTGGCAAGGACAAGATGGGCATACACATGAGGAGACACCTACAACCACAATGTGTCACTTAGTGCTTCCCCTGCAGGGCTTGATCTACACAATAGCCAGGCGGCCCTGGAATTAAAGGGGGGAACCTGGCACACAAGACACACTGTTGGACAGGGAGACAAGGCGCAAGCCTCTCTGGGCTTATGCTGCCCCCAGGGAAATCCCCGATGGCTCTGCTTTCCTGACTCCCGTGCCTTGCGGAGCCAGAGGGAGCTGCAGGCACAGGGAATGTCAGGGTCCTGGCCCCAACATGAGGATGGGGGAGTCCCAAACCGCTGAGGACAGATAGGGACTTATAAGAAATTTGTAACTGTTTTAAGTTTACTTTATCTCTCTATGTCTAAGGAACTGCTAACAGACAACAGCCCAGCCCCAAAGTTTGTGTTTAGATTGAGAAGTACTCAATACTAAGTTTGTCAGAAAATTTCTAAAACTTCTAATAATGTTCTAATCTGCTTTCACTTTTTTATTTTTTATTTTAGAGGGGGGGGGAGAGAGAGAGAGAGATCTGGCACACTAGGGCCTCAGCCAGTACAATTGAGCTCCAGACACGTGCGCCACCTAGTGGGCATGTGCAAACTTGCGCTTGCCTCACTTGTGTGTGTCTAGTTTATGTGGGATCTAGAGAGTTAAACATGGGGTCAAAGCAGGGCTGGAGAGATGGCTTAGCTGTTAAGGCGCTTGCCTGCGAAGCCTAAGGAGCCAGGCTCAATTCCCCAGGACCCACATAAGCCAGATACACAAGGTGGCACATGTGTCTGGAGTTTGTTTACAATGGCAGGAAGCCCTGGTGCATCCATTCTATCTATCTTTCTTGCTCTCTCTCCCTCCCCCAATCTCTATGCCTCTCTCTCAAATAAATAAAATAAAGTAAAATATGTATTTCAGAAAACTGATAAAAAATGGGGTTCTAAAAATCAACAAATAATAAAATCTATATGTATGTTCTGAATAAATAATGTAAATCAAGTCTGGTCTACTCTTTTATAAAAGATTATTTCAAAAAGCCTTTTGAACATAATAAAGGCACTTAAATAGTCATACTAAAAGGTCTTAAGATAAAGACAATAAAAATTTTGCTGGTAATTATAATGAGATAAACTAGATAAAAGGATAAACAAAAAGCTTTAAATGTTGGATATTAAATGCTTAATAAAAATATTGTTACAAAATGGTTACATAGATTGTAAGGTAAAAGTATGAGTAGATTTAAACAAAAAGCTTGAAAACAAAGTTGATTAACTAAGTCTTAAAATGCTTGATCAGATTACAGACTACTTGAGATTAAGATGACTATTAGCCTAGCATTTATATCAGACTAACAAAGAACGGCCCTAGCTGGTTACAGGATGTTAGGATACTCAGGTTGTAAATTTAAAACTTTAATTCCCAGATGTTAATCTGGTCATAGTTATAAGATTATAAAAGACTGACTTCAAAGTTCTCAACCAAGTTATCCATGTTTCTCTTTTTGTCAACCTTTTAGTATTTAATAAGGTTATTATATCTTAAGAAAAACCACTCTAACCTTAAGATGGTTCCTGTCTTGTTCATGCTGTTTTACTAGGCAATTATCACTGAAATTATTGTCTAAGTCTAATAAAGGCGATTTAGTCATTGTGACCTTGTTCTTGGGAAAAGTGAGGAAGTGCCTTGTGTCCTAGGAAAACCTACAATATGCACACAATGTTAATATAGTTTGTCTAGGCTTCATATATTCTACCAGTCATAAATATTGCTTTATAAAAAATAAATAAAATAAATAAATATTGCTTTATGTTAAACTTAAAAAATTGTTCAGTGATTAAAGGTACCTGATTAAAAAATTACTATATGTCTGTCATAATGTCTCTAATAATGTTAAAATCAAGCTAATTTAGCTCAACACTGACCAGGTTTAGATTTATTCTTTTTTTAATATATACATTTTATTTATTTATTTATTTAAGAGCAACAGAGAAAGAGAGAGAAATAGGCAGAGAGAAAGGGAGAGAGAGAAGGGGCACACCAGGGCTTCCAGCCTCTGCAAACGAACTCCAGACACTGGCGCCCCCTTGTGCATCTGGCTAACGTGGGTCATGCGGAATCGAGCCTCGAACCTGGGTCCTTAGGCTTCACAGGCAAGAGTTTAACCACTAAGCCATCTCTCCAGCCCTTAGATTATTCGTAAGATATGTGTAATCAGTCTCAGTCAAGGTTTTACTTAAGTAATTTCCTCATTTCTGGGATCTTAAGTTCATTGTTTATAGAAATATTGATACCTAAGGCATGTTCCCTGCTCTACAAAAATGATCTTATACTCTGCTATTCTGCTTCCAGTTTGGGGGATGATTGGTACCTACATAAGTGTACAGACTAGCCAAAGTTGTTTTAAAACACACATGCCAAATTTTTATACTGTCTTTTCTTTCTCTGACATACAGTTTCTAGTTCAAATCAATTGACTTAATATATTGTTTCCAGGGCTACTAATATGTTCTTCCTGTACTTGTAACTAACAGACACTAAAAGATAAAATGTGTATGTTTTCTATTTTCCAGATATAGCTTACACTATCACCTGGCAGCTAAACTTAAATGCTAATCAAAACTATTTTAAAGTATTGTGTCATTCTCTGATCAGATCTGCTTTGCTAACCAGCTATGTTCTATACTTCTTTAACTAAATCTGTTTTGCGAATTAGATGTGTACAGTCTCTCTGAATGAGTAATCATCACCTATAGAAGCCAAAGTCAATTAAAAACCCCAGAGTTAAAAGGATAACCAATATTTTGGTTCTTGCTCCCAGGTCAAAAGGCCACAGGAAACAATAGAACACTTGATAACTTCTAGCCTCTGGTAAGTTACCTGTCTTCTTGATCAAGAAGGACACAGAGACCTGAGGATAGATTCCATATCAATGTGTCTACAAGATGAGAGTCATATTAAAAAAAAAAATCAAAAAAAAAGAAAAAAAAAAAATCAGTCCTTCAGGCTTCCTGAAAGAGAGAGGGCCACTTGGTCAACACAGTCTTGACTTACCCTAAAAGATGATAATGCTGAGAGTCACTAACTCCTCACAGGTCTCTAAAAGTCTCTCCCGTAGAGCCGTGAATGACCCTTAAAATATAATAAATAGTTAATTTTGGCTGCCTACATGGTCTTAAACACTCAGTAAGAAAACATAACTACAAGTGATTACAATATAAACAAAGATTCAGACAAATAGACTGCCCTGCCTGGTGTGCTGGATTACAGTACTAAGCTATTAACTCTTGCCTTCTGCCTCTGCCTGACTTGATTAGTCAGCCACTGTTTGCCTTTAAAGCAAAGATCCAAAATTGTCCTCACTGACTATGTTATTGATGCGTATTAGTCCAATCTCTCCTTGTCACATCTTATTAAAAGGAGGTATATCACTAAGGACACATCTCAGAGCCTAGCCCTAAGGTGCATTTGGGGCAAATCTAGAGCCTAGCCCTAAGATATAAAAACAACGCAGAGTTCTGAAGTTTGCAGTTTGATGGTTTCTCTTTGCTTAGTTTATAGAGGTAAGACAGATTCTCCTGCCATTGATGATGCTTCCTTCAAGATTGTAGCACAAGGGACTTATATACCTTTGGGAAATTAGGCTCACACCCATCAACCAAAACAATCACAATGCATCACACCGGAAATCAAGAAGACAGTGTCCTCAGCCAATTGTAACAGCTAACAGGTCACTAGGGACCCAGGGGATCTCCTCAAAGTCAAGCTCTTGAGGTCACCTGCCTCTGCTAAAAAGACTGTGGCCCTGCTCCAGTCACAATCCTGAATGCTGACCGGACCACACATGAAAAAAGCCTGAGCAATTCAACATGAGATGCTGAAAAAATAGACACGATCTCCACCAGTCTTACTGGTGTTTGTTATGCCTGGTTAAAAAAAAATATCCGCTTCTGGGCTGGAGAGATGGCTTAGTGGTTAAGCGCTTGCCTGTGAAGCCTAAGGACCCCGGTTCGAGGCTCGGTTCCCCAGGTCCCACGTTAGCCAGATGCACAAAGGGGCGCATGTGTCTGGAGTTCGTTTGCAGAGGCTGGAAGCCCTGGCGTGCCCATTCTCTCTCTCCCTCTATCTGTCTTTCTCTCTGTGTCTGTCGCTCTCAATTAAATAAATAAATAAATAAATAAATAAATAAAAATATCTGCTTCTTATAACAATATGAGCCCTATTAAACTCTAAGTCAGAGATAATCAGACACAGAAATAAGATCCTAACTCCTTCCATTTGTTGGGCCAATCAACTTATCCATAAAAAAAAGAACTTTCGTTCCAAAGGACTTTTATGTCTTTCACTCCAAAAAAGATACAATTCTTTACAATTGCCTTGTATTATATCATTTTCATTCCACAGAAATACCCGTTTCTTTTTGAGAAATGTGGTACCACCCCCTTCCTTCTAAGTGCAACAATGCTCTGTGCTTTCCTCCGCCCAATAGGGTTAGTCACATCACTCCTGCTGACTAATCTTGTACCAGGAAGGCCCTCTTGGCTCTCTTTCTTTGCCTTTATTTTATTATAATAATCCTTTTGTGTTGCCATCCATATTTTCACGGACAATAATCATGAACCAGTTCCTACTGCTGATTAAATTCAAGATTTACTGGTATCAGTGTCAGTGTTCCCAACAAGAACTGACATGTGCCTGGCTGTCAAGGTCATACTTACCCAAGACTCTGGTGGTCTTACAGTTGATGGACCCCAGACCTTGGGCTTGACCCCTATGTAGGCTATGTGGGGACACTGACTAGCTCCTTTAATGGGGCCTCTCATAATAATTATAAATAATTATACTACTGGGACTTATGTTGAAACTTTATATTCTAAATGCTATGTTCAGGTTCACCCAACCTAGGATGAAAACAATTAAAATACAGGTGATAATGCCAGGAGTACCAGCCATTAAATACAAATTCATAAGGTGTTACAATGATAAAAATATGATTAAAAGCTGAAAGTTAGAGGACTTCCGGTTAAGATGGCGGCGTAGGTACCACGCCAAAACAGCCTGGGGGGGGAAAGACCAAAAAAAACTCAGCAAAATACACACTTTTACTAAAAAGTGAGGTGTATAGGAAGTTGAGGCGGCAGCGGAGAAGTGGAAGAGTTATAGAGCATCCAGAGCCTGCACAGGCGGGAACAGCGGCTCCGGGGCGGCTCGGCTACCCGCCGCAACCGCGGCGTGGCAGAAAACCGCCGGACTCTCGGCTCGAGCCGCAGGACAAGCCAGGTGCGGGATTTTCCCCTCACACCGCGCTCTCCGCAACTCGGGAAACGTGAGGGGAGAACGGCAGCGAGCAACGGAGGGAGGAGCAGACCGCGAGGTAAAAGCACACGATACAACCAGAACAGCCGCGGCTCCCTCCCCTCCCCTGCCGCCTGAACCCAGCTCCAGCGAACACAGCAGCAGCCCGGGACCCGGCCACGCCAACTTGGGCTGACGGCAGGACCCAAGCAGGAGCAGAATTTGGCAGCAACTTCAGCGGCTCCAGCACCGGTACCAGTGGCCCCAGCAGCAGCGGACCCAGGAGAGCAGCGGCTTCGGGGTGAGCAGCAGCGGTGGACACGACAACGGCAGCTTAAGCAGTGGTGGGGGCTCCGGCGGTGGCACCTACAACAGCTGCAGAGGCGGCGGCAGCGGCTCAGTTTGCCCCGTAGGAAAAGCAAGTGCCCAGCTCCAGAAATCAGAACAGCAGCCCGACGACCCAGGCAGCAACTTGACTGAGACCACAATCACCCAAGGTAACTGGGATTGCACCAGGGAAGGGTCTCACCTGGTCACAAGCTGACTTGGATACCTCAACAGACCAGAAATCTAAACCTCTTTGTTGATAGAGGATCTGGTCATTATAATAACTACTCTTGCATACATGCTCGGGGCTGTTTTTGATGGAATGGGTACAGTGTTTAGCTAAATTTTAGAATCTACCAGTATATTATTCCACTCAGCCTGCTTGAATACTCCTATAGCAGGGAAACTCAACCCCTAAGAACATCTTTGTAGATACTCTGAGAGTCTTAAGAGCCACACCTAATACCTTAAGGTCCTACCCTGAAAATATTTTACACCAAATCAATTGATACAGCTAAGAATACACAGCTAGCTAGAAAATCCAAGCATTAACTTAATCCAAGATGCAAAAATATATACATTATAACACAAGAAACACTAAAAAGCAAGACGATATAAATCCACCTAAAAGTATTAATGCATCAGAAATGTCCTCCAGTGAGAAAGAGTTAGAGGAAATGCCTGAGAAAGAGTTCAAAAGAATAATTATAAATATGTTCAAAGAGGTCAAAGAACACATGAAAACAATCAAAGAAGAAATCAAAGAGGAAATCAAAGGAATCAAAGAAGAGGCAGGACACCAATTTAATGAAATAAAGAAGGCAATACAAGACATAAATAGAGAAATAGAAATAATAAAGAAAAACCAGTCAGAATTACTAGCAATGAAGAACACAGTTAATGAAATAAAAAACTCTGTAGAAAATCTCACCAGTAGGATGGATGAGGGAGAGGACAGAATATCTAAGCTAGAAGATCAGGTGGCAGACCTAATGCAGTCCAACAAAGAGAAAGACAAACTTATAGAAAAGTATGAGTGGGAATTTCAAGATATTCGGGACACTATGAAAAGATCCAATATAAGAATTCAGGGCATAGTAGAAGGAGAAGAATTCCACTCCAGAGGCATAGTAGGCATCTTCAACAAAATCATAGAGGAAAATTTTCCCCAAATTGGGAAAGAGGTGCCAATACAGATACAGGAAGCCTTTAGAACCCCAACCAGACAAAACCCAGAAAGAAACTCTCCTCGCCACATTATACTCAAACTTCCAAACACACAAACCAAAGAAAAAATATTGAAAGCAGTTAGAGAGAAAAATCAAGTTACCTACAAAAGCAAGCCCATCAGGATTACAGCAGATTATTCAACACAAACTTTTAAAGCCAGAAGGGCCTGGAGTGATATATTCCAAGTTCTGAAAGATAACAACTGTCAACCAAGGTTACTTTATCCTGCAAAGTTATCCATCCAAATAGATGGAGAAATAAAGACATTCCATGACAAAAGCAGGTTAAAGGAATATCTGAAGACAAAACCAGCTCTACAGAAAATACTTGATAGAATCCTCCATGCTGAACAAAAGGAAAAGCACACATATAAGGAACCTAGAAAAAACCAGCCATACTCAAATACCAGTTAACAGAAGAGAGCACAGGTAGAACAAGTAACACACACACACACACACACAAATGGCAAACATAAATACACACCTTTCAATAATATCTCTTAATATCAACGGTCTCAATGCCCCAACGAAAAGACATAGATTTGCAGACTGGGTTAAAAAGCAGGATCCTACAATTTGTTGTCTTCAAGAAACTCACCTTTCTACAAAGGATAGACATTATCTTAGGGTGAAAGGTTGGAAGACGGTGTTTCAAGCAAATGGGCCTAGAAAACAAGCAGGGGTTGCTATCCTAATATCAGACAGGGTGGACTTTAGTCCGAAGTTAGTCAAAAAAGATAAGGAAGGTCACTTTATATTGATTAAGGGCACACTCCAACAGGAGGACATTACAATCCTAAACATATATGCACCTAACATGGGGGCTCCCAAATTCGTCAAACAAACACTATTAGAACTAAGGTCACAGATAACACCAAACACGGTGGTGGTGGGTGACTTTAACACCCCACTCTCATCAATTGACAGGTCATCCAGGGAAAGAATAAACAGAGAGGCATCTGGACTAAATGAGGTCATAGAAGATATGGACCTAACAGATATATACAGGACATTTCATCCAAAGGCTGCAGAATATACATTCTTTTCAGCAGCACATGGAACATTCTCTAAAATAGACCATATATTAGGACACAAAGCAAATCTTAACAAATTCAGGAAAATTGAAATAATTCCTTGCATTCTATCTGACCACAATGGAATTAAACTACAAATCAGTAGCAAGAAAGGCTACAGAGCATACACAAAATCATGGAAGCTAAACAATACACTACTAAATGATGAGTGGGTCAATGAAGAAATCAAAAAGGAAATCAAAAAATTTATAGAGTCAAATGATAATGAGAACACAACATACCAAAATCTCTGGGACACAATGAAGGCAGTTCTAAGAGGTAAATTTATAGCCTTAAGTGCCTATATTAAGAAATTAGAAAGGTCGCAAGTAAACGACCTAATGCTTCGCCTTAAAGCCTTGGAAAAAGAAGAACAAGGCAAACCAAAAAGTAGTAGACGGGAAGAAATAATAAAGATTAGGGCAGAAATTAATGAAATAGAAACAAAAAGAACAATCCAAAGAATTAATAAAACAAAGAGTTGGTTCTTTGAAAGGATAAACAAGATTGATAAACCCTTAGCAAATCTGACCAAAAGAAAGAGAGAAGAGACACAAATTAATAAAATCAGAGATGAACAAGGTAACATCACAACAGATTCCAGAGAAATTCAAAAAATTATAGGGACATACTATAAAAGCATATACTCCACAAAGTATGAAAATCTGAAAGAAATGGATGATTTCCTTGATCTATATGACCTACCTAAATTAAATCAAAATGAGATTAATCACTTAAATAGACCTATAACAAACATGGAGATCCGAGCAGTTATCAATAATCTCCCAACTAAAAAAAGCCCAGGCCCGGATGGATTCACTGCTGAATTTTACCAAACTTTTAAGGAAGAGCTAACACCATTGCTTCTTAAGCTTTTCCAGGAAATAGAAAAAGAAGGAATCCTACCAAACTCCTTCTATGAGGCCAGCATCACCCTGATACCAAAACCAGGCAAAGATAGAACAAAAAAAGAAAATTACAGACCAATCTCCCTCATGAACATAGATGCAAAAATTCTCAACAAAATATTGGCAAACAGAATACAAGAGTATATCAAAAAGATCATTCACCCTGACCAAGTAGGCTTTATCCCAGAGATGCAGGGATGGTTCAACATACGCAAATCTATAAATGTAATACATTACATAAATGGGTTGAAGGACAAAAATCACATGATCATCTCATTAGATGCAGAGAAAGCATTTGACAAAATCCAACATCCCTTCATGATAAAAGTCCTACAGAGACTGGGAATAGAAGGAACATATCTCAATATAATAAAGGCTATTTATGACAAGCCTACAGCCAACATATTACTAAATGGGGAAAAACTGGAAGCTTTTCCACTAAAATCAGGAACAAGACAAGGGTGTCCACTGTCTCCACTTCTATTTAATATAGTTTTGGAAGTCTTAGCCATAGCAATAAGGCAAGAGACACACATAAAAGGGATACAAATTGGAAAGGAAGAAATCAAGTTATCACTATTTGCAGATGACATGATTCTATACATAAAGGACCCTAAAGACTCTACTAGCAAGCTGTTAGAGCTAATCAAAACCTACAGCAATGTAGCAGGATACAAAATAAATACACAGAAATCAGTAGCCTTCATATATGCTAACAACAAACACACAGAGGATGAAATCAGAGAATCACTCCCATTCACAATTGCATCAAAAAAAATAAAATACCTTGGAATAAACCTAACTAAGGAAGTAAAGAATCTATACAATGAGAACTTTAAGACACTCAAGCGAGAAATTGCAGAAGACACTAGAAAGTGGAGAAACATCCCTTGTTCCTGGCTTGGAAGAATCAATATCGTGAAAATGGCAATCTTACCTAAAGCAATCTACACATTTAATGCAATCCCTATCAAAATTCCAAAGGCTTTCTTCATGGAAATAGAAAAAACAATCGAAAAATTCATTTGGAATCATAAAAAACCTCGAATATCTAAAATAATACTGAGCAACAAAAAAGAGGCTGGTGGTATCACCATACCTGATTTTAACCTATACTACAGAGCCATAGTAACAAAAACAGCATGGTACTGGCACAAAAACAGACATGTAGATCAGTGGAACAGAATAGAGGATCCAGATGTAAGCCCAAGTAGCTATAGCCACCTGATATTCGATAAAAATGCCAAAAATACTCATTGGAGAAGAGACAGCCTCTTCAGCAAATGGTGTTTTGAAAACTGGATAAATATCTGCAGAAGGATGAAAATAGATTCTTCTCTCTCGCCATGCACAAGAATTAAGTCCAAATGGATTAAAGACCTTAACATCAGTCCGGAAACTTTGAAACTGCCAGAGGAAAAAGTAGGGGAAACCCTCCAACATATTGGTCTTGGCAAAGACTTTCTAAATACAACCCCAATTGCTCAGGCAATAAAACCACAGATTAACCACTGGGACCTAATGAAATTACAAAGATTTTGCACCGCAAAGGACACAGTGAAAAAAGCAAAGAGGCAACCTACAGAATGGGAAAAAATCTTCGCCAGCTATATATCTGATAAAGGATTAATATCTAGGATATACAAAGAACTCAAAAAGTTAACTAATAAGGAATCAAACAGGCCAATCAAAAAATGGGCTAAGGAGCTAAATAGAGAGTTCTCAAAGGAAGAAATACGAATGGCATATAAGCACCTAAAAAAATGTTCTACGTCACTAGTCATCAGGGAAATGCAGATTAAAACTACATTGAGATTCCATCTCACTCCTGTCAGATTGGCCACATCATGAAAACAAATGATCATAAATGTTGGCGGGGATGTGGAAAAAAAGGAACCCTTCTGCACTGCTGGTGGGAATGCAATCTGGTCCAGCCATTGTGGAAAACAGTGTGGAGGTTCCTAAAGCAGCTAGAGATTGATCTACCATATGACCCAGCTATAGCACTCCTAGGCATATATCCAAAGGATTCATCTCATTTCCTTAGAAGTACATGCTCAACCATGTTTATTGCTGCTCAATTTATAATAGCTGGGAAATGGAACCAGCCTAGATGTCCCTCAACAGATGAGTGGATAATGAAGATGTGGTACATTTATACAATGGAGTTCTACTCAGCGGTAAAGAAAAATGAAGTTATGAAATTTGCAGAAAAATGGATGGACCTGGAAAGTATTATACTAAGTCAGGTAACCCAGGCCCAGAAAGCCAAGCGCCACATGTTCTCCCTCATATGGGGATCCTAGCTGCAGATGACTGGGCTTCTGTGTGAGAATGAAAATACTTAGTAGCAGAGGCCAGTAAGTTGAAAAGGAGACATAAAGGGTGGAGAAAGGAAGGGAGGAGGATACTTAATAGGTTGATATTGTATATATGTAATTACAATGATTGTAATGGGGAGGTAATATGATTGAGAATGGAATTTCAAACGGGAAAGTGTGGGGGTGGGGAGGGAGGGAATTACCATGGGATATATTTTATAATCATGGAAAATGTTAATAAAAATTTAAAAAAAAAAAAAAAAAAAGAAAATACTTAGTAGCAGAGGCCAGTAAGTTAAAAAGGAGACATAAAGGGTGGAGAAAGGAAGGGAGGAGGATACTTAATAGGTTGATATTGTATATATGTAATTACAATGATTGTAATGAGGAGGTAATATGATGGAGAATGGAATTTCAAAGGGGAAAGTGTGCGGGGGGAGGGAGGGAATTACCATGGGATATTTTTTTATAATCATTAAAAATGTTAATAAAAATTAAAAAATTTAAAAAAACATTACATAAATGGACTTAAAAAAAAAAAGCTGAAAGTTAAACAAATTCAC
The DNA here is from genome assembly GCF_020740685.1 of Jaculus jaculus. Classification (NCBI taxonomy): domain Eukaryota; kingdom Metazoa; phylum Chordata; class Mammalia; order Rodentia; family Dipodidae; genus Jaculus; species Jaculus jaculus. Next base: position 151,104,143 of record NC_059102.1, on the reverse strand, counting down.
TAAGTTATTATACAAGTTAATTGCTAAAAAAAAAACACCTAACCTTATCTTTGTCACCAGATTTTAAAAAAACGTCAAAAAGGGCTCAAAGGGAAGATTAAAAAATACAGTTTTAGACTAAAAATAAATAAATAAATAAAATGCATTGTTAGAGTGGCTTGACTACAAAAATAATTGACATACAAACTACCACTTCTTGTTCACCACTTAACCCTCCCCTTGACTCTTAAAAACTGTAAAATGGAAATAAAATCTCAGCTTGGGGCCAGAGCTTCTTGAGAGGACCATCTCAAGCTCTTTGACCTACAAATAAATAAAATCCTCTACTTCACACTCATACTGATGTTAAAATAATCTTTCCAGATGATTTCTGCAACACTAGACTGATTAAAAAGGAAAAAGCCAGGGCTGGAGGGATGGCTTAGCGGTTAAGGCATTTGCCTGCAAAGTCAAAAGACCCAGGTTTGACTCCCCAGGACCCACGTTAGCCAGATGCACAAAGGGGCACACGTGTCTGGAGTTCATTTATACTGGCCAGAGGCCCTGGCATGCCCATTCTCTCTCTCTCTCTCTCTCTCTCTCTCTCTCTCCTCCTTTCTCTGTCAAATAAATAAATAAATAATAAAATATTTTTTTAAAAAAAGGAAGAAGCCAGCTAAGCAGTGTCATTCCTTCTCTACTACATGACTGATAGATATGTTCTACAGTGAGCAGGTGTAAGGAAGGAGATTTTAGGCGAGTTCGGAAGAACAGAATGGATAAGAATTTCAACTGCAAGAGCAGACTTTATACAGAGCCTGAGAGGGGCGTCTTGGGTCCCAGTGTCACTGCGACGCTGGAACGAATGTGCCATGTAGTGCTTGGCTGGGATTTTGTTTGTTTGTTTGGTTGGTTTTGAGGGAGGGTCTCTCTCTAGCTCAGGCTGATCTGCAATTCACTCTGTAGTCTCAGGGTGGCCTCGAACTCACTGTGATCCTCCTACCTCTGCCTCCTGAGTGCGCATTGCCTGGCTCATCGGCTGGGAATTTTTAAGGCGTTAGAGTGTGGGTAGTACTGTCCTGGTGACTGAGTGAGAAAGGCAGAAGCAAGGAGGCGGGCGAAGCAGGTTGCCTTCTTGGGTAAGCTGCTTCCCCGGGGGTCATTGGTAAGCAAGCTGTTTTCCACTGCTCAGGGTTGTGTGGGGCTGTCTGTAATCTCTAGGCAGACTTTCTGATGCCCAGAGTCTGTTTGCTGGCTCCTTCAGCAGGTGCCCCGTCTTTTGCTGCCGTGATACACTGTACCGAAACTATAAGTAAACATAAACCCTTCATTAAGTTGCTTTTGTCAGGTATTTGTCATAGTAATGAGAAAAGTACCTAATGAAGTGGTCACTTACCCTAAGAAGCAGGCTGGCAAGAGGGCAGAAAAGAGCCACTAAGTATACCCAGGTAATGTGGACTGTCATTTAATTATAGACCCACTTGTACAAGGCCCCTGTCGCCACATGGGGTGGACAGGGCACATGAACCTCAGATGTGCTTTTAAACTTCCCCTCTGTCTTGGTGGAAGAAACCATGCACGGCTTAGGACCAGATCCCAGGAGTTTCCACACTGATCTTGTGACAGTAAACTTAAACAAAGAATTTTGATCCAAAAAAGTAACAATAGAAATACAGCTAGGGCCTCTTTTTTCATATTTTATTTTTATTTAATTGAGAGAGGGAGAGAGAGAGGGAGAGAAAGAGAGAGAGGGAGAGAGAGAGAGAGGGAGGGAGAGAGGGAGAGAAAGGGCACGCCAGGGCCTCCAGCCATTGCAGATGAACTCCAGACGCATGCACCCCCTTGTGCATCTGGCTCCCGTGGGTCCTGGGGAATCGAACCTGAGTTCTTTGGCTTTGCAGGCAAACGCCTTAACCACTAATCCATCCCTCCAGCCCTTTTTTTGTTTTTTTTTTTTCCAGGTAGGGTTTCACTCTGGCTCAGGCTGACCTGGAATTCACTATGTAGTCTCAGGGTGGCCTCGAACTCATGGCTATCCTCAGAGTGCTGGGATTAAAGGCATGCACCACCACACCCAGCTAGACCTCTTTTTAAGTATAGAGCTGCTTTTGAGACCTTATCTCACAAGACAACTGCTTGCAAAAGACCCTCATCCTGTCTTTCTGCTTCTGTAAGCCTGCTTGTCTTGAGGAATTTTCACTCATGTCCCAGAGTCACGTACACAGTAAATTCAAACCCCCCCAGTGATAGAAAAGGTTAGAAATGGCCCTAAAGGGCCTATAAGGGTAAACTGAGTGACTGTGGCTTGGGGCTTGTGCTTTGGAAATTATTCCTGAGTCTCTGTCTACACAAATATAGTCCTCAGATTCTCTACACTGCCTCTAGTGTTTGTTTTGTGAAGTGCAACCGCAGCCCTTTCCCCAGCCCGTGATTGCTAAAAGGCTGGCCTTTGAGCCGCAATCTCCACAGGACTCAGCTTTGGCAGGGAGTGGCCAAAAAAATGACTGGTAGGTGCCACCCAGGCTTTGTCCCCTATCCAGACTCCATGGGCTGTGGCCTGTGCTATCAGACTGTGTTCCACTTGATGGACCTGAAGAGTAGGTGGTCAAAACATCTGAGACTTAGGAAACTGTAAGATGTCCCAGGGCGCTCCGTTAGTCAGGCCCACCAAGTTGGTGGAAGGGGTGCTTGATCACTTCCCAGCAATTTTATAATTGCCTCAGTTAAGGCCTCCTCACAGGGAGGTAGATGTCTGGAGTTTATATGAAAGGGAATACCCGTGGTATTAATGTGTGTGTGGCTCCACAGCCTTGTGGCTACTGAAGCTGAATTTCTGTGACGACATCTCATTTAAAAATATTTTTTCGGGCTAGAGAGATGGCTTAGCGGTTAAGCGCTTGCCTGTGAAGCCTAAGGATCCCGGTTCGAGGCTCGGTTCCCCAGGTCCCACGTTAGCCAGATGCACAAGGGGGCGCACGTGTCTGGAGTTCGTTTGCAGAGGCTGGAAGCCCTGGCGCGCCCATTCTCTCTCTCCCTCTATCTGCCTTTCTCTCTGTGTCTGTCGCTCTCAAAATATATATATATTTTTTTTTTCCTTTCCTCTACACATCAGGTCCACTGGTGAGCTGAACAGCCTGCTTAATATATCTAGAAAATGAGTGTATTGCTCCAATTACAGAAAATTACCCGTGCCAATTTGTGCTTACACCAATCACAGCATTGTCCCTTTTCTGTCAGTCACGGCAGTCCCTCTGGAAATGGTGTCACTCTGGCCTAGGTAGAAATGGTTTCAGGGTCACTTAGGATTTCTGAAGAGTTGTGTTGACAAAAAGTTCAGTATAGAGCTAAACAGATGGCTCAGTGGTTAAATGTGCTTTCTGCACAAGCATGAGGGCCTGAGACTGCCAGAGTTCAAATCTCCAGATCCCACATCAACAGTTTTGGGGTGGCCATGTACACCTGTAACCCCAGTTCTGCAGGGGAGCAGAAACCAGAGACTCGAGAATCATCAGAGCTCTATAAGCTCCCAAATCAGTAGACTCTAGCTCAAAACAAAACCCAAGATCAGGTGGAGGAATGGGGCACCCATTGCTCTGCTCTGGCCATGGGCAAGCTAGAGGTGCACTTAAGAAGTGCCACACCTGGGCTGGAGAGATGGCTTAGTGGTTAAGCGCTTGCCTGTGAAGCCTAAGGACCCCAGTTCGAGGCTCGGTTCCCCAGGACCCACGTTAGCCAGATGCACAAGGGGGCGCACGCATCTGGAGTTCCTTTGCAGTGGATGGAGACCCTGGTGCATCCATTCTCTCTCTCTCTCTCTCTCTCTCTCTGCCTCTTTCTCTGTCTGTCACTCTTAAATAATAAACATAAATTTAAAAAAATTTTTTTTTTATTTGAGAGTGACAGACACAGAGAGAAAGACAGATAGAGGGAGAGAGAGAGAATGGTCACGCCAGGCTTCCAGCCTCTGCAAACGAACTCCAGACGCGTGCGCCCCCTTGTGCATCTGGCTAATGTGGGACCTGGGGAACCGAGCCTCGAACCGGGGTCCTTAGGCTTCACAGGCAAGCGCTTAACCCCTAAGCCATCTCTCCAGCCCAATAAACATAAAACTTTAAAAAGAAGTGCCACACTACTCGATATGCATGCATGCACACACAAACACTCACATATGGAAAAAAGTCCAGTACCAACTAAGTCCAGTTTTGAGAGTAATAAAAGCTTTCATTGGCTCTGGATGGTCTTAGTTTAGGGGTGCTAGACACTTACTTGTCACTAAAACTTCCCAGACCAGTGGCTCTCAAATTCTTGTCTTGTGACTCACCAAGAATAACTCAGGACGAGAGCAGACACAGTAGAAAGACAGGTTAAATGAGGGTTTTATTGGAACATAAATCAGAAAGTGAAAGTCAGTCTACGAAAATAAGGCCGAGGGATTCCTAAGCTGGGAGGGGTCGGAAGCAGGTAGCCATTTAGCGACATGGATTGGGGAGGGTATACCTTTAAGGATGTAAATTAAGTAACAAGTTGAGGTGAATCAGATTGGTTACTGGGGATATATGTGGGCACTTTTGATAGGCTGGTGATTTGACACCCTTGGGGATATAAATTAAGCATCAAGTTGGTGCAGTTTGGATTGGTTATTTTCAGTGTAGGTGAGGAGCTATTGACAGGCAGATGTGTTAGACAAAAGACTGATTATTTTGTACAGGTCAACGGACATCCAGGAAAGTTAGCATAAGTCAGGGTTTTTGAGACCTTTTGGAAGTCAGACCTTTTCTTTTCCTTCCCTTTCTTTTCTTTCTTTCTTTCTTTTTTTTTTTTTTTTTTTTGTTTTGTTTTTGTTTTTAGTTCTCAGACTCTGCTTTCTGGACCCATTATCTAATCTCTGTGCTCATTGGCTCTGGCAAGCCACATAGATTATCTGTTTATTCTTTTTGGAGCCTGAATAGTTGCCTACAAAATGGGGCTACCTGGGCTGGAGAGATGTCTTAGTGGTTAAGGCATTTGCCTGCAAAGCCAAAGGACCCAGGTTTGATTCCCTAGGACCCACGTAAGCCAGATGCACAAGGTGGCGCATGTGTCTGGAGTTTGTTTGCAGTGGTTGGAGGCCCTGGCATGCCCATTCTCTCCATCTCTCTCGCAAATAAATAAAAAAAAATATTTTTTATAAAAAGAAAACAAAATGGAGCTTCCTTACTGCTAGTCTCTGTTATTGTTTGAAATAGCCCTGGCTGGAGCTGTGCCTCCCGAACCCACAGCAAAGCAAAACCAAATCTTCATACCCTTTCCTCAAGGCATTTGTTGGGTGGTAGAGGCAGCTGTTGCTTGGTATTTGACTGATGGTCCATGTCTTCAGGGCAGCAAAGAAAATCTGATAGCTGAAAAATAGGGAGTCAAAGTGCTCCCCCCCAACAACTTTATCTCCTTATAGGACATTGCAATAAGAATTTAAAGAATTTGGGGGGGGCTGGAGTTATGGCTCAGTGGTTAATGGCACTTCCTTGCAAAAGCTGACAGCCTGGGTTGGATTCCCCAGTACCCATGTAAAGCTAAACATACAAAATGGAGTTTGTTTGAAGTGGCAAGAAGCACTGGCATGCCTATTCTCTCTCTCCTTGCAAATAAATAAATAAAATACTTTTTGAAAAAAGAATTTAAAGACTTTGGGCTGGAGAGATTTCTCAGCGGTTAAAGGAGCTTGCTTGCAAAGCCTGATGGCCAGGTTTGATTCCTCAGAACCATATAAAGCCAGAGGCATAAAGTGGCGCAAGTGTCTGGGGCTTGCAGCGGCAAGAGGCCCTGGAGTGCTCATTCTCTCACTCCTTGCAAGTAAGTAAATAAAATTTGTCTGAAAAAGAATTTATCACTGACACAAATAATGATTTTTTTTTAAACACTGCTTTAATAATACTTAACACCTGCCCAGGGCCCAGAGACAGGTGTTCCCTTCTCCTCTGTCTCAGACTCACCTCAGGCCCAGGCAGACCTGCACGGGGAAGCCTGATGCAGCTGCCTCCAGATTGCCTAGAGGGCTGGGCTGTTCTTGGCCCTGGTTGCCTAGCTTAGCTTTGTTCTTCTCCCCTGCTGCTGCCAACGCACCTGTGCCCGGAGGCCAGGGGAGCCAGAGCACCCCGTGACACACTTGTGGGGGCTGTGTAGACATTACCAGCACACAGCTTGTTATCACCTCCCACAGCCTCCCGTCAGTCTGACCCCCGTGTCTGGTTTTCGGCCATTACACACACCACTCCCCCAGAGCATCCTCCCCACCTTGGCTGCCCTCAGTTGCCACTTAGGAGCTGTCTTCATGGGCACTCTCTGACTCCAGGTTCTATTCCAGGTGTGTGGAAGCAGTGACATCCTCCAGGCCAGTGTGGCCTATCCAGCCATAGGTCTGATCTATATGATATGCAAGTGGCTTGTGGGGAGCTAAATGTCTTCAAGCAGAAACACTGGGGCCAGTATTGGAAAGACAGGGCGGAAGGGCAAGGCTCAAACTTCTAGATGACTCAGAGTATAGAAGTGACATTGAGAACTGTTCTCCCGGCTTGGTGAGACACAGCAAGGGCCAAGGATCTCTTGGAATTGCAGCAGGGCTAGTGTGGGTCCAGGGACCTGGCACCCACCATCCTGCCAGTCCTTATTTCCCCTGTTCATTTCTTTTTTGTTATTTTTATTATTTATTTATTTACTTGAGAGCAACAAAGAGAAAGAGGCAGAGAGAGAACGTGTGCATGCATGAGAGAGAGAGAAAGAGAGGCAGAGAAGAGAGACAATGGGTGCGCCAGGGCCTCCAGCCACTGCAAACGAACTCCAGACGTGTGCGCCCCCTTGTGCATCTGGCTAACGTGGGTCCTGGGGAATCGAGCCTTGAACCGGGGTCCTCAGGCTTCACAGCCAAGCGCTTAACCGCTAAGCCACCTCTCCAGCCCTCTCCTGTTAATTTCTAAGTCGCCACATAACAGTTCAAGTGAACTCCACAGCTTTTTCTACAGTGGATGCAAGAGGTCAAGGGCAGTGGCTGTAGGGGAGTTTGGCTGCCAGCCCAGAGGGCACAGGATGTGTGTGGACAGATTGGAGGCCGAGCTTTCTAAGGAGGCTGGCCACCACAGAGCAGAAAGGAGTATGAAAGGGTGTGGGCTGCAGGCCAAGGCACCGGCCAAAGAGGATGGTACTGCTCCTCCTGGGCCCGGGGCCTGGCACCGAACCTTGCCTCGGTGCAGTTGCTCAACCCTCACGCGGTCGTGCAGAGCAAGTACAGCCTGGCCAGGGTGGGCCAGGCCTCCTGGGGCCAGGCCAGGCTTTGGGGCACCCTCCAGTTGTGACAGCAGCCAAAGAGAGTCCTTGGGAGGACAAAGTAGCTGGCGAGGACAGAAAGGGGCCTGGAAAGAGAGAGGGGCTTAGGAAGGCAAAGGGGCCTTAAAGGATAGAGGGGACTACCTGGGGGCATGGAGGAGCTTGGGAACACATAGAGACCTGGGAAGATAGAGCGACCTGGGAAGGCAGAAGGAGGCCCCAGCTGGATGCTGGCATCCAAGCATGGCTTTGAGGGCTCAGCAGCCCCAGGGCATCCCAGGGCTCCTCACCACTCAGTCTCTTCCCACAAATTTCAGGGATCTGGTGCTCTATTTCCATGGCCTTGGACAACCTGACACGCATTGGAGCAGATGAGGACCCCAGAGTCTTCATTGGGAAAATCCGATTCTTAACCAACGGCAGCCTGAAATTTGACGTCCACTTCAAGTGAGTGTCGTCTGTGAGCTGGAACTGTGCCTCCTCGGGGAATTGGCACATGCGTATACTTGCTGGGCTGATGTGTGAACTGTGCCTAGCTCATTCCTGGGGGTCGGGAAGTTGAGGACTTGGAGGAGGGGACATCTTCGCGGACAGTGGGCTGACCCAATGCTGTGTTCTGTGCTGGTCCCCTGCGAGATGAACTGAAAGACCCCTTTTGAGATTGGAAGTGGGGTGGGGTTAGGGAGGCTAGGATGTTAGGATGGGGTCACTTTCTGCCATGACCCCTCGGGGGCTGGTACTGATTCTGCGTCTCCCTTGGGCTGGCTTCCAGGGTGCAAGGGCAGTGCCAGAGTGTGGTCATAGTCTACGAGAAGACAGAGAAGAACGGGGAGTTCTCCTTGGCCTGTGAGTGGGGAGCTCCATTCTTCCTGGTCTGGCAGGCAGGATTTCCTACTGCTGAGGCCTTAGGTGGCCTGGTGAGCATTGACTTAGGGGGGCTTTATGGACCTCAAGAGCACCCAGCCTGGGAGTAACTCAGGGGTCCCCAACCTGGCCACTTCTTTAGATGTCACTAGCCTGGACCCACTAGGGTGGCAGGGTGCTATGCTAGGGCTCAGGGAGGCAGCACATGGGCATCAGGGCTGCAAATAGACAAAGAAGAAACCAGAAGGCAGGTTTCATGCTGCCAACACAGTCATGCGCGCTGCATGCAACAACTTCCCTTCCTTCCAGTGGCTGCTTAACCAAGGTCACAAGTGGCCTAGTAAAGCAACACCCATGCCAGAAGCAGCAGGGGTGGGGGACGGGATGGGACAGGGCAGGGGGCTGTACTGAGCCACATCTCCATGCCGATGAAGGGGACAACAAGGTGCTGCCCTCACTGCACGCCATCTTCTACATGCAGAACTTCAGGAATGGGACCCAGGAGCAAGTGCTGGCACTTTATGGCACTGTCTGCATGGGAGCCTGTGACGGCCGCCTGGGAGACCCCTCCTCTGAGAACAGGCCCAGAGGTGGGTGTGAAGTCTGGGGAGATAATTCCCATATACACAATGGAATGAGGCTTCAGGAAACTGTCCTCTCCCCATGTCTGGTACAAATCCTGTCTCCTGTCAGCCCTGCCCATGTCCTCTCAGATCATCCTAATACAAAGTCCCAAATCTGTCCTCAGGGTGCATCCCAACTCTCAGCACCCCCTTCCTGAAAAGGTTTGTACAAACCTGCAAAAAAAAAAATATGGCGCATGCATCTGGAGTTGATTTGCAGTGGCTGGAGGCCCTGGTGCACCCATTTTCTCTGTCTCCCTTCTTTCTGTTTGCAAATTAATTAATTAATTAAAATTAAAAGTTACCATGTGTGGTGGTTTGATTCAGGTGTCTCCCATAAACTTAGATGTGCTGAATGCTAGGTTCCCAGCTGATGGAGATTTGGGAATTAATGCCTCCTGGAGGGAGTGTATTGTTGGGGGCGGGCTTATGGGTGTTATAGCCAGTTTCCCCATGCCAGTGTTTGGCACACTCTCCTGTTGCTATTGTCCACCTTATGTTGTCCAGGGGGTGATGTCCACCCTCTGCTCATGCCAACGCTTTCCCCTGCCATCGTGGAGCTTCCCCTCGAGCCTGTAAGCCAAAATAAATCTCTTTTTCCCAGAAGCTGCTCTTGCTTAGGTGATTTCTACCAGCAATGTGAACCAGTCTACAACACCATGGGAGCCAGTTGTGGTGGCACATACCTTTAATCCCAGCACTCAGGAGGCAGAGGTAGGAGGATTGCTGTGAGTTTGATGCCAGCCTGACAGTACACAGTGAATTCCAGGTCAGCCTGGGCTAGGTGAGACCCTACTTTGAAAAAAATGTTATCACGGGAGTGGCTGGGATACATTGAGATCACTTTTTATTCTTTCTTACAGTACATGTGAATCTCAATTCTCTCTAAATAAGAGGTTAAAATTTTAAAAATCCACATTCGTCCCCCAACTCAGCCAAGTCAACATGGGTAGGTGCCTCCAGCTGTGGTGTCTCACCTCCCTTAGTTTCGGCTCTACACTGCCAACCCCAGATCCTATCAACAGCCTCATTTCTGCAACATCATCAGGATCCCAGGTTCCCTTCATGTCCCCAAGTCCCCTGGGACAGGGACACATGTCCCTGGAATGTGCTGGTCAATGTTCTACCCACTGCTAAGTGGCCAAGATGAAGCTTCCTGGAGGCTCAGGATGGGGTCATGATCCCTCAGCACCCCCATTCTGAGTGAAGAGTGCTCACCCTGGAAGTCCCTGGCTGAGGCACACCGGCTGGGGTCAGCCCTGATCAGCTCTCTGTGGAAGATGCAGGCTCACCCTGTAGTCACTCCTCCATGAGTCCCCAACACCAGCGACTGTCGCAGTCAGGTTCACATTGCTGGTAGAAATCACCCAATGAAGAGCAGCTTGTTGTGAAAAAGAGGCTTATTTTTTTAATACTTTATTTTTATTTATTTCTTTGACAGAGAAAGAAGAGAGAGAGACAGAATGGGCGTGCCAGGGCCTCCAGCCACTGCAAACGAACTCCAGATGCGTGCGCCCCCTTGTGCATCTGGCTAACGTGGGTCCTGGGGAATTGAACCTAGGCCCTTTGGCTTTGCAGACAAACGCCTTAACCGGTGAGCCATCCCTCCAGCCCAAAAAGAGGTTTATTTTGGCTTACAGACTTGAGGGGAAGCTCCATGATGGCAGGGGAAAATGCTGTCATGAGCAGAGGGTAAACATCACTCTCTGGACCACATAAGGTGGGCAACAGGAACAGGGGAGTGTGCCAAACACTGGCATGAGGAAACCGGCTATAACACCCATAAACCCACCCCCAACAACACACTGCCTCCAGGAGGCATTAATTCCCAAATCTCCATCTGCTGGGAATCTAGCATTCAGACACATAAGTTTATGGGGACACCTGCATCAAACTGCCACAGAAACCCAGTGGACTGCTTTGGGATGGGTGTTTGAGAAGCTGCCTGTCTTTGGACACTTTGACTTTGGGACACAGAAGTCTGGAAGAGCTTAGCACCCTTCTTGAGGGGCTCGGAGCTTGGAAGACCAGCTCTGTTGGGTGGAGAATAGCAGGTACTCCTAGACCAGCTCAGCTTCAGGACTTTTGTCCCAGCTCTTGGTACAGCCTATTGAGCCACAGCAAGGAACACAAAGGAAGCTGCCGATGAGGCCATGGGCTGCTGGGGAGAAGGGGTGCCACTGGTAAGAAGAGGTGGCATTGGAGGGATGGTAGGAGGTGGCTAACTCTCACAGGGGCTGTGTCCCACAGGGTGGACTGCTCCGCAGGTCCTATTTTCTCTGTCACTCAGTGTGGCTCATAATCCCCTATTGTTCCTGTTTAGATGTGCTTCTTCCCAGGCGGGTGACACTCTGGCTTCCTCCTCACACCCCTTGTCCACTTTCCAGTTTGTTTTTCTGTGTTGATTTTAATTGTCTATATTGGACACCAGTGTATCTCTGCTTTCCTAAGGGGCAAAGAGCCCGGCCTGTAGTCTGTCACCTGCTTTTCCCCTTCCTGTTTTTGTCCCTTGTCATATGGAAACTTAAAATTTTTTTTTGTTTTTATTTTTATTTATTTATTTGAGAGCGGTAGAGAGAAAAAGAGACAGAGAGAGAGAGAGAGAGAGAGAGAGAGAATGGGTGCGTCAAGGCCTCCAGCCACTGCAAACGAACTCCAGATGCATGCACCACCTTGCACATCTGGCTAACGTGGGTCCTGGGGAATTGAGCCTTGAACCGGGGTCCTTAGGCTTCACAGGCAAGCACTTAACTGCTAAGCCATCTTTCCAGCCCATCATATGGAAACTTTTTTTAAAATTAATTATTTATTTATTTGAGAGCGACAGACACAGAGAGAAAGACAGATAGAGGGAGAGAGAGAGAGAATGCGCGCGCCAGGGCTTCCAGCCTCTGCAAATGAACTCCAGACACGTGCGCCCCTTGTGCATCTGGCCGATGTGGGTCCTGGGGAACCGAGCCTCGAACCGGGGTCCTTAGGCTTCACAGGCAAGCGCTTAACCACTAAGCTATCTCTCCAGCCCCATATGGAAGCTTTTGATCTGCGTATCCCTCATGGCGTGCATGTGCACCGCTGTCAGAGCGCCTAGACTTTTCCTCCTGTGCCCATATACCCAGCGCTCGGTTTCTGTCCCAATAGGCTCCTGTGCCAGCTGTTTGAACTTGCTGTGGTTTTCAATTCCTCTGTCATGTACCTCAGTTTCCACACCTGCCAAGCACGATAGGGGTACTGGCATCACAAGGTATCACTGTGAGAACCCAGTCAGTGTGTGAAGTGCTGGGCACTGATGGGCAGGTTGGGACGAGTGCTGCTTGAGACTGGCAGCTGAGCAGAGGTGACCATGCCCAATCACTCACATTGCTGTAGTCCACGCGGGCTCCCAGGGTGGCAGCGCAGTGTCTCTGGCCATCAGTGTATTCTGACTCTGATGCACAAACACTCTAAACTAAATAAAACCCAGAGCAAGCGTGTTGCTCTAAGCTGGGAGTGAGGACAGAGGGTCAGGCTTGAAGCTGAGAACACGTGATGGGGAGGCGTTGAGCTGTGTCTCAGAAGCTGGCCCGTGAAAACACCCCACTGTTGTTCTTGAAGATTGATATTTCAAAACCAGCGTCCTATTGGTGCCAGAAGGCATCTGACGGGGCCATGTTTGAACAATGGATCAAGGTTACCTTGGCCACTGCCCTGGGGACAAGGCACAGCTTTGTAGGCAGGGACGACCCAGTGGCCAGCCATGTTGACAAGCTCCCTGGTGAGTCAAGCTCACAGGAGGTCACAGGCCCTTCCCACTGGGAGAAAAGCAATGGAGCAGGAGGAGGGGAAGGGGACCTAGACTGGGGTCACGATGAGCCCTGAGCTGTGTGGCTTGACCACCTAGGGCAGTGAGGGCATTGAGGAATAGAAGTGGTCCCGTTGTTTTTCTTCTGGAAGATATTCCCTCCCAGAAAGAGACCCTGCGTCCCTGTGCCTACACAGATAAGGGTTGGCTGACCAGGGGCCAAGGAGATTGAGCATGTGGCTCCAAGTGGCCTCAGAGGGACCCACAGAGGCCAGAGTAGGTGACAGCAAGGCAGAGTTCTAGTCCCACCCCACCACCTCTCTGTCCTTTATCTGTCAAGCTCAGCATTCACCCATGGACTGAGTACAGCCTGGCACAGGTCAAAGTCAGTGTCAGACAGGCACACAAGAAGCAGGTTGAATGAGACAGGGATAGGGTGAGGCTCAGAGCTCTAGGCCAGGGGAGGAGCCCCAACAGGAGATCCCATAGTGAGGGTAGGTATAGGGAAGGCTGTTGTTCAGGAGGCACTAACTAGGGCCTTCCACTTCCCTGAACTTCCTCCCCAGTACAGCCTCACCATGACTCCTAAAAGTGGTCCCTGGGCATTGGGTGACTGAAGACTGGGTGGTCTGCCCAGGCATGGGGCTCCATTGCTACAACACGGATCCCTGGAAAGTGAGTGCTCAAGGGGGTCAGGGCTCCAGAGTCAGAGGGTGAGACTGAGAGGCAAAGCCAGCGCTGGGGCTGGGAGAGAAAGACAGGCTGATGGATGTGGGACATCATACAGCAAGGTCCCTCAGGGTCAGAGACCGCGCCACCCAGAATTCACAGGGTGAGGAGAAAAGGGAGTTTTGAGGTTGGGCCTCTGGGACTGGATGGTATATGATCTAGCTGACAGCTTCACTATTTTGATCTCTGCCTTCACTTCCCTGTTCCTCATATTCCAAATGTCCATCCTCTTACACAGATGCTAGACTCTTCCCCACTTAGTATGACTTCAATGTAATGTTATATCTGCAATGACTATTTTATTTCTCGAGGTAGGGTCTCACTCTAGCCCAGGATGACCCAGAATTCACTGTGTATGTAGTTTGGCAGCCTCAGCTGGGGCTCTGGCCTCTGGTGTCCCAGGACCTGTGGTCACTGGACTCATGGAACCCAAGCAGTGCCTTTGGCTCAGAGTTGTCAGGAACCTGAACCCCTATACTGTGTGCGACCCATGAGCTCTTTCTATGGCCTCTGACCGGGTCCCAAGTAAGATGCAGTAATCGTGCAGGTGTAAGCATACCCAATGTGACTGTGATGCCACACGGGCTCCGAAAGTTTGCCTGGCTCATTATTAGCTGTTGATTTCAGAAACGGTGGACTTACCATTTTTTTTTAATAATTTTATTTATTTATTTGAGAGTGACAGACACAGAGAGAAAGACAGATAAGAGGGAGAGAGAGAATGGGCGCGCCAGGGCTTCCAGCCTCTGCAAACGAACTCCAGGTGCGTGTGCCCCCTTGTGCATCTGGCTAACGTGGGACCTGGGGAACCGAGCCTCGAACCGGGGTCCTTAGGCTTCACAGGCAAGTGCTTAACCGCTAAGCCATCTCTCCAGCCCTGAACTTATCATTTTCAGTGTTCAGAGCAACAGAGGAGAGCATAGACGAGGGATGGCACTTCTGAGGAGCAAGTGGCCCGCACAGGGACGCAGCAGGAAAGCTTCCATGTGACCTCAACAGGCACCTGGCCACACAGGTATATAGACGGCATTACCAGGCCAGTAAGTCCCGAACTGTCTCCAAACCTGGGAGCCATAAGGATGCAGCTCACTCTCTCTGGCCTCTGGACACAGGACAAGCCCTGTGAGGAGCAAAGAGGAGAGCTGGGTCAAGAGGCAAGCTGTCAGGGGAGAGGGACTGAGCAGGCTCCTGGGCCTACGTGAAATAGGCCCAGGCCCAGGACTGGCCCTGGGAAGTGCCAACACCCAGGTAAAGGGCTGAGGAGATGGTTCAGTGGTTAATGGAGTTTGCTTGCCAGCAAACCAGGTAGCATGGGGCGGGGGCAGGTTGCTGGTTTTGACAGTGAAGGAGCCTTTCTTGTCTCTGGATGGGCTTAGTTTAGGGGACAAAGTCAGCTGTCACGGAAACAGTGACCTTGGAAGAATGACAAGTGCAGATTCAGCAGAAGAGCAAGTCAAACATGAGTTTATTACCGAAGCAGCTCCCAAACCAGGCAGAGACCCAAGCAGGTGGGGCAGAGTGACATGAATCAGAGCTTTTTATGCTCTTGGGGATGCAAATTAAGTGTCAAGTGAAGGGAGATTGGATTGGTTACCTGAGATAGATGTGGAGGCTCCTGATAGGCTAAGGAGTCAGACAGAGGATTGGTTACTTTGTATAGGCGAGCCAACATCCTGGGGAGTTAGTGCAAGTCTGGGCTTTTGACCTTTTGAAAGCCAAGGCATTTTTTTTTTTTAAATTTTAGATCCAAGATTCTACTTTTTGGATATGTTATGTAATCTCTGTGCTCATTAACTCCATCAGGCCATATAGATTACTGCTTATTCTTTTTGGACCTGAAAACTACCTACAAAATGGGGCCATCTTACTCCTAATTCCCATCAGTGGGGTCCAAATGAAACAGGGAGCTGGCCTAAAATGGGGTGCTGGGTTGCTCCCTGGAACCCGAAGCCCTGAGTTTGTGTCTGTTAATTAACCAAAGAATTGGCAATCCAGATTAAAGAAAATTATTTTTTTAAATATTTTATTTTTATTTATTTGAGAGAGAGAATGGATATATATCAGGACTTCCAGCTGTTGCAAAATAACTCCTGACACATGCACCACCTTGTGCACTGGCTTACATGGGTCCTGGGGAACTAGACCTGGGTCCTTTGGCTTTGCAGGCAAACACCTTAACCACTAAGCCATCTCTCTAGCCAAAGAAAATTATTTCTTTTCTCAATTTTTATTAACGTTTTCCATGATTGTAAAAAGTATCCCATGGTAATACCCTCCCCCCACCTCTTTCCCCTTTGAAATTCCATTCTCCATCATATCCCCTCCCCCTCTCAATCAGTCTCTCTTTTATTTTGATGTCATCATCTTTTCCTCCTCTTATGATGGTCTTGTGTAGGTAGTATCAGGCACTGTGAGGTCATGGATATCCAGGCCATTTTATGTCTGGAGGAGCATGTTGTAAGGAGTCCTACCCTTCCTTTGGCTCTTACATTCTTTCCACCACCTCCTCTGCATTAGACCCTGAGCCTTGAAGGTGTGATCAAGATGTTACTCAGTACTCCAGTCACTTTTTTGCAGCACTATGATACTTTCTGAGTCATCCCAAAGTCAAAAAAATTATTTTTAAATCACCACATTTTATTTATATGTCACAGGGATGTGAGAGAGAAAAAAGGAACAGGAAGGGAAGAGGGCAGAGGGGAAATAGACCGTGTGGTCCAGAAGCCCATGTACATGAACATGGACCTTAGATTAAAAAAATAGGCCCGGTGTGGTGGTGCACGCCTTTAATCCTGGCACTTGGGGAGGCAGAGGTAGGAGGATCACTGTGAGTTTGAGGTCACCCTGAGGCTACATAGTGAATTCCAGGTCAGCCTGAACTAGAGTGAGACCCTACCTCAAAAACCAAAAGTGTGTGTGTGTGTGTGTGTGTGTGAAGGGTTTTAAAAACGTGCACTTGGCCTGGAGAGATGGCTTAGTGGTTAAGGTGCTTGCCTGCAAAGCCAAAGGTTCGATTCTTCAGGACCCACTTAAGCCAGATGCACTAGGGGGCACATGCATCTGGTGTTCATTTGCAGTAGCTGGAGGCCCTGGAGCACCCAGTCTCTTCCTCACTCTCTCTCTCTCTGCCTCTTTCTTTTAAAGAAATAACTAAAATATTTAAAAATTATAATTAAAATATAAAATATAAAATTATAATTAAAAATAAATAGCTGGGTGTGGCGGCACACTCCTTTAATCCCAGCACTCAAGAGGCAGAGGTAGGAGGATCACCATGAGTTCAAGGCCACCCTGAGACTACATAGTAAATGCCAGGTCAGCCTGGACTAGAGTGAAACCCTACCTCGAAAAACCAAAATAAATAAATACATTAATTAATTTTTAAAAAGCACACTTAAAATGTGTGTTTCCTAAAAGATTAAAAGGTAAAATCAGTTTGGTGGCCTGGGCCACAGTGGTTCCATAAACCTGAATTCCCCTTCCTCACTTGTCCACTCACACTGGACATCCAAGGGGCTGGGAGTGGCTGGCCAGTCTGATAGCCAGTCAGTGGCCCAGCCTGGAAGCTAG
The DNA here is from genome assembly GCF_020740685.1 of Jaculus jaculus. Classification (NCBI taxonomy): domain Eukaryota; kingdom Metazoa; phylum Chordata; class Mammalia; order Rodentia; family Dipodidae; genus Jaculus; species Jaculus jaculus. The sequence continues at coordinate 151,087,304 of NC_059102.1, read as the reverse complement.
GAAACAGCAACCTGCCTAACACCTCAGGATGTTTCTCGACAGGGTCTAGGCAGCAGCCAGAACCAACTATGGGTGTGGGGGGAACTGTGTGAAGGAGTTAGCAAACAGCCTAGACAGATGCCAGGGGATTTGCCCAGATGTGGAAGACTTGCAGACAATCCTGAGCCACAGTCTGTTCAGAGATAATCAGGTGCCCCCTTTATCTTAGACTGTAAGAAGGCACTTGCTGACTGGCCACCCCAGGAAACTAAAATAACTCCAGACAGCTTGCAGCTCTCACATCCTCACCTCTCCCTTCCGCATTTATGCTGCTAGAACGACCCTACCCACAACTCCAAGGCTAATAAAACCTCCCAGCACATGCCACCCAGTGCATACTCTTGTTCCCAGGGTCAGAGTGCTGTTGGAACCTGAGGTGTTAGCTTCCCAGGCCCTCCACTCTAAATAAAGCCTGCTCCATACTGTTGAGATTCCTATCCATCTCTTCCTTCCAAACTCACCTCCAAGATTTTCCCTTATACTATGTACAGAGTTTGGGGTGTTATGGGAAACTGAGTCACACAGACATGGTGCCAAAGATAGAGTGGAGAATCAGAAAATCTATTCATGTTGACAGGGACTCCTCAGGGGAATAATTTCAAATGGCTGAGCACTGAGCTCTGGTGACTCAAAGGTTTTATAGACAGTATGGCAGAAGTCTGACATCACCTTGAAATCTTTTTTTTTTTTATTTATATATTTGTTTAACAGAGAAGGGGGAAGAGAGCGAGAGAAGGGGTGTACTGGGGCCTCCAGCCACTGCAAATGAACTCCAGACATGTGAGCCCCCTTGTGCATCTGGCTAATGTGGGTCCTGGGGAATCGAACCTGGATCCTTTGGCTTTACAGGCAAATGCCTCAACTGCTAAGCCATCCCTCCAGCCCTTGAATTCTTTCTTAAAATTTATTTTATTTATTTAAGAAAGAGATAAAGAGGCAGATAGAGCAAGAGGGAGAATGGGTGCACCAGGGCCTTCAGCCATTGCAAACAAACTCCAGACACATGCACCACCTGGTGCATTTGGCTTACATGGGTCCTGGGGAATCAAACCTGGGTCCTTTGGCTTTGTTATCAAGCATTTAGACACTAAGCCATCCCTCCAGCACCACCTCGAATTCTTTTTATTTTTTATTTTTGAGGTAGGGTCTCACTCTAGCCCAGGCTGACCTGGAATTCACTGTGTAGTCTCAGAGTGGCCTTGAACTCATGGCGATCCTCCTACCTCTGCCTCCCAAGTGCTGGGATTAAAGGCGTGCGCCACCACACCCGGCTTCACCTTGAATTCCTTACACAATTGGTGGGTTAGAAATTTCTAAGGTTACATGATTTAGGGGCACAATAAGTCTATGATCAGAAAGTACAAATGTAGAACAGAAAGCTGTGTGTTCAGGGGTGTTTGTGCCTATGGCACCAGACAGCATCCAAGCTGCGTGGATAGGAAGGAGACTCGGGGTCATGCGGTCTCCCTGGTAGTTTGTGCAATAGACACTTGAGCTTTAGAGTCTCATCTGGGCCTGGCTTCTCTGTTAAATTTCTTCTACCACAGGTGCAGGGTGGGCAGGGTCCTGGGCTCCTTACTGGCCCCTTTTGTGACCCGCAGCTCTCTAGGAACTGGTGCATGGCAGCCTTAGCTTCCGACAACGTGGCCTTCATCCAGCCTGGTGGACACACTCCCAAGTTTTCCTCAAGTCTGTGTGTGAATAAGGAGGGCAACTTTCATGGGGGACATCCTTGCGTGGGTTCAGAGTGAGAGGCGGGGTGCTGGTGGTGGGGATACGGGTGGACCCGACCCTGACCTGCGCTGTCACCTACACTTGTCCCCCATGTGCGCAGCATACTAGTCAGCCTCGCAGGGTTGAGGAACACTTGGGGCTTTACTTAAAGGCTGTAAATGGCTATAAGCATGTGTGTGTGTGTGTGTGTGTGTGACTGCCCCTCCCTCACACCAGCCTCTAAGTGGCTGCTGACCCTGAAGAGCAGGAAGGTGAGGTAAGTGTGGCCCAGGAGCTGGGCAGCCAGAAAGCCATGAGAGAAAGGTGTTCTTGTCAGACACATGAGTGGGCTGAAATCAGCTAGGAATAGCTGTTTAAAATGGAGAGGGTTGGGCTGGAGAGATGGCTTACTGGTTAAGCGCTTGCCTATGAAGCCTAAGGACCCCAGTTCGAGGCTCGTTTCCCCAGGACCCACGTTAGCCAGATGCACAAGGGGGTGCACACGTCTGGAGTTCGTTTGCAGTGGCTGGAAGCCCTGGGGTGCTCATTCCCTTCTGTCCCTTTCTCTCCCTCTCTCTCTCTGTCACTTTCAAATAAATAAATAAATAAAAATGAACAAAAATATTCAAAATGGAGAGGGTGGTAGCAGTGACGTCAGCCTGCCTTTCCACAGGGAGGAGGATGGGAGCAAGAAGCTCTCCCTGCAGTCTTGACTGCAAACCTGGACAAGTTGACCATGGAATGTGATTGCTCCTGCAGGCCCCATGGACATGGAGGCTCCTTGTAACTGCGATGTTTGGGTTTGGTCACAGAGCCCCATCTTGGGACCCTTCAGGCTGGCAGCTCTGCGTCTTAAGACCTCATAGGTACAACACTCACTCCTAAGGACAGAGGAGGCCATCTGCCCCCATCCCAGGAAGAGCAGGCTTCTCTCCTACTTCCCATCTGGCCCAGCACTCACCCTGTGTCAGATGCACAGCAGCTGGAGAGGGATCCCTCCCAGAAGAGCCTGTGGGACCTGAGATTGCATGGGTCCCCACATCATTCAGAGACTGGCGTCACAGCAGCCTCTATCTGGACTCCTGACACAGTTCCTGTGCGCCCCTGAGCCTCTTCCTGCTCAGTCAGTGCAAGGACCATAGTGCTGGCCAATGTGGCAGGGAGCTCCCCCCACCTAGAGAACACAGGCAGCCCTGTGCAGCGAGGCCCTGCCTAGGTTTACCCACTGTGCAGGCATATTGACAGGGCCAGGAGAGTAACGGAAAGCCGGGCCTATGGGGGCACTTTTGCCCACATGCAGCCCCTCAGCCACCTGGTTCACACGGGCTGGTGCCCACAGCTGCTCTCACCAGCACTGTCCTATGTGCCTGCTTTCTAGGTGATGACAAGCCACCTGGCTCGTCCTGTCATACCCAACCTACTGATTTCTGTTTCTAGGACCCAAGTCAGAGCAGGCGCCGTTTATTTTTTTCTTCTAGACATGGCATGACAAACTTCTTGTACAAGGCCAGGCGGTCCATATTTCAGGTTTCATGCCTCACTATTCTCCATCTTCCTCCTCGACTCCTTCTGATGCAGCTGATCTTATTCCAGATGGAGACAACTCCTCTCTGTTGCAATACTTTTAATGATTTTTAAAAATTTATTTTATTATTATTATTTTGGGGGGGGGTTCGAGGTAGTGTCTCACTCTGGTCCAGGCTGACCTGGAATTAACTCTGTCATCTCAGGGTGGCCTTGAACTCATGGCAATCCTCCTACCTCTGCCTCCCAAGTGCTGGGATTAAAGGCGTGTGCTACCATGCCCAGCTTTAAAAAAATTATTTTTTTAAAGGAGATTATGCCAGCTTTTTTTTTTGGTTTTCTTCTAGAGGGAGAGAGAGAGAGAGAGAGAGAGAGAGAATGGGCGCACCAGGGCTTCCAGCCACTGCAAACGAACTCCAGATGCGTGTGCCCCATTGTGCATCTGGCTAATGTGGGTCCTGGGGAATTGAGCCTCAAACTGGGGTCCTTAGGCTTCGCAGGCAAGTGCTTAACCACTAAACCATCTCTCTGGCATGATTTTTTTTTTTTTGATAGAGAAGGGAGGGGGGAGAGAGAGAGAGAGAGAATGGGCATGCCAGGGCCTCCAGCCATTACTAACAAACACCTCACACATGTGCCCCCTTGTGTATCTGGTTAACATGGGTTCTAGGGAATTGAACCAGGGTCCTTTAGCTTTGCAGGCAAATGCCTTAACCACTAAGCCATCTCTCCAGCCTATGACTCTTCTCTATACTCCAGCACCTCATCCCTATGGCACCCTGTTGCTCTCACAGCATCCCAGTTCCCTATGGCATTTGATGTCTCCAGACTCCTGAGTGAGGTGCCAATTATGGAAGGCCACTCGCTCCTTAGCCCGTGACCTCACTGCTCACAGCCCCTGCCATGCCAGAGCCATCCCTGCGGCCAGCAGAGGAGGTCCCTAGTTGTAACGAAGTGTTCGAGGTCCAGGAAAGTTCTTGAACCTCAAACCTTAGGTTTGTTTGTAATTTTAATCAAACAGTTGAATAAAAGGTCTGAGAAGGATAATTATTAAATTATTATATTTGAGGAAAATACAGAGCCAAGGAAGGACCCCTGTGTGGCTAGAGATCCCATGTGGTGGGCCTGGGAAAACTGTGGAAAGAAAAGAGAGAAAAGAAAGTTCAAGGAGCTCCTGCCATGTGGGTTGTTAGAAGGGATAAAAGAGTCTATACAGAGAGTAAGGGCTAGGGTGCTCTCCCGGCTGGGCCGGGCCCTGCACTGAGCCAGCCCAGGCCTAGCTGAGGGAAAAAACCCACAGCTGGAAGTTCCCAAGTGGTCAGAGAGCCTGCCCTCCCCTTGTAAAGGTGTTCATAAGCTTATAGTGGTGGGCTGTCTTCCGGCTCCAGTGCACCAGGTTGCCCCCTGGATTTATTGGCATCCATATGGCCCAGACACGTGGACCTGCATAGCTTATCTGGCTAGGAAATGAAAAGCTCAGGAAGGAAATCTCCCCTCATTCCCTTTAAGCAGCAAAACTACAAGCCAGCTTTGCAAGCACTCCAAAGCAGCTTGGGTCAGAGTCAGGTGGCAGACAGACAATGGCGCCTCTGCCCATGCAGGTGCCATGTCTCTGCCTCCTCTCCCAGAGGTCCCCCGTGGACCCCCTCTTTTCCCAGCGGCCCCCAAACAGGGCCCCTCCTTTTTCAGCAGTCTCCCAGGGGCTCTGGAGGCCTCCTCTTTCCCCAGAGGTCCCAGGGCCCCCTCCTTCTTTCCCCTTCAGATAGCCAGACTTGGACTCCGGCAGCCGTCTGGGCCAGTCTCGGCCATTACCTCCACGTGTACTAGACCTGACCCTGGGTGAGTGTCCGGGAATGCGGCGGGGCTGAAGCCAGGCAGGGCTGACCTAAGGCGTATGCAAGCCCCCCCCCCCCACCAGCTGCCGCAGCGCACTAAAAGTAGCAAGGGAAAAAAAGGTCATGTTTAACTAAAGCCTATGGTGAACTGAAGTTTTATGTAAAGAATGTCATACTTTGTTACATGATATCATAAAGATAATTACTGAGTTTATGTTCTAGGTAAACTTCACCTTACATAGAGCATTATTGAAAACAACAGAATTCTCTCTGAAGTGGTAACTTATAATTTGTCAGGTATTTTAAAATTAAAATAAAAAAAAAAGATTGTAATGTCCTGTTATTTAAAATGAGGAGGCAACTGACCTGACTTCTAGGCAAGTCTGCCTCAAGATAGCAACAAAATTTGCCTTACTTGCTCCTAATAAAATCATTTCCAAGTATGTTATTGATGTTAATGACATACAATTGTCTTTAGACTACTTGATTGTCAGTGAGTAATAGGATTAATCAATTTGGTGTAGTTTTTAATAGCCTTATAAGAAAGATGGTTAATAATGGGGTGAGATGAATTGATTGAAGGAACTGGAAAGGAATTTTTTAATGTTGGGTTAGAATGCTCATTAAAAATGCTTTTTGAGTGGTACTTAGATCAGAATGTTAAAGTATGGGTATAAAGATGTGTGTATGTAGGAAAGAATTTTCAGGCTAAAACTAAACACCATGCCTAAGGTTAGAGATTTTTCAACTGTTTACAAACTCTTAAGCAACAAAAAAACTAATTTTTAGGCTAAAATATGTTGGGATAGCTTGCATATGCGTTATTAAATTTAAGTCATGGGTAAAACATAAAATTGTTTTATGTTAATAAAAATTTCTATGGTAAATAAAATCAATAGCTATCAAGTTTAAGCCAAAATCATTGGTTGTCAAATGATGTCTTTTCTTTCAAAAAGTTTTATTAAGGGTTATATTAACATTTAGCTAGCAGTTTCAGCTCAGAAAAGACCAGATTCTTCCCTATTGTATGTAAAGTAACTGTCTCATTTCTGGCATTTTAAGTCCAGTGCTTATAACAAAATTAACTCTTAAGACATATTCCCTACATTAGGGTACAGCCTCATGCTCAAACAATGGTCCTCATCTAAGAAAAATAATAGTCAAGCACTATGGTTCTGTTTCCAATGTTCTCTGGGTAATTGGTACCCACACAAGTATCTGAACTAATCAAAGATGTTTTCAAACCCAGGTGCTAAGACTTTATACTGTTTTTCTTGTCCTTTTCTAACAATTTCTAGGTTAAATTAATTAGTTTGCAAATCAATTGGTACTGTTTTCAAGACTGATAACAGGTTCTGCCTATATTTATAAACGTTAGATATTTAAAGTGTGAGATGTGCCTACTTCCTGTGCCTCAGATATATGGCTTCTGCTGCCACAGGACAACAAAAATTTTAAAGATTGGACAAAATGATTTTAGAAGCTCTTGTGCCATTCTTTAACTAAATCTATTTCAGTAATCAAACGTGCTCTATATGTACACACATCCAGGCTGGTATAACTTCCTTTCTAAGTATGTTAATTACCTACCTAGACACCAAAGCCAATTGGAATCATTGGAGCAAAAGGTGCCAACATTTTGACCTCTGATCCTAGGTCATGAGGTCACTAGAGATGATGGGACACTTTTACTCTGGCCCCCTGGTTAGTCACCTGTCATCCTGAGCAGGGAAGATATGGAGACCCAAACAAAATTGGTATACAGTCTGAAACAGGAGGGTCACAATTGAGGAGCAATCAGTAGTCCGGATTTCCTAAAGAAGGGAAAACTATTGGCCAACATGGCCCTGACTCATCCTAACAGACAGAAAACACCAGTAAGCTGTAGGGATACTCCTGGGTCCCTAAAGTCTCTTTGGAGAGCCATTAGTGACCTCCAAAATTAATCCTTAAATAAATTTTGGCTATCTGCATGGTCTTAAACACTCAGAAAGAAATGTATAACCAAAGGTAAAAATACCTTAAATATATAAATGGCCTATTAAGTAATACAACAAGAGCTTTCCAAGGGGGAAAACAACCATTAAGACACCTTTTCCCCATAGTTCTAGTTCTATAATAATAAAAAAAAACTATAGATGTCAAAAAGGTTATTTTCAAATCTAAAATATATAAATAAGTTCTGAGACCAAAAAATATATTTGTACAGCCTTTAATGGCACCCAATAGCTCTTTATTATCAAGGTTAAATGTTGTCTATGTTTCTGATAACTCTGCTAATATCTCATCTGTTTTACAAGCCATATCAAATACTACTGTGGCTTTTACTGACCAGTTCTGGGAAAAATCTCAGCCAGCTCATCCTCAGATGGTCCTGAGACAATCCAAGCCTGTCTACCTGGATTCCCTGTACCTCAAAAAGGACCAGTTTTCTGTGTGCTCACTTCTCATTAACTCTTTACTTTTATTCTTTCCCCCCAGTGTTCTCTTCCTACACTCTGGGGTCCATTACAATAGTTCCCCTCTCTGGGAGAGACTCTCTAACTGCAACAAGCCCCCACTTCATGTCCCATTCAGCAGGAAATAGTAAGTGATCTGATGTCTCGGTCCCTTGTCCCCTAAAAGCAGTTAGAGTGTCTTCTCATGAGAGGGAGAAATAAAGGGGGATAGAATTAGGGTGACTGGACTTCTGAAGGTAAAAAGGACAAGAAAAATTTTCTTATCTCTTGCCCAGTTCCAAATAATTGTTTTTCCATGTGTGCTCTGAGTCCCTGGCTCTGCAAAGGACAGGCCTCACCCTCTTTGATGCTGGTCAACTTATGTCTCCCTGCCTGTCCAGCTCTAAGCCAACAACAGCTGAATGCCTGCTCAATATTTCCATACTCAGGACCAGTTGTGTCAAGACACGCAATATCCTTTGTGCGAAAGGAGTAACCACGCCATACATAAATATGTCCTCTTCTACCTATTGATCCCCAGTCTCTATTGCTTCACAGGTGTATCTCTACAAGAAAAAAAAAAACAACTCTGCAAACTCTGCCTGCTCCAACTCCCAGTGCCAACTGAAAAAGATCTTCATCCCTCTGCTGGTGGGCCTCGGTGTGACACTGTCTCTGGGTGCCTCTTTGGGCGTGGTATTTCAAAACCTTCTAGCCTTAGACTTCATTACTGCTGAACTTGGGGGTTATGTATGGTCTTGGGACAAAATATTGTTTTCTTTGCTAATGAATCAAATGTTGTTAAGCTGCTTGACAATGTTGAATGAATCAAATGTTGTTAAGCCTGAGGACCCCACCACCTGGTTCTCTGACCCTTTAGTTACTTGGCTTCTCCTTAGCCCCTACCTTACCATAGAAACCCCATTCCTTATAGCCCCCTGTCTCATCAAATTTCTCAGATAACAAATAACTAATATTGCTAAGGTTGCTATTAATCAGGTCCTTGTACACCACCTAACTATCTGGACCTATGATAAGTTATAAAGAACTCACTTGGGATGACACTGCCCTGTTATGAAAACAAAGGAGGAGTTGTTGGGCACTGCCAGGCACAAGCTGGAGCCTTTTGGAGAGGGGCCTGAGCTTCCAGGCATGGCTAAGGACCCCCAGACTATAGGAGTCCACTTCCTCTCCAAGCCCAGCACTCTTGAACTTAGGCTCTGCCCATAGCCCTGTGACCTTTGGCCAGTTGCCTAGGAAACTCCTTATCAGCCTTCACACAGCCCATCCTCCTGAGACCCTAGATCATCTGACCCACCTGTCATTGCCTACATGCTGGAATGAATGTCCCCATATGCTAATTAGGCATCAGAAATAAACATGGTATGTCCAATCCCCTTAGTGTCTTCCCCCCACCCTCAGATGCTTATAACCCCATTTCACTGACAATAAACTGAGAGAGCTGTTCAACTATCTTCCAGGAGTATTTCTCTCATCACGCGCTCACCCACCCTGGTTGCCTGGGTGCCTTTGGGGTTACTGCAGCCGGCCTCTGGAGCAAGAACCCAGGAACCCACACAAAATGCGGGACCCCTCCATAAAGGAAGAATTCTTGGCTGGGTCCAAGAACACCTGTAAGACTTGGAGCATGCAGCGTGTTGCATATCTGGACCACACTGGGGTAGCCCCCACCCTCCCATCCTCTCTTGGGTACCGTTGGACACCGGCAGGCAAAGGTGAATGCTGGGCCTCACCCTGATCAAGACCCTCTGCCACCCATACCACTGCTAGAACTTAGAGATTAGAGCAACAATGCCAGCCACTAGAAGAGAGCATTCCTTCAGCTGGCCTTAGCAACTTGTCCCAGGGTAGGGGTGGTCCTCTGCATGCCCACCCCTGAGCCGTCCCTTCTTAAGCCTGGACGGCACATCTACCCTGGACCAGCATGACAAAGCAGAGTGAGAATATTACGCTGAAGGGCCCAAGCCACACCCAAAGTTGTTAATGTGATCCTCACCCCACCCCCGCAGAAACCAGCAGAGAGGGGGTTGACAGCCAAATGCCCAAAAAGACCCATGCCAACAGCAAGGCAGGAGTCTGCTCCAGTCCTATAGAGAACCCAGTACAATGGCTGGTGACTCCCTGATCCTCTCCTGTCCATCATCAGTGGCACTTGGGAAACTCGAAGCCTATTTGCAAAGGGAGAAGGAAGGACCCCGGTTTCATATCACATCCCTAAACTCAAAATGGATCAGGCCTAAATAAAAAAGCTAAAACAATCAGATGCCTTAAAAGAAAACAGGGAAAGCTTTATGACTTTGGATTTGGCTCTTTTGTTTTTGTTTTTGTTTTTCAAGGTAGGGGTCTCGCTCTAGCTCAGGCTGGCCTGGAATACACTATTTAGTGTCAGGGTGGCCACGAATTCACGGCAATCCTCCTACCTCTGCCTCCTGAGTGCTGGAATTAAAGGCATGCGTCACCATGCCCGGCTTGGAGATGATTTCTTATGGATGGCACCAAAAGCATAAGCAATAAGGAAAGAGAAACTAAGCTTAACCAAAATTGAAGCACAGAATGGGAGAGGATATTTGCAAATCATATGTCTGACAAGGAGCTGCTATCCAGAATATATGCAGAACTCCTACAACACAGCAATGCAGAATCAAAGAACCACGTTGCGGCAGGAGCACATGTGATCACTTCAAGAGCCCTTTCATTGCTGGAGCTAAACTAAGGCAACCTTGAATTTTAATTTACCCTCTTATCTATGTCCTTCCTGCCTCACCCTAATCCCCACCTCTGCTGCAGCTAGAACAACTCCCCCTCCCCCCGTTGCCAGGGAAACCTTGTCCACCTGGGTTATATCTTTGGGTCCTATCTAGTGCCTCCAAGGCTCCTAGCAGGAAGATTGAGTCACATGAAATAAAAATCTCCCACTCCTGAAAAGTTATAAAAGCTAGGCTGGAGAGATAGCTTAGCAGTTAAGGAACTTGCCTCTGAAGCCTAGTGACCCAGGTTCAATTCCCCAGTACCCACGTAAAGCTGATACCCATGGTGGCACATGCATTTGGAATTCGTTTGCAGTGACTGAAGGCCCTGGCGCACCCATTCTCATTCTCTCCGTCTCTCTTCTCTCTTTTTGCAAATTAATTAACAATAACAAAAAATAAACAAATAAATAAAAGAAGCTGCATTTGTTCTTCAGAAACTGAAGCCCCTGTCTGTTTTTCCTCCATACAACTTTTCCCCCAAAAGAAATATGTTCTGATGTTTCTCTTTGCCAAACCGGCCCTTGGTTTTCAATAGCTTCCTTATATTACTTTGACACCCCTGTCCTCCAAAGTGTGAAAGGGTGAAAAACTTGCAGAGACATTTCTCCAGATAAGAAGCAGCATGTAGAAAGACGTGTGACCTCATTGTTAGGGAAATGCAAATCAAACCAGGAGATAGGACTTGGAACCACAAGGTATGCTTTTACGTTAAACATTCGTTTCATTTAAAATGTTGAAATCATGGGCTGAAGAGATGACTCAGCAGTTAAGGCACTGGCCTGCAAAGCTCAAGGACCATAGTTCAATTACCCAGTTCCCATGTAAAGCCAGGTTGCACAAGGTGGCGCATGCACCTGGAGTTCATTTGTAGTGGCTGGAAGCCCTGACATACCCATCCTCTCCCTCCCTCCCCCACAAATAAAAATAAATTTTTTAAATGTTAAAGCCAGATTGTAACGTTGCTGGTGAGGATGTGGACAAACCAAAGCCCACATGCATCGCTGCAGGTGCCGCTGCAGTGGAAAACGGGAACGGCAGTTTGCTTTATCTCGCAACCCCACTTCTGTGGGTGTGGATGTCAAAAAAAAATAAATCAAATGTGGGCTTTCAGCCGTATTTGTGTCCCCATGTTCTTGTGACCATTGGGGTCATTGTTCACATGAGCCAAATGTGAAAACAACCTCAAAGTCCATGAACAGATAGTAGATGGGTGAACAGAACATCACATGCACACGTGTGCAATACATACTATCCAGCCTTAAAAGGGAGCGAAGTTCTAACAGAGGCTGCAACATAGATGAAGTCCAAGGATATCGCTATCTAAAGAATTATACCACTCACAACAGGACAAAAGCAGAACAAGTTTTTTTTAAATTGTTTAAATTTTTATTAGCATTTTCTATGATTATAAAAACAATCCCATGGTAATTCCCTCCCTCCCCATTCCCCACGCTTTCCCATTTGAAATTCCATTCTCCATCATATTACCTCCCCATTACAATCGTTGTAATTACATATATACAATATCAACCTATTAAGTACCCTCCTCCCTTCCTTTCTCTTCCCTTTATGTCTCCTTTTTAACTTACTGGCCTCTGCTACTAAGTATTTTCATTCTCACGCAGAAGCCCAATCATCTGTAGCTAGTATCCACATATAAGAGAGAACAAGAGCAAGTTTTGAAAAATATTTTATTTTTATTTATTTGACAGAGAAAGAGGGAGATCAAGAGATAGAGAGCATGGGCGCACCAGGGCCTCCAGCCATTGCCAATGAACTCCAGATGCATGAGCCCCCTTGTGTATCTGGCTAACGTGGGTCCTAGAGAATCAAACTTGGGTCCTTTGGCTTTGCAGGCAAGCACCTCAACTGCTAAGCCATCCCTCCAGCCCAGTACAAAATATTTTTATGTGAGACAGTGAGAGAGAATTGATGCACTGGGGCCTCCAATCATTGCAATCAAACACTAGACGCTTGCAACACCTTGTGCACATGTGCAAACTTGTGTTACCTTCTGCGTCTGGCTTATGTGGGACCTGGAGAGTAGAACATGGGCCCTTAGGCTTTGCAGGCAAGTGCCTTAACTGCTAAGCCATCTTTCCAGCTTTTTTTTTTCTTTTATTAGTTTTGCACTCAGTGTATATAGTCAAGTTCATTAGTCTCCTCCCTGTCCTCCCCCGCTCCACAGGGGCCCTTCTCATTGGCAAAAATGGGTCGTGCATTGTGGGGTTAGTCATCAGTTGTGGGTAGGAGGCAATGTCTCTGTGTATAATGACCCAGTGTGTGGCTCTAACAATCTTTCTGCCCTCTCTTCCGCAAATTTTCCTGAGCAATGTTGGGGTCATTTTAGGTGTTTCAGTAATGAGGTCTTGGGAGCCTCTGTGTCTCTGGATATCTTGCTTGATGAGTTGAGTGTTCTCTGTGTCTATCTCCTTCACTTTTTTTTTTTTTTTTTTGAGGTAATGTGTCACTCCAGCCCAGGCTGACCTGGAACTCACTTTGTAGCTCCAGGCTGGCCTCAAACCCAGTGAGCTTCCTACTTTAGCCCCCTGAGTGCTGGGATTAAAGGCATGGGCCCACCATCCCTGGCTAGAAAAAAATAATTTTTTATCAGCCTGGGGGCTAGGGATGTAGCTCAGGGGGTAGAGTGTTAGCATGTACAAAGTCCTGGGTTCCATCCTCAGTAGCACATCAAGTGAGGTGTACATGCTTGTATCAGAAGCTCAAGGCCATTTCAGATACACAGTGAGTTCAAAGATAGCTGAGACACATGAGATCCTGTCACACAAAAATAACTGGAAACAACAGGACTGGAGAGCTGGCTCAGCAGTTAAAAGCACTTGCTTGCAAAGCCTGACTGCCTGGGTTCAATTCCCCAGCACCCACATAAAACCAGATACACAAAGTGGCACATGCATCTGGAATTTTGTTTGCAGTGGCAGGATGCCCTGGTGCACCCATACTCACTTTCTCTCTGTCTCATAAATAAAAATATTTGGGCTGGAGAGATAGCTTAGCAGTTAAGGTGCTTGTCTGTGAAACCTAAGGATTCAGGTTTGATTCTCCAGGTCCCTTGTAAGTTAGATGAACACAGTGGTGCATGTGTCTGGAGTTCATCTGCAGTAGCTAGAGGCCCTGGCACACCCATTCTCTCTCTCTCTCTCTCTCTCTCTCTCTACTCTACCTCAAAAAACAAACAAAGCAGTATGGGGAAATTACACAAACATGATATTCCACTAAAAAGCCTGTCTTAGAAAAATCCCTACTGTATGATGCTGTTATATAAATTTCAAAAAGAGAATACAAGTATTCAGGAATGTACACTAGAAAGATGTAGAGAGAAGCAGGGTGGCATTTGCTGCGGCTCAGCTGAGGTTATGCTGGGACAGAGGATTGTGACCAGGAAGGTGGCAGAAGCTACTAGGTGGAACGTGAATGCAGCAGCCTGGCCACAAGAGGAAAATGCGTGTAGAGGCCACACCACACAGCTTGGTGCCCCAGGGCCTGGGCAGATCTGAAGTCTCCGTCCTTTGTGGGCAGTCGCAATGCAAAAAAGCGACTGCCACCCGCAGGCTGCGGGGCTCAGATGCACTCAGCGGCTCTTCCCCGAGGCTGGCCTCAGAGCAGTGCAAAAAGCAACTAGAGGACTTGACATGTGGTTCCTGGAGCGCTTGCCCAGCATGCCTGAAGCCCCAGGTTCAATCTCCATTATTTGAGATGATGAAGAGCCCGGGATGGAGCTTGGGGGGTCCTGAGCTTTGAGGGGAAGAGTGCAGGGCCACTGGCCTTAAGTGTGAGCTGACTATCTACTGCAAGTGTGGGTGACCCCTAGCTCATCTTCTGCCTCAGGTATAGGTGGTCCTAGCTGCACCCTTTGCCTCAGCTGTGACCCTAGCTCACTTCGTGCAGCGATCCTAGCTGACCTCCCCACCCCCCGCTTCAGCTGTGGGTGGCTCTAGCTGACGCCCTCCCTTAGATCCAAGTGACCCAAGCTAACCCTCTGTCCCACATGTGTGTGAGCCTAATCTGACGTCCCGGCTAACGGTTTCTGTGGCCATGGGTCCCCTCCGCACTGCAGAGCCACGCCAACCATCTTGACCGGCTCCTCGACCAAATACTCTCTGTCTCCTATCCTTGCTCCTATGATCTCCACAGCCCCATGCTGGGTGAGGCAAAACCAGTAGAAGTGGCAAAACACAGAACAAGCAGTCCACTGGCCCACGACATGTCGAGGCTGCCAGGACAAGGATGAAATGCCAACATCTGCTCAGTGGGAGGTGCTAGCCCCTGGTCCCGGGCTAGAGGCTAGAGGACTGCTTACTCTGGGCAGTAGCTGCCAGTTTTGTTGTTGAAATTGGCAATGAGCCCTGCCCCAGCTGAAACCACACAGGAATTGGGGAAATGAGCAAGAGCGCTGCTGTCTGGGTGAACCTGGTATCAGCACAGGCGTGAAGATGGGCAGTGAGGCTCCTAAGAACCCATCACTGAAGTAGACTTCAAACGCACCCAACATGGCTTAGGGAATTTTGCAGAGGACGGGTGGAAAGATTGCTAGAGCCACAAGTTGGAACACAGTTGCACAGAGACATTGCCCTGCCCCCATAACTGATGACTGCCCCAATGCATGACCCACAATCCCCATGGGGATGACCGGCGTGCCCAACGAGGAGGGTCTCTTGGGGGGGGCAGGGATGAGGGAAAGGATGGTACCAACATGTGTTGTTTACATTCTAAGTATGTCCATAACTAATAAAAATAAATTTTAAAAAATTGGTAATGAGGAAACCTCTTCGGGCAGGTGCCGGGGTGCTGGCTGCTGTCATGGGAGGTGTGCAGCAGCAGTCACATTGAGGAAAGGTCCTTCTGAGGTGCCCTCGCTGGCACTGCAAGATGACCACAGCACCCACATCCCGCCTCCGCTCAGACTGGCGAGTGGCCCGTCCATCATCCAGGGCCCATGCCCAGGGCCCTGAGAACAAGGATAGAGTTAGCTTAGACCCAGGGACCCCCAGAAGACCACAGCCTTTGTCCATCTTGACAGCCATCCTCTCTGTGGGGAAGTGAAGCTCAGGAATACCCACTGAAAAGAACCTGGGACAGAATGAGCGACTGCAGGGATGTTGAAGGGTTAATGACTCTCCCTAAAAAAACAGAGGTAACTAAAGGGTTAATGACTGTCCATAAGACTAGAAGGCCTTGAAGAAACATCGAGGCACTCAGTACCATACAAACCTGACAACTCCCCTGATGGATAAACTTCCCTTAACTCAGAAGGCCCTGTAGGAACAGAAACCATCTGGGGTATCCTCCCGAGATAACTTTGCTGAGAAAGCTTGTTCTGAACAAGAACACAAATAGATACTTCCTTTGGACCTGCACCTGGTCCAGGCTGCTTTTCTTGGGATCCTCCTCATAAGCTTACGCCATAGCCTAGCTCAGTGCTTCAGCCTCCATCCCATGGAAAGGTTGCAGCCCCTCGCTGTGCTACAATGAACAGTCTCTGTGGAGATCAAGTCCCGTATTTTCCTTTGATTTTCTTCCACTTTCCTTACAGATGTGGAGACCCTGGTAGATCACAGCGGTGGCTTTGAAAAAGGCAGTTCAGGCAAGCGTGGTGGCGCACGCCTTTAAACCCAGCACTCGGGGAGGCAGAGGTAGGAGGATCACTGTGAGTTTGAGGCCACCGAGACTACCTAAGTGAATTCCATAGAGGTCAGCCTGGGCTAGAGCGAGACCCTACCTTGAAAGGCCCAAGAATTCAGAAGCCCAGAAATACTATCACGCTCCAAAGGGAGTTTAAGTGGGCCCCTGCATACCTCAAACTCCAGGCTTTACTCTCTGTTGGAAGCAAGTAAAGAATCCCTCTTCTCATTATATCAGAGCCCGCTCCTAATATAAAACTAGGTAAAAAGGGCATGAGATAGCCCTCAAGGATGGGAAATGAGTAATGAAGTGAACCTCTTATTTGGTTTCTGTAAATAGCCTGCACTATAAGCCTTAATAGCCCACACTGTAAGCCTTAGTAGCTCACACCATAAGCTGTAGCAGCCTGCCTCAGACCACCAAGGTCATAGGAGGCTGATACCACACTCTGCTACCCCCACCTAAGGAATTGTGCAAAGGCTGACCTCCAAGGTCATAGGAGACTGGTACCACACTCTGCTACTCCCACCCAAGGACCTGCGCAAATGCTGACCACCAAGGTCATAAGAGAATGATTGGCCCATGAGGGGCTTGAACAAATTAAACTAATTGGCTTAGAAACTATGGGGTGGCACAAACTGACTGGCTAACACCTTGCGGGCTCCTGATATTAAAAAATGATTGGTGTAATGCACAGGCTTTGTTAGAAACCCTATAAAAACTGTCCTGTTCCTGCATTCGGGGCTCTGCAGTCCTCTACCCCTGTGCGGTGTACGACTGTGGGCCCCAGCGCGCTTGGAATAAAATCCTCTTGCAGTTTGTTTGCATCAAGACCGCTTCTTGTGAGTGATTTGGGGTGTCGCCATATCCGGGCAGAGTGTGGGGTCCCCATCTTGGGGTTCCTTCAACCTCAAACTTCACACACAGCAGCCCCCCACCCCCCCGGCCAAAAAAAGTGGCACAGTTTGATATCTGTGGCTTCATGTCTGGCCAACCCATCTGTAAAAATGACGGGAGAGAATCCATGGAGCCACCACCTGGACGCTGTCTATAGCCAATGGTGTCACTCCCTTAAACAGAAATGCGTCTGTTAGGTAGCGATTTCCCCTGAATTGAAACATCCTCTCCAGGAGGGAGGAGGGAAGCTCCTAGGACTCAGGAAGTAAACCAAACTTACAAGTCTGGAGCTTGGAAGATCCCCAGGGCCCCTCCCCAAGGTCAGAGAAGCAGTGACAGGCACTGGGGAGAGGAGACATTCTGACTGGCTGGTGGCGCAGCCTGCGCATGCTGCAGGGAGCTCCGGGGATGGAGACTTTGGGAGTTGTTACTTATGCTGGGACGGGCATTACAGTGATGTGGTCGTCCATTTAAGTCACCCCTCACCCATACTCCTGTTAAGTTAACCCCAATAACCTCACTGGTTCACTAAGCTGGGCTTGGGTGGAATCTGTCTTCTGTGTCCTATCTGGGGTGGTAACACATTTGTACATCTCCCCAGGAAGAGTCACAGAACAGGGTCCACCCCCAGTCTTGGAGACTGCCAATGAGAAACAAGGCGCCTGCTGGAAAGGCAGGTTCCCTCCAGCGACGGGGGCGGGGCAGAGCCCTTCCCATGTTTCTGCTGCTCCTTGGCTTTGGTGCCATCACTCTAGGCTCTGCCTTAGTCATGCACGTGGCCTCGGGCCTGGGTCCTGTGTCCTCTCCTAAGAACTCGTCATTGGACTGGGTCACGTATGTGCTCATCCGAGACTCTAAGCCGCACCCACCCTATGTCCAAGTAAGGTCCCACCTGGAGGTTTGGATATATGTAAATTTTGGGAGCCACATAAACTTGGTGGTGGGTGGAGGGAACCTACGGCAGGGCAAGGGAAGCCCACCCTTAAAGTCGGCCAGATGGGGCAGCAGGAGGGTCCGAGTGTGGGCTACGGCCACTTCCTCACGTCTGCTTAAAGGATGGTCATTCCTAAGCAGAAAGGATACCCACCCAGGGGGTCCCCCTTGGGACTCTCCCTATACCCAGCCCACAGGGCCAGTCTCTGGCATCTGATCTTTACTCTGCACATGCCCCACAGTCTGCCCCAGAAGGGCAGAAGTGAAACTCAGAGATTCATTGCTGGCGACAGTTGTCAAGACTTGGAGCTACAGTTTGGTGTTTGCCCCGTCTGCTTTAAATCTTGGATTGGTTGACGATTCTCTGCGATGCTTAGGGAAAGACTATGGCTTCAGGGCCCGGACATAAGCCAGCAGGGGGCTGTATCCCGCTTCCACAGTCAGTGGGACCTTTTCCTTACCCAGCTGTCCCTGTAGGATGGGCACTGAACAAAAGGGCTGATTCTCAGGGAGAGTGGCCGGGGTCCACGTACTGGGGCCCGGGAACAACCAAATGGGGAAGACTGTGGGGTCCTGCAAGTACAAGGACGGAGGCGGAGAATCAGGGGAGTAGCTGGGAGTGGGGGAGGGGCAGAAGCAGACATAGGTTGGGGCCTAGAACCACCCACAGGAGCATCTTGAGGACAGCCATTCACTGTCTCTTGAAGCCAGCTGAACTGGGGCCTGCTGCACTCTTAACAAGATTGATGACCTGGGTCAAAAGCGGGGAGGGTGGGGCACTGCTCCAGGACAGCCAAGACCCCCCCCCCCCCGGCCCAGGCCGTCCTTTCTCCCGTGCCCTGGCAGACAGACAGACAGCAAGTAAAAGCCACCCATGCCCACCTCCAGTTCCCCTGGGCTAATGCTATCACCACAGGGGCCAGGCCCTGGTTCAGCCAGCATGGGGTGGGGTCTGAAGCCTCCAACTCTTCTGGAC
Organism: Jaculus jaculus; assembly: GCF_020740685.1. Classification (NCBI taxonomy): domain Eukaryota; kingdom Metazoa; phylum Chordata; class Mammalia; order Rodentia; family Dipodidae; genus Jaculus; species Jaculus jaculus. Next base: position 151,068,535 of record NC_059102.1, on the reverse strand, counting down.
TCAGAAGAAGAGCAGACTGTCCTCGGTCTGAGGACTCTGGGGGCTGGCGCTCCTGCAGTTCAGCTCCAGGCAAGAGCTATGACCCACTACTCCTCCTGCCCACGCGCCAGGCGGGGCCTCAGAATCATTCTTCACGCGGGCTCACAAAGATGACAGCAGCCTGCCTTCTGCGGCAGGGTCTACCCCTTGTGTCCTGTGGGCGGTCTGGGAGGCAGGGATTCAGCAAGGACTTTGAACAAGGCCGAGTCAGACTCTTCTACCCACTCCTCATGTGCTGCCAGTGAGTCTGGCCACCCATTCAGGCTCAGCACGGGTTCTGACATCAGCCCAGCCCTTAAGGCCAGCAGAGGCTCTGATGGGCCACGCACCTGACCACAGGGCTTGGAAGCCCAAGAGTGACTGCAAGGATCCGGCCATGGCCCCAGCCTGTCTGCTCAGAGGGCTGGGTGGCACCCAACAAGCTCCAGATTTTCTGGCATGACAGAACTTCCAACAGAATCAAGGGCAGGGCTCTCACTCCTTCCAAGACCACACTAGCTGCGCGATCCACTGCCTGTGAACGATGCCTGTGAAAGGAAGGGAAGGGGACAAACATACCATTGTTCCCCCACCAGGGGCAATGACACATAGCAGGGAGGGAGGGTATGCATAGGACAGCCCCAGAAACATACACTGTCCACACAGGACAATGCAGGTCTAAGCTTGGGATGTAGACACACTTATACACAGGTGGACAAACACGCACATACCTCGGCACCCACAGGATGCACCCGCAGGTGTACACGTGTGATGGTTTGAATATAGCCTCGTGTGTCTGTGATTAAGCCTCACATTTAATGTCTAGCTATTGGAGCCTTGAAGAGGTGTGGTGTTTCAGCTCAGTTCCACTCGCAGCACTTGACTGTCTGCTCAGTCCTTCCTACATGCTACCAAGCTGTGATGGCCCGCCTCCTGCTCCTGTGATGCTTTTCCTACAATGATGACACTTCCACCCAAAACCTGAAGCTGGGCTGGAGAGATGACTTAGCAGTTAAGGCGCCTGCCTACAAAGCCAAAGGACCCAGGTTTGATTTCCCCAGGGCCCAATAAGCCAGATAGATGCACAAGGTGGAACATGCATCGGGAGTTTGTTTGCACTGGCTGGAGGTCCTGGGGCACCCATTCTTTCTCTCACAAATAAATAAATAAAAACTTGAAGCCAGGGCTGGAGAGACGGCTTAGCAGTAAGGCATTTGCCTGCAAAGCCTCAGGATCCCAGTTCAATTCTCCAGGACTCATGTAAGCCAGATGCACAAGGGGGCGCATGCATTTGGAGTTCGTTTGCAGTGGCTGGAGGCCCTGGCGTGCCCATTTTCTCTCTCTCTCTCTGCCTCTTTCTTTTTCAAATATATAAATAAGCAAAATACATTTTTTGAAAAAAGGAGGTAACGTCCTGACAACAGTGGACAGTCATGCCCAGTATCCACATGGACCAGAGGTGCAGTGCTCAGCTCATCCCATACACCCACGACCCCCTCCGATCTCAAGTCACGCAGCCCCAAGTACTCCTTCCCACGCCAGCTGCTCTGGCCTTTTGTCTGCGGTGACTCACAGGAGTGAATGGAACATTCAGCTGGCTGCGGAGGTGGTAGCCTGGTAGGGGCTCTAAGCCCACGCTCAGGACTCTCTTCTTGAGGGGCTGAAGCTGCTATGGCTTCACGAACACAAAGTGACATGGGGGAGGAGTCACAAGGAGCCTTGGGCTGTCTCCACATACTGACAGCAGGGCAGGTTCCTAGGCTGCCTGGGAAGGAAGCCAGTACCCACCTCAGGTGGGGACAACTTCAGTCCACCAATAGCAAGCAGTCCTGCCAACAAATATGAAGGGACGGGGGGCCAGATGCTATGGCAGGTGGCCTCTCTAGAGTTCCCAATAACCCATGTGGTCAGTGTGCAGAGGTGACCAGCAATGCAAGGGGAACGGGAGCCGCCCTTCCCTTGAGACATGCTGGGCTGGGAGAGAGGTGCCACCGAGTCTCCCTGGAGAGACCTTCCCAGCAAAAACACTTGAGCCCCCCCCCCCTCCACAGACACTGAAGGGCAAAACAGCTCACAGACCCACCTCCAAGTACGAGGCGGCTGGTCTCGCAGCCCCTCTAGGAGACAGGCACAAAGCTAGGTTATTTAGGGATCCCACAAAGCTGAGAACCTCCCAGAAAAGATCCAGGCAGCTGCCTGCACTCAATGAAGGAGGTAGGTTGCGATGCGCCTGATGAATTGGATTAATTACACACGAGCCAGAGAAAAACGCCACTTCCTCCAGAAAACTGTTCTTCCCTTTAATAGGCACTCCACTCACATGGCCCTGCCCGCCTCCCTCAAATTAGAATGCAGCTGCAACCCAAACCCATATCCAAACCCAAACTACAACGCCCAGGCGGAGTACATCATGCCTGCGTGCTCCACAACCCCCCCCCCCCCACTTCACCCAGCTACAGTGGCTCTCAGGTGAGTAAGTCTGGGAAGATGCTGTCATCTTCGTCATTTAGGGGCAGGCCCCAGCTGCCCAGGTCCAAGTCCCATGGCTCCAGGGAGAACTCCTGGGAGCTGGGCTCAGGATCCATCAGGAAGCCTGGCTCTGTCCTGTCCACTGGGCTGTTCCTGGACAGGACGGGGTCTTCTCTGCCCTCCACTGACCCTGGAAACAAAAGGCACATTAGCAGAGCGGGCAGGTGACCTGGATGCCAGGCAGCACACAGGGACTCTTGCTCTAGCCACTGCCTTGCACATTCCAAAAGCCCTTTGCCCCTCAGGGGGAAACGTGGGCCTGTTCCTGTCCTCCCTGGTACAGAGGCTGGTGGGGAGGAGTAAGCCCACTCTCGTGGGAGAATCTCTCTAGAGCCACGAGAATGTTCCCCCAGAAGAGGCATGACATGTAACTTGCTCAGATGCTTTGGTGGACCCAACGAGGTCAGGCTCAGGGGCACTGCCAACAAAGAGGTCTAAAGAAAGATACAGGCCATCAGGCAGCCACTTTCACATTACGTACTCATGTTTCTGCCAGTCATTCAGACCACCAGCCAACAGAGGGGGAAGACCAGAAATCCTGGGTCACAGAGCAAGCTAGGTTTCAGCACATCCCCCACCCATCAGGCTGGACAAGAGGCTCCAAAGCCTGGGCCGGTGTCAGCCAGAGAAGGTAACATGAACCCCCAAACCCACTCACCCACCCACCAGTCAGGACTGGTGGTTAGCAGGAAGGACAGCTCATCTTTCACGGCCATGGCCTCTGCCGGGTACCTGAAAGTGAGAGGATCCACTGAGTGGCCACAGCGCACCCAGGCCAAAGAGGCTCAGTGTCAAGTCCAGGCCTGAGTCCTGACGAAGGCCCCTCCCCTTCCAAGGAGGCCCAGCCCCCGCCAAGCATAGACACCTCTTCATCATGGCAGGGCCGGAGTCCTGTTCAACGGAGATCTCTGCTGGCTTCCCCAGCCACAGCCTCATGGTTCCATCTGCCTCCCACGCCCCAGCTGGTGTGTGCTCCCAAAACACAAACTCATTTCACCATCAGCCCAAACAAAAGACAATTAGTAGACAAAAAAATGTTTTCAGAAACACTCATCTGAAAGCCACATGGCCAAGTCTGGCCTGGGCCTGCTGCCTCAGTCTGCCTCTCAATGGGGAGAAAATGAGTGCTGGAAGTGTCCAAAAGTGGAGAAAGGCCGAGAGCTTGGGTCAGAGCTGACTGTACCTACGTGGCAGCTCACACACACATGCGCACAAGCACCCACCTGATATCCGGCTCAGGTGTCACTCCCACAGTGGCCTCCTCAGCCAGGCTGCCTAGAGATTCCTCCTCTCTGGCCAGGGGTGCCGCCTGACACAACCCACCAGCAACAAGCTCCCTCATCTCGGGGGAGGTTGACTGCCAGGATCGAGGAAGCCAGAGTAGGGGTCCGGGCCCCAGGCTGGAAGGCTCTGCAGGGGACGGGACAGCTCGGTCCTTGTGATTTACACCAGGGTCCTGCCCTGCAACGTGACCAGGTGGAAGGAAGCCAGAAGTAGGGAGCAGTCCGCTAACCCAGCAGGGGAGCCTCTGGAGGCAGGGGTCCAACCCATGGGCAGCTTTCTAGAGGTGGTGCCCCCTGGGTCTCAGGTCACCCGCATGGGCTCAGATCTGGGAGTTCCCTCAGCAACTTCTCCCTGACTTCTGGCTCCACCCTCAGGCCTGCCCCAAGCTAGGTCCCTCCCTAACAGAGGTCACATTTAGAAACCCTACCTGGCCAGTGATAACTTCCAGACATGGAAAACATGCAGCGAGTGATGGCCAGGAAAGGCAAGCAGAGAAGGTGGACATGGTCATCAGAGACACCCCAGGGGTGACCCAGAGTCACCTCTGACAGACCAGAGCTTGGCATGAGGTAACAAAGGTCCATCCATGACAGAGGGCCTGGAAAGGCTGAGGGCCTTTCTTCCCCAGTTTTAGCACAAACAGAGATGAAGACAGGCCTGGGGGAATGAGGGCCCTGACTAAAGGAAGTGCAAGGGCGCAGGAGAGGCAACGTGATGGCATATTGGCTGGCTGACTCTGGACACAGGTGGGGCTGCTGACTAGGATGTTCCACAAAGACCCAGGGGTGTAGGGGATGTGGGGCAGAGGCAAAGTGTACACTTTCTACTTGACATAAAAACCAAGGTAACACCCCTCCCCCCCCAGGTCAACCCCCATTGTTTTGTTTTGTTTTGATTTGTTTTGCTTTGACGTACAGAATACAATGCAAAACCTCTAACCTCCATTTAGGCTCAGTGCCCACTACTTCAGGGTCAGAGGTCACTCAGCTCACACTTGGTGTGATTACACCCTCCAAACTTACCAGGGCTGGAGGGTGGTTTCTCCAGCAGCTCTGAAGCCCTCCGCACAGCCTCACTCTGGTCCATAGCCAGCATCCCACAGGGCGCAGGGTCCTTCAGCCTGAAAGGGGGGCAAACGTGAGAACTCCATAAGGCCAGAGCAGAGCCTAGTAATGCTGTCCTTCCCGGCTGAGTCGGCTGCCTGTACCACCTCTCCAAAACACACCCTGGCACGCCAGGCCCTTGAAGGGGCAGCGCGAGGATGCTCTGAGTGAGCAGGTGGGAGAACGTGACGGTACTCCCAGGTAGGTACTGGCTGTGAACACACAGCTAGGCCTGCAGCTCCGCCTCCCGGGAACAGATGAGGACTCTATGTCAGCTTCCCATGGGGGTTCACGGTGCCACAGCTGGACCGCGAGGGAAACTTACAGAGTTACTCCAGACGCCGCTATCCCAGGGTCTGGCTTGATGTCTGCCACCTGACTCGCCTTGGTCAACTGCAGAACATCATCCTGCCGCATGCACCACGATGCCCCGTAACGCGCAGAAATCTGAGGTTTACACACAAACCAACCAGATGGTCAGTTGGAGGGAAGGCAACCGGTAAACACACACACACCTGTTTCCCAGGTGCCCACAGAGCCAGAGGATTCCTTGAGCTTGGCCTGAACTCGGGATGGGGGGCAGGGACGCTGGGGGCAACCCCAGCTAAAGGTTCCGCAAATGCATCTCACTGTTCCCGAGTCAGGCTGCACCCATCTGGACACCTGGCCACAGGGGGCTAAGCCAGACTCTCACCATCACTGACAGTGGCTCTGCTTTGGAGGTTGGAGCTATTCTAGAGCCACACTGGACTCAGGAGGGGGCGGCAGTCTTTGCCTCTCATCTGCCTAGCCTTCTCCCAGCGTCAAATGTCCACAAGGAGTCTAGGTGGTTCTTGGCTGGGGTGGTACATGGAGGCCCAGTTCCCCCTTACGTTGGCACCAAGCACGGGGCAACGGATCAACAGAATTAGGAGAGGACAAGAGCTATCCCAAGAAGTATACGAAGAAGTACAGTCTGAACGCATCGCAAGGTCCCTTGGGCTAAGGAGGGCAGAGGTGCAAAGGAGACAAGATGAAGCTGGAAGGGCTCAGGCTGCATGGGAATAAAAGACCACCACGCAACGAGGTACACTGCAAGGTGCTGATGACGCCCACCTGCTTATAATTCATGGACAGCTGCTCCGAGTCAGGAGTCAGGGCGTGAGCAAGCTGGAGGAACTGCACAACCATCTCTAGCACGGTGGCCATGTCCTCCCGGCGACCATCGAAATGGGGCAGTAGGGCTCGCAGGCGATCACAGCTCTTGGAGATCCGCCTCCTGCTTCCAGACAAGGAAAGTCTGGTAACTTTGCATGGCCTTCACCAGAAAGGACAACAGACCCTGAGACCCTGAGACCCACCCGGGGCAACCTGAGGGCCTCTCAGACAGTAAAAAGATCAGCCCGAGCCTTTGGGACCCTCATCACAATGAGGCTGCCCAGTGCTGACTGAGCCCCACAGCAATGGACCATCGCTGCTTTGGGGTACAGCAGGGAAGGATGAATCCAAGCCAGTGGTCTAGATGACCTTGCTAAAATACGTTAGCTTCTGGATGACCAGGGCTTCATACCAAAGAGGGGTCTGCCGTGAGGGTCCTGGCCATCCCCACCCCCATGGGCGAGTTTACCTAGAAACCTTTTAAAGCTCTCCCCATCTACATGAAACTTGGGTCAAACCACACTTACTCCCCTCCTCTCTCAGAAACCACCCACCCTGGAGCTGCACGCACCTGCGTTCCCTCTCACTGATCACATTCCTTGGGAGGGAGCAGTACAGCTCCTTGGTCACTGTAGGGGCCAGGGCCAGGGCCAGGCTCAAGGCCAGGCCCGAGACCTGGGAGGGCTTCTGGGAGCCGATCAGAGCCTCAGGGTGAGGAGAGTTGCTACAGAGAACAGAGCCGAGAACACCATGCTATGAATCCCACTACTATGGTGCCAAAATGTCGGATTTGAGCATCTAGGGGGTTGTGGTGGACAAGGCTTCTGTTGCCCAGGAAAACCCTCTGTGCAGCTCGGCACCCCCTCCTCCTCTCCCTCCAGGCCAACGTGAGGGCTCGGCCCTGTTGGACCAGGCAGCGTTGAGGATGTTAAGCCCTGGACAAAGGCCTTGGGACCTGACAACTCCAGAATCTCCCAAACCACGCTTCACCTGAATCCATCCTGGCCTTGGGCTCCCATACTCCGAGTAGCCTGCTCACTACCACTGGCCTCCATAGGCAGGAAGCTGCAAGATAGGAAGCCCCGAACTGGGTCCACTAGCTAGCTACATCCTCCCACCAGAGCTCTGCTCACTCCCAAAGGGCTCTCTTTCCATCCTGCACCTGGTCCGCAAGCCCGCCAAAGCCAGGCGCAGACTACGTGCACCACGCCCCCTGTCCATGTTCCACTTGCCCGGCTTGCGCCGTCCCGGGCACACCGAGCGCTTGATTTGCCCACGCAGCTTGCCCCGCCCCCACCTCGTGCTTGCCTCGCCCTCGCCCTTGCCCTCACCAAGCCCTTTAATTGCCCACGCAGCTTGCCCCGCCCCCACCTCGTGCTCGCCCTCGCCCTCACCAAGCCCTTGATTTGCCCACGCAGCTTGCCCCGCCCCCACGTCGCTTTGCCCCTCGTGCACACCAAGCACTTGATTTGCCCACGCAGCTTGCACCGCACCTCGCCTTCGCCCTCGTGCACACCAAGCACTTGATTTGCCCACGAAGCTTGCGCCACCCCTGCCTCGCGCTCACCCTCGCGCTCACCAAGCACTTGATTTGCCCACGAAGCTTGTCCCGCCTCCGCCTCGCGCTCACCCTCGCGCTCAGCAAGCACTTGATTTGCCCACGGAGCTTGTCCCGCCCCCACCTCGCGTTCTCACCAAGCACTTGATTTGCCCACGCAACTTGTCCCGCCCCCACCTCGTGCTCACCAAGCGCTTGATTTGCCCACGTGGCTTGTCCCACCCCCCCCCACCTCGTGCTCGCCCTCGCGCGCGCGCGCTCACCAAGCACTTAATTTGCCCACGCCTCGTGGTAACTTGCCTAGCTTGCCCCGCCCCCGCCTCGTGCTTGACTTGCCCAATTTTCCCCACCCCCATCACGTGTTCCGCTTGCCGCTCCTCACGTCCCGCCTCCAGTCCCCTTGACTACTAGCGGGACAGTTCGTGCTGGAGAACTTGCCAGAAAGTAGAGCGTGCAGGTCGTTAGGGCTCCCCAGTGGAGTGTCCACCCCGCCCTGGCGCGGCGGCTGGTTCCTTCCCACTCTATCTCTTCCATGGCGCTCAGGGTCATTCGGAATGGCACCCTGCCCTCAGGAGTTCACAGGCTTCAGTGGGAGTGAGAGTCTGGTCTGCGGACCTATGGGATTCTCAGTTCAGTCCCAGGAGTGCTAGAGGGTGCCCAAGCATGCACGCCCTTCCCATACCGTTCTCTCTGGCATATACCCCCGCTGGAGGGCGTGCTCGCCATTACCCTACAGGGCAACCAGAGCGAGGCGGCACCTTCCCGCCGCGCTTCCCCCTATCCCCAAGCATCTGGCTCAGGTCGCACGCGGCTAAGAGAACTTGCGTCCTGGGGCCATGCGCTGAAAGGCCTGCTGAGCCCCAGCCCCAGGACTTCCCTAGTTGCCAGCGGGCCTCTGGATGCACCACGCTACCTCTTGGCTCGCTGCAGGAGTTGTTGAGTAAATATTCACGGGAGGGAAAACAATAAGAGCGTCGTTCTCTTTCAAGGAGAGATTCCAAGGGTGAGCAGTGTTCAGTGAAGGGGGTCCTCTAGGAATGTCAGCATTTCAGGTGAGCTCAGGCGGGTGGGGGGGGGGGGTAGTTGCTGAAGACTCAGAGGAGGAGGGGAGTGGGTCTGAGCCTGCGAGTGAGAAGTAGAGGGGCTCAGCACTAGGGGCTCAGAGCCAGGCCAGTCCCCAGATGGGGCAGGTAGAAAGTAGGTATGAAGCCAGGCTCACTCGCAGACACACTGTGTCTGGTATTGGTGAGGGCTGTGAAATGGAGCCAGAAATCCTTGGGAACATTCACTTTTGCTAGCGTATGCCAGGGCTGGGCTTTATAGGGATGGGGCAAAGCCGCTCCTGCCCTTGGAGAATCCCCCAGCAGAGCCAGCCTAGAGATTACAAAGGCCCATTTCACCTTCCTTTTCTGGCTGGAGGGCAAGGGCAGCTGGAGTTCTAAGCTTTGGCTCTCCCGAGCAGAGTTGGACCAAATGCTGGTTTTCCTAAAACCCTCAGAAATGTCACCAAATTTGCCAGGTTCTCTCAGGTCTGACAACTCGGAATTATCTCTGGTAACCCAACAGGGCCATCTCCCTGCAGGACTCCTGTTGAGGTGTCAAACCCAGGCAAGGCGCCTGGGCATGGCCATCTGAGTTTCCCAGGTGGTGGAGACCTGCAAGAGTAACAGCTAGGTATTGGGCAGGTGAGGGGCCTGGCAGAAAGGCCAAGTCCTGCTGGAGATGACACCTAACCAGGGGAGATGGAACAGGCTGAATCTCTTCTGGGGACTACAGCCCCCAGTGGGAAGCTGGGTTGGTGTCCCAGGCCTGGAGAAAACGGATGGAGTTGGCTCAGCCCTCTCTCGCCCAATTCTTTTGAGTCCCAACCTCTTTGTCTCAGTATCTGCCTCCTGCACTGCCATAGTTCTGGTTCAGTGAGAGTTTTGGGTCTCAATAAGCAGAACTGGAAGTTACAGACTTGAGTTAGGCAGGGTGCGGTATCTGTCACGGAAGGGAGGGGCCTGCAGTGAGACCCTCTCCTTTCTAGGTCATCATCTTTGGGTCGTTTCGTTGGGCATAGTTGTGGGGGACGCACCACCCCCCCATCAGCCATTATTTAATAAAAGATGCTCTGGTTGGGCCTGGTAGTGCACACCTTTGATCTCAGCACTGGGGAGGCTGAATTATGGCGATTGTTGTGAGTTCAAAGCTAGCTTGAAACTTCATAGTGAATTCCAGGTCAGCCTGGGCTGGAGTGAGACCCTACCTCGGAAAAAGAAAGGAAGGAAGGAAGGAAGAAAGAAAGAAAAGGTGCTGTGCTCGGTGGGAAGCCAGGCAGGAAGCGCTGCAGTTTCTGCTTAACCTGGGGTCTAGCCTCCTAGCCCGGCAGATTCCTAGCAGTGTAGCGCACTGAGGCAGCTGTCCATGGGGTCTAACTTGTAGGCTCTGCCCAAGTGACCTTTGTCTAGAAGCACAAGGCAGCAGGGAGTTGTCGGGACACAGCAACGCGATGCCTTCTGTGCGTGCCAACTTTAAACTCAGGACCCACTGTGACCCACATGGGCACTTGCGGGATTAAGAGTCCCAGTAGCATGTAGTGTGAGAACGTGCTTGCGGTTTCTAGCCATTACCGCCTCCTTCCTGGTTTGGGGAGGGGGGTTCGGGTACGGAAGATTTCCAGAGATGGCAATGGAGCATGCCCCATGACAGGGTAATAGAAGACCCTCCAACTTCGGGCAAGTCTGGGCCTCACACCATCAGGGTCCCGATGCGGCCAGCAGGGGTCGCGCGCAGACAGGCTCCGGCACCGCGGCGTTGGACCCGCTGTTTTTTTTTTTTTTTTCACCCACAATTTGATTGGGAAAAAAAAAGACTTAAGTGTTTCAGGAGCAAAGCCAGGAAAGAGGCAGCAGAGGCTCCCACCTCGTTTCTGTCTCCGCACGGGTCTGCATGCCGCTACCCGACGGGGCGCACAGCCCTGGGGGTGCCAGCCAAGGGGTGCGCGCCAGGGGCTACACCAACCGGACCTTCGAGTTCGACGACAGCGACTGCCGATGCGCCCCCAGGTACGGGCTGCTGCGCTCCCCCTTTCCCTGGGCTAACACCTCCCCGTGGGAACCCCCAGGCCTCCCCGCCCCGCGCCTTCCAGGACACTCCTCCCGTGCACCCCAGGCTGCAGACCCTCATGCACCAGGCCTCTTGTCCTCCTTGGGGAGCAGTGGTGCCCCTTGGGGCAGGGCTGTGCTTCCTGGAGCAGGGCGGAGGGGGCTGGAGACATTTATAGGCTCTGAGCCTTTCGGGGCACGCAGGCAAGGTGCTGTGAGGACTTGCAGAGGCGCTTCTCCTCACTCCACTCCGAGGGGGTCGGGGTGCGGTATGCGGAAACCCCCCCCACCCCCCGGCAGAGGTACCTCACACTGGAGATTTTCCCGGAAGCCCCTCTCAGGCAGAGCCCCTTTGGGTAGAGAGTGTGAGTAGTTCTGTGGTCCAGTTATTTGGTGACTTTCTGGGGGTGGTCACTTCTTTGGGATTCCTGACTGCCCATTCCTGAGAGGACACAGTCGACCGAGACAGGCTTCCAGGTGAGCTGGGACACAGTCCTTCCAAGGCAGCTGCCCACCCAGCTTCTTAGTGTAGATAGAGGGGCATAGGTAGACAGGGCAGTGGCAGTGCTGACCTTGCCTGTGCCCCTATCCTGGTCCTTCCTGCCCCTCCCCACCCCCCAGTGTGACTGTCCCTTCACCGTGTGGCAGGAGCCAGACTCTGGGAACCCTGTACAGAGCCTGCTTCCGCCCACCTGAGCAGGTCCCTTTCCTGTGTGTGCAGCTGGTCTCGCTGGTCTCAGGCCAAACAAACCTGAAGGCAGGCAGTGCCGCTGTTGATGTCGCCTCTGGGGCCTCATTTCCCCTGTGCAAAATGAGGGATGGCACAAAGTGGCCTTCAGGGGCCATCCTGGAAAGTTACCAGGCTAAGGAGCTATGTTCTCAGCAGGGGCCTTGAGGGTCAGGGCTATTCTTGGAGGTCTCAGGGACAGCATGTGGCAAGGAACATGTGCCGGGAAAGCAAGTGTCCACTTAGTAGTGTCCTTGGGAAATCGATGATGTCTGGCACTCCCCTGGCTGCTCTGGATCAAATAGGTGATGTCTCTTCCTCCGTGGCCTGGTATCTCCCTCCCTGGGCATCCAACCCTGAGTCTATTGCCTGTCTCATTTCATTACCTTCCCCAGACTAGGCAGGAGCACTGTGTCCAGAGTCTAGGCTTCCATCCCAGGCCTGGTGGTACCATCTACCTGGCACTGCCCAGCCCCACCTTCCAAAACCCATGCTTGAGCTGGCCTCTGTATCTGCAGTGATCACACCTACAAGTCAAGCTACTGCCGGGGCTGGAGGGCCCACGGGAGAGGAGAGAGTGCGGCTGCCCTTCTTGGGCAGAGCTGAGGGATGCAAAACAGGAGTTGGAGCAGCTTGGCAGGGTAGGAAAGAGCCGTGCACCAGGCCTCCTTCAAGGTAGCTCTGTGTTTTATACATGGTGAGAAACATAAACTGCAGCACTGTGGTCAGAGGAGACAGCGTCACAAGACGTTCCACCCCCAACCTCTGCCAGCCCACAGCCTACAGTCCTGTGCCAATGGTACTCAGACTATAGGGCTGAAAAATGCAGGTCCGGAAAGGAACTTCTGGCCCTCCCAGTTCCAGGCGTCTATACCCTATACCCCTTAGGGGACCCCGACCTCTGTCCGGCCTCCATGCCTCACCACCCCCAAGACCCCTGCTGTGCAGCCAATGGCCCTAGCCTCCTTCTCCTTCTCTACCTTGCCCCTCCCTGCCTCTGGATCCCACTATCTTGGAAGTAACAGCTACTGTGGTGTGTGTGGGGGGGTGTTGGGGGGGGGAGAATGGTAGTGCTGTCCCAGATCCAGAGAGTCCTCCTCCTTCCTCCCCAGTCCACTTCCCACCACAGCCCTGGTCCTTTCCTGGAACTGTGTATTCCCGACAGGCCACCTCCCAGCCGTGGGATCCTGCAGGACTTGAAGGCTACGGCAAAAGTTCAGTCCTGGCTTCCTACCAGAATCTGTGCCTGTGGCTGGCAAGCCCTCCAGGCCTGTGTTAGTGTGGCAGGAAGTGTCCCAGGACCCTCCCTGGGAAAGCTTAGAGGGCTCAGGGTGCAGTTCTGGCTGGCAGAGGGACAGTTGGGGCCGGAGGGACCTCAGCATTGCCTTAGGCCTAGAGCTTCAGAGGTGACTTCAGAAGAGGTCTGGGCTTAGGACGGGACCCCTTGTGTATCACCAGGAACAGGAGAGCTTGGGGTGTTAATTTCCCCGTCTGTAAGTCTGGAGTCACAGCATGTGTCTTGAGACTCCATTGTGACCGCTTGGGTCAGCAGTGCTCACAGGACCGTGTAGGTGCCTCTCTGGAACTGACCATTTAGCCACTTCCCTGACTTGTATTCTTAAGAGTGAAATTGTCAAGCCCAGGCATTGTGGTGCACGCCTTTAGTTGCAGCACCAGGGAGGCTGAGATAAGAGGATTGTTGGGCCAGCCTGGGATACAGGGCAGGGTGAGTTACAGGTCAACTTGGGCTATAATGAGATCCTGCTTAAAAAAAAATAAAACTTTAAAAAGGAAGGGTGAGAACTGTCATGCCAGAAGATTTGAGCACCAATGAGGATTTTTTCTTTTCAAATTTTTGTTATTAATAACTCCCATGATTATAAAAAATAACCCATGGTAATGCCCCCCCCCCTCCACTTTCCCCTTTGAAATTCCATTATCCATCACTGCGAGGTCATGGGTATCCAGGCCATTTTGTGTCTGGAGGAACATGTTGTAAGGAGTTCTACCTTTCCTTTGGTTCTTACATTCTTTTTTTTTTAACTAGAAACTTTTTTTTCTTTTTTAAAAATTTTTAAGCCGGGCGTGGTGGCGCACGCCTTTAATCCCAGCACTCGGGAGGCAGAGGTAGGAGGATCGCCATGAGTTCAAGGCCACCCTGAGACTACAGAGTTAATTCCAGGTCAGCCTGGACCAGAGTGAGACCCTACCTCGAAAAGAAAAAAAAAAAAAAAAAAAAAAAAAAAAAAAATTTTTAAATTTTTTTATTAACAACTTCCATGATTATAAAAAATACCCCATGCTAATACCCTCCCTCCCCCCACTTACCCCTTTGAAATTCCACTTTCCATCATATTCCCTCCCCATCTCAATCAGTCTCTCTTTTACTTTTAAATATTTTTTTTGTTCATTTTTTATTTATTTATTTGAGAGCGACAGACACAGGGAGAAAGACAGATAGAGGGAGAGAGATAGAATGGGCGCCTCAGGGCTTCCAGCCACTGCAAATGAACTCCAGACGCATGCGCCCCCTTGTGCATCTGGCTAATGTGGGACCTGGGGAACCGAGCCTTGAGCCGGGGTCCTTAGGCTTCACAGGCAAGCGCTTAACCGCTAAGCCATCTCTCCAGCCCTCTCTTTTACTTTTGATGTCTTGATCTTTTCTTCCTCTTATGCAGGTAGTGTCAGGCACTGTGAGGCCATTTTGTGTCTGGAGGGAGCACGTTGTAAGGAATCCTACCCTTCCTTTGCCTCTTACATTCTTTCCGCCACCTCTTCTGCATTAGACCCTGAGCCTTGGAAAGTGTGATAGAGATATTGCAGTACTGAGCACTCCTGTCACTTCTTTCCAGCACCATGATGCCTTCTGAGTCATCCCAAGGCCACTGCCATCTGAAAAGAGAAGATTCTCTACCAAAAGTGAGAGTAGCATTAATATAAGTGTATGAACATTAAGAGAAGGGCTTACTGGGCAGTTTGATAAGCATAGTATATACATTTAGCCAGACAGCAGCAGACGTTACACCTCTAGGGCTCATAACTACCCCTGTTTTAAGTTTTCAGAATCAGGGATGTATTTCCTCCCATTGGTTCCCACCATAACAGACATGCCACTATTGTACCCGTTGGCTCATTTGGCCTGGCTGGCCAATTATAAGGCTTGCAGTGTCCACTATTTAGTATCTTCACTGGTGATATCTCTCTCTCCCATTGAACTGCATGCAGAATGGCTTCTTCCAGCTTTCTGTCAGCTGGTCTACATGGAGGAGGTTATCAGCACAGTTCCAGCAGGATTTCTCAGTGGCCTTGCAGCCCAAGTATGTGGAGTCTTCAGCAATAGGGTCTTACCACCTATTCCTGGTGGGAAGCCAAGGGCCTCACCAATGGCCTATAATGTTTTGGGGGCATCAGGGACCTCCCTGGCCAACAACTCACCGGAACGTATCCCATCCCTGGCACTGAAAATTTTCTAGCAACAATCTATGGCTCCTGAGTGTTATATTGTCCAAAAAAGTAGGTTTTTATATGATATATTTATATCCTCTTAGATTTTGATTAGCCCTCCCTCCACCTTCCCTTTACTCACTCCACCTTCCCTTTACTCAATCTCTTCCCCTGACCTCACTTGGGCCTTTTCACTCCCATTAACTTATTCTTTTACTTACATATATGCATAATACCATCCTATTAAGTACCCCCTCCCTTCCTTTCTCTTCCCTTTTTAAGGATTTTGACACATAGCATCCTGGAGGTAAGACCAGCTCCAACCCACCAGTTCCCAGGGGCAAAATGGCCTGAGACCCCCAAATCCAGTGTGAGAAACTCCTGGCCAGGAAGGCTTGGCCCAAGCCCCCCTCCCTGCAGCTTGTATAGGGGAGTCTTCTGACCTTGTAATTTTTAGTAGCAGTAAAGGGGCAAGATCTCACTGTTTTCGTTTGCCTTTAATTATGGTGAGATCTGTGTTTGTTGGCCTTTCTCAAGTCCTCTTTTACCTGGATGGACAAGGCCATGTGTCCTGGGGCAGCCAGCTCCTGAACACAGTTGGAACCACTAAGGGTGAGGAAGGACCTGTGCAGACCCTTTTCATCTACCAAAGCGTCAGACCTTCTTAACCTGGCACCCCTGCCATTGAACTTCCCTGTGACTTTTTCTTCCCCACCTCAGTCATTGGTGCGGGTCCAGAGACGATGGCCCGCAGGTCCAAGCAGGGCCCCTCTGTCCCTATTGCCATCAGGCCTTCCACTCTTCTGGGCTGTTCGGCACACAGAAAGCTGCCTAAAATGCTTCTTCAGATGAGTCTGCAGTCCCAGTGCAGCTCCTCCGAGAGCTCTGAGCTTTCCCGCTGGGGTGGGATACGTGCACCTCAGGAGATGGTGGTGGGCAGCCGCCTTGGACATGGACACAAAGCCCTACTCCCCCAGAGACGCCTACCTCCTCTCAGCTCAAGTAGTTCTGACGTTTAACTGCTGTGCACAGGAAGCAGCTAGCCTTTCTGCCGTGGTCAGCACAGAGCGGCTGCCACTTCCCACTCTCCGGGCACCGTGCCCGGCGCTCAACTGTCCCCACCACAGTGACGCTGCAGTGTCACCTGCGGGACTCTCCTAGGTGCTGGGGGGGAACACTTAAGAGTGTGCAGTCATGCACATGTACACACAAGCACAAGTGTGCCCGTGTACACACACATGCAGATGCCTATGCAGGCTCACACAAACATACATGTTTATCTGTGGCTTTGTACTGCCTGTGCGTGCGTTTGTGAGCACATGTGCAGGTGTGCATACATCCATACATATGCATTCTGGTCCTCAGGTATACACATGGCTTGCACACGTTACACGTATGTCGCACAAACAACATGCACGCATGTACCATGCACATGTTTGAACACATTTGTGTGTCTGTATGCATAGCACACATCCCTTGCCCAGGCCCCACATATCCCTCATTGTCAAACATGACTCTGCAAGGCTCCTTGACAGTTGTGACATGAGTGTGAGCCCTGGAGGAGTGATTCTTAGCCAAAGGATCGCCACTGTCAGCAGATGTTCCTACCTAAGACCTTAGGATGGCCAGTGGAATGCTGTGGGGGAGAACTGTTTTGTTGTTTTTTTTTTTCCCTTGGGCTTCCTTTGCTAGTCCTGAAGACCAAAGCCCATCTCCCACTGAGGTCAGGGAGGACTGGGACTGCTGATCCGGCTGGTGAAGTGGTGGGGGCAGGGGGTGGGGGTGGGATGTTTAACCATGAGATCAGATGCTGCCCTTGAACCAGGGATCCAGGGATCGATGGGGTGATCTCTGTATTGCATGTGAGCCAAGTACCCAGGGAAACACCTTTCCTACTTGTGGAAAGGAGCCATGTCTAATTTAAGTTTTTTTAATTTTATTTATTTATTTGGGGGGGGGGAGAGACAGAGGTAGATAGAAAGGGCACACCAGGGCTTCCAGCCACTGCAAATGAACTCCAGATGCACGTGCCACCTTGTGCATCTGGCTTATGTGGGTACTGGGAAATCGAACCTGGGTCCTCAGCCTTTGTAGGCAAGCACCTTAACCACTAAGCCATCTCTCCAGCCCTAGTTTTTATTATTTTTTTAAATGGAATCCCATCAAGAGGTCTTGTTCGCTTGCAGCAATGGGTCCACGTGGGCTCCTGTGGGCTGTCATGGGATCTGGAGTTCAGAGTGGCCTGGGGAATAGCTGCTAGCTTTCCTGAATCATGGCACCCAGGTCTGTGCAGCACTGGCCCTTATAAACTACGATGAAAATCCATGCCTAAACCTCCTCTGGCACACGGTGAAGATGTCCCCAGGAGGGCTCCAAGGTGCGGAGGGTTGTCTGCCACATCACAGTCAGTGCATCTCTCCTGGCTGACTGGATGGAGGCCGCCATGGCTTTCCAAACCTCCCTCCCTTCTAAGCTTACTCAAGAATGGCTTCCCATTCTCCAGAGGTGGGATGTCTGCCCTCCCTTCCTTGCTGGTTTATCCTTTTCTCATCTTTGGGCTGCCGCCTGCCCAGCCTGAGTGTCGCCCTGTGTGGGATTGCGCTACAGCTATGCAGGAAAGCCTTGTGTCAGCTGTTGTTACTGTCTTCTGTCCTTCCTTCCTTCCTTCTTTTCTTTCTTTCTTTTTGAGGAATTCACTATGGAGTCTCAGGGTGGCCTTGAACTCACAGCTGTCCTCCTACCTCTGCCTCCCAAGTGCTGGGATTAAAGGCGTGCGCCACCACGCCTGGCTCATCTGTTGTCCTGTCTGATGTGGACCAGGTGTCTGGTTGAGCAGCCGCTGTTGTTCCAGCTGCAATGTTTACAAACAAGCTCCCCTGTGCCTTTGGGGTTTTGTGCATTAAATAAAAGATCTTCTCAGTTCCATCTTTTCCTGCCTTGTGTTCTAATCTTGTCCTTGGCTCAAGGCTATGTGGGTAATCTGATTTTCTTTTATTTTATTATCAAATGGCACTGAATAGGCTCTGGAGCCAAGACCCTGGGCTCCAGGGCTAATCCTGCTAAGTGTGGGGAGACTAGCATCAAGGATAAATTCAGAATGAGGCCAAGGGACCAGCAAGGCTCAGTAAGATATCTTCACCCTCAGTACCTATGCTCGCACGTATGAGGAGATTGTCATCCACCTGGCAGTGGGGCTGTGTCCATTGCCTACATCAACCCTTGTGATGGGTCCAGTGCTCATCACTCCACTAGAGGCCGACTGATCCCAACCCCACTCCCTTCTCAGGCTCAGATCCTAATGTAGATGTAGCTCCTGCAAGGGCTCTCTGGTATTTGGTTTGTTTTTATTTATCTTTATTTTAGAGAGAGAGAGAGAGAATTGGCATGCCAGGGCTTCAGCAACTGCTATGGAACTCCAGACGCTTGCCCCACCTAGTGGGCAGGTGTGACCTTGCCTCACCTTTGTACATCTGACTTATGTGGGATCTGGAGAGTTGAACCTGGGTCTTTAAGCTTCACAGGCAAGTGCCTTAACCACTAAGCCATCTCTCCAGACCTGGTATTTGTCTTTTTTGGTGCTGGTCCCCAAGTGTCACCACTGTGGTTGTAAGTCTGTGTTGATAGCTGATGAGTCCATTCTCACAACCCCTGTGGCTGTTCCTATTCCTGGACATGGACTCTTCAGTGTGAATGTATTGTTGTTGTGTTTTGTTTTGTTTTTTTTTTGAGGTAGGATCTTGCTCTAGCCCAGGCTGACCTGGAATTCACTATGTAGTCTCAGGGTGGCCTTGAACTCACCATGATCCTTCTACCTCTGCCTCCTGAGTGCTGGGATGAAAAGCATGTGCCACCATGCCTGGCTTTGTATGAATTTTTTTTTAAAGAGTTTGCCCTAGTCTAAGATAATATTAATGTGCTTTTGATTGGAGTTCATGAACTGGGCCCATTCATTGGAGAACAGGCCATTAGAACTGGACTGCTGACTTCCAGTAGAGATAGTTTTCAGACCACCTATGTATGGGAAACCATGTGGCCCATGGGTGAGGGTGGGGGCAGATAGAGCCTCTGCCCCTCCCATTCTTGTGTTCCCAGCATTGGTCTCTGACTTCACTGCTTTAGCTCTTGGTGTATGAGTGCCCCAAAGCTTGGTTCCTGCTTGATGCGGCACCCCTGATTCCCTTGGGTTTCCGTGTAAATAGTTATACCAGATGCAAACCCAATCACCACTTTTTCCTTTCCAGTCATTACTCCCCTTACTTCTTGTATTGCGTTGCCCAAAAATGGGGGCAGCGGGGACCTCTTCATTTTCCTCTTTCAAAAGAGGTTAGCCAGGTGTGGTGGTGCATGCCTTTAATCCCAGCACTTCGAAGGCAGAGGTAGGAGGATCGCCGTGAGTTCGAGGCCACCCTGCGATTACATAGTGAATTCCAGGTTAGCCTGGGCCAGAGTAAGACCTTACCTTGAAAAACCAAAACATAAAAAAAAAGAGGTTGAATGCCTGGTGTGCATGAGACATGTCTGTGCCCTTATTCTCTTCAGTTCTATGTGTGACCCTTTGGCCACCAAGGGCACCAGTTGAGGAGAGAGAAGAGTCTGTCCTGGACTTCAGAAAGGTTCTGCCACCAGTCCAGGAGCAGTGAAGCACTGGGTTAGGGGGCGAGTGTAGCATAAGCACCCTCTGATCTCCACCCTTCTGGTGCTCCTTTCACTCTCTGAATCCAGGTGTCCTCAACCTGGCTAGAGCTGGTGACACCTGCTTGGAGGTGGTCACAGGAGTCTGTGCTACCACATGGCTCATCAAGGTGCCTGGCACTGGGCACAGCTTCTGAGAAGGTTGCGGGGTCAGGATATGAGGTAGCCTTCCTGACCTGTATGCTGGGTTGTGTCCTCCTGTCTCTTGGCCTCTCTGGTTGGATCCAAAGGCTGGTGGCCCAAGACTGAGCTCTCCAAAGGGTCTTCCAGCTGACCTAGAACAGGGTGGTCCTGGAGGCTGATTCACCCACCCAAAACTAGGATCGCCAGGCACTGTGCAACACCACTCAAGCTCGCTGTCTCCTTAGTGCTCTACAGTTTTGTCCTGCAAAAACAGCATGGACATATTTATTTCCAGATGAGGCCTTGACCAATGGACAAGGCTGAGCTACCAAACCTGGACTGACGGACTAGGGCTGAGCCATGCTTGTGCCATTGGGACCCTAAACCATCATTGGGTCCCAGAACATCCCTGACAGGAGCAGTTGCTCTTTGCCTGGGCTGCTGGGCTCTCCTGGGTGGGTGATGCCCTCCTGCTGGCCCCGACCCTAGGGGACTGTGGTTCCCATGGGTTAAACTCCACACCTGTCCCAAAGGTGGAGTGAGGGCCTGGGAGCTGAGCACCTTCCTTAAGCTACAAAGCACCCAGGCAAATGTGGGTGGGTACCCCTCCCTCAAGTGGCCTGGGCATGCTCAGTGGCCTTCCCAGTCATGGTGACACCCTCACTTGTTTCTCAGGTCACTGGTTCAATCTCCAAGATTTGGGAAAGTCTTCCTAATTTTACCAGCTGACCTGCTTGTGTTTATTTATTATTTTGTTGTTGTTGTTATTTATTATTATTTTTATTTAGAGAGAGGGAGAGAATTGGTCCCAGGGCCTCATCCACTGCAATACAACTCCAGACGCTTGTGCCACCTAGTGGGCATGTGCGATCTTGCGCTTGCCTCTCACCTTTGTGCATCTGCTTCCCGTGGGATCTGGAGAATTAAACACAGGTCCTTAGTCTTTGCAGGCAAGCACCTTAACTGCTAAGTCATCTCTCTAGCCCATAACTGCTTGTCTTTCTCACAGAAGACAGAAAGATAACTGGCCATCTCAGGGATCCCAGGCTGCCCCCTTGCACCCTAAGGCTGGCGACAGTCACACAGGGAAGGGGGTTAGAGTAGAAGAGGATTGGGGGGCCAAGTGGGACATGGTAGCTGGGCCAGAGATGTTCTAGCCCACCTCTAAGGCTTCCCTGTGCCTCTTCTTCACCATGAGTCCTCAAAGGCTCTCTTTAGCATGCCTGGACCCTGCTCTGTCTACCAAGCTCAGTCCACATGGGCTGCAGCCTTTAGCCACATCCCTTCTACCTTGGGCCTCTTTCCAAGAGGCCCTGGAGCCCCTGGCCCTTGGCCCGCACAACAAACAGTCAAGTTCATGTGGGTGAGGGGGTTGGCTCTGCTGAGTGAACCAGGAAGGATGCCAGGAGGTCTGTGGGATGCCCGCTCACGGTGTGTGCTCGCTCAACTGTCCCGGTAATGCACTAGGGTTCCAAGGGCAGCTTGTCCTTGTCACTCAACCCAAGCCACAGCTGAGCAGAGGCAGGGCTCCAGGTCTCTGTGTTCCTGGCATACTTCCTTCTCCTGTGTCCCCTGAAGCAAGTGGGAATCTCACCAGCCAACCCCCTCCCACCTCGGCTGGATGTCAAGGCTAGGAGAACCCAAAGTGCCTAAAAGGTGGAGGCTTCAAGAGCAGCAGCTCCTGGGGACCCAGTGGTCTCTTAAGGGTTTGCTTTCGGTGGGATTGACCATGAAAATGTACTCCTGACCCCTGGCCACATGGTTCCCCAACTGCCAGCACCTCCCCAGGCCCTGTCAGCTTGTGACTAAGGAAAAACAAGCGGCTCTGCTGATGCAATTAGGAAAATGTTATTTTTCAGAGGTTGCCAAATCTTGGAGGTTGAACCTGTGACCTGAGAAACAAGCGAGGGTGTCACCATGGCTGGGATGGCCACTGAGCATGCTCCAGCCACTGGAGGGAGGGGTACCCACACTTGCCTGACTGTTGCTTATCTGGTGTATTGGGGGGGGGAGCAAGATTGACACCTAGTAAAGGGGATGTCCCCATTCTTCCCAACTTGAAAGTGAGGGTTCGTCTAACCCCTGCCAGGGACCTGATGCCTAGGTGAGCGGCCTCTGAGCCCAGATTCCTAAGGCCATATGGTCGGAGCAGCACACTTCGGCATCTGCCTGAGCCAACCACTCTCCTTGTCTTCTGTCTTCCCGTGGGTCACGCAGCCTATGACCTACTCAGATAGGCACGAGTTAGAGAACCCCCTGCCCCTCTGTCCTCCCTTGAACAGTTAAGATGTACCCTGGGAGGCTGGTGGGCTGTCTGCTTTTGGAGGAGCAAGACAGGGGCATTGCTCAGTCAGGCATTTGGGGAGAGGGGTTCCACTCCCTGCATAGAGGCAGAACTGAGGATGGCTTGGGACTGAGGCTCCCCTGGAAGCCATGCCAAGGGACAAGGAGCACATGATATTATTGGTGGGGCCAAGAATCCAGGGATCAGGCCATCATCCCTCACCTGTACCAGAGTCCCCTCCGTCCCGTCCCCCCCCGCGGGCCCCCAGATTCCTTAGCCCATCAGTGCAGTGGGACTAAACCTCTGCTGTCCTTGTGGGTGAGCTGCTTGCTGGATCTGGCGCAGTGAAAAGGGGCACCACAGGTGTCTGGTGATCTCTGGGCTTGCAGGGCAGATGAGCAGGACCTACTGCCCTAAAGGGTTGGGAACTAGGACCTAGGGTGGCTCTGCTGTCCCTTCTCTAGGTGTTGCATGTAGCGATTACAGCCAGACTTGGATATGGAAGGAGAGGGGTACAGGAAAGGTCAGAAGTTGGAAGGAGTGCAGCTTACCTGGAACCCTCCTAGTGTACCTGGGCTGTCCCATACACGTGCTCTGTGTGTGACTCAGGTGACTGGGGCAGGAGTGTCTGGAATCCCAGAGTCCTGGATCTGGGCTGACATGGGCTGCTTGGTTCTGAGAGGGGAGTGTTGACAAACAAGGACCTCTCCCTAACTGTACTGGTCTGTCACCACCTCTGCCCACCCGGCAGGGAGATGCTGGGAGGAGGCCTTGAAGGCCTGAGATGCCTGAAGTTCCCATTCTTAAGGGAAGGCTGAGCAACTGGCCTTGGAGCAGACTGTGGGGGAGGGGAGGCTTGCATGGCCTTGATCCAGGGAACTGGGAGGGGCGCCCACGCCAGTCCCAGGGGGATGGTTGAGAGCGCGGTCCCGGAGTTGGCTATGACCACTCTCACCTCCCAAACCTTAGCATCCCGCGGGGTCCGCGGGGCCCTCCGGCAGGCGCCCCGCCCCCGCCCCCCCGCAGGTGCCCGCCCCGCCTCGCGGGGGTCGCGGAGGGCGGACTGCGCGGCGCAGGGGGGCTGCGCGCGTCCGGCGAGGGCGCGGGCATTGAGGGGCCGCTGCCGGGTGCCCGCAGGCGGCCCAGCGCGGGGGACGGCGGCTGCGGGGACGTGCTCTGGGACACCGCCGGCCTCAAGATGAACGATCTGGACTCGGACGTGCTGCCCTTGCCGCCGCGGTACCGCTTTCGGGACTTGCTGCTGCTGGGAGATCAACCTTTTCAGAACGACGACAGGTAGGTCATCGCCCCCCCCCACCCCACACATACCCGGAGCCGCGCGGAGCTGTCCGCGGTGCTGAGCCCCGGTGCGAGCGCACACACACCCCCACCCCACTTCGGAGCCCTTCAACTTCCCTGGCTTTCTGGAGCTGGAAGTTTGGGGTGGGCTGGAGACCAAGACGCCTCACCCCCGGAGGGACCTGGAACGGGGTGCGCATCTCGGTGGTGCTGGGCGTCTCCAGGGCCGGCCTGGGGGGTTCCGTGTCCGCATGCTCCCAGCCCCAGTTCCATTGCTCAGCTGATCTGGGGACAAGCCAGGGGCGCCCGGAAGCACCAGAGCAGCAGAGTCCCACGGTCAGGCAGAGACAGGCGCTATGGTCGTTTAATTATTCACAGGGGCGACAGCGTCCTTCAAACCCATGCATGGTCACACTTTTAATGACCCGCGTTCCCTTCACCTGAAAAAGCAAAGTGAACTTGAGTGTTTCCGTAAAGAAATCACCAGAACGAGCCCCTCACCAGAGGGATTGGCAGGAAGCAGCAAAGAAAGAATTGTTGCCTTTGTCTCTCCAAATAGCTGTCTCTGGTAAACACCAGTGTTCTCACTCTTGTCAGCCTCAGGGGAGGTGTTTCCACACCTGCAAGTGAAGGACTCAGGCAAGCTGGTGAGGCAAGGGTTTGGAAGCAGGTGCCCCCCCCCCCATCTTCTTGCAAGTGTGGAGAGGCCACCTCTGTCACCTCTGCAGGACTTGGTCTCCCCCAGCCCTGGACTGGGCTGCAGTTTCCCCCAACAGTGTAATTACTCACGTGAGCACAGTAAGTACATGCGCCTGCACATTGTCAGGACACACACTGAGCTCTCACAAGCTGTGGCTGGAGAAGAAATCCTGTTTGTGAGTACAGTCCGTACGGTCGGTGTGCACCGGTGTGCACGGGAACTGCGTGTGCAGAGGGCTGGGGGAGCGGACAATGGTCTTGACAGTTGCCTTGCCTTGCATGCTGGAGACCCGAGTGACAAGTGACGCGGCACACCTCCTGTGCACGAATGACCTAGCGGACCTCCTGAGGCATGCAAGTGCGTCAGCCACCAAAAACTGGGAGGGGAGATTGGTCCCAGTGTTCCAATGAGTGTGGGTCCTGGGGAGGTGTGTTTCTTTGTTTGTTTCTGAGACAGAGTCATGCTGGGTAGCCCAGGCCGGCCTTGAAGTCACTATTCTCCTGCCTCAGCCTCTCGCGTGCTGAGATTATAGGCTTGTGTCACCACTCCCTGTGTAGAGGTTCTTTTTGTTTGTTTGTTTTTATTTTTTAAATTTTTTGTTTGTTTATTTATTTATTTGAGAGCAACAGACACAGAGAGAAAGAGGCAGAGAGAGAGAGAGAGAGAGAGGGAGGGAGGGAGGGAGGGAGGGAGGGAGAGAGAGGGAGGGAGGGAGAATATGGGCGTGCTAGGGCCTTCAGCTGCTGCGAATGAACTCCAGATGCATTTGCCCCCTTGTGCATCTGGCTAACATGGGTCCTGGGGAATTGAGCCCAGAACCAGGGTCCTTAGTCTTCACAGGCAAGCGCTTAACTGCTAAGCCATCTCTCCAGCCCTGTTTTTATTTTTTTAAATATTTTTATTTGTTTATTTCTTAGAAAGAGAGAGATAATTGGGCATGTCAGGGCCTCTAGCCACTGCAAACTCCAGACGCATGTGCCACCATGTGCATCTGGATTACATGGATACTGGGGGATGGAAGCTAGGACCTTAACCACTAAGCCATCTTTCCAGCCCCTTTGATTTTTTTTTGAGGTAGGGTCTCACTCTAGCCCAAGGTGACCTGGAATTCATTATGTAGTCTCAGGATGGCCTCAAACTCATGGTGATCCTCGTACCTGTGTCTCCTGAATGCTGGGATTAAAGGTGTGCACCACAATGCAGTTTAGTGGTACTTTTATACTTGGTGCTCTCTTGTTTGTGTTTTTAATCAAGTGCCATAGTAACAAACAAGAATGGCATCTTTGTGAAGAGTTAACAAAGTCTGTCCAGGCAGTGGGGGAGATGGTCAGCTTGACCCTGGAGTCCCTTAGTGGACATCCTCTTGTTTTCCTGGGACCCTCACAGGACTTCTATGGGCCTTATGATGTCAGCACCAGCACTTTCCCTACCTCCTCCCAGTGCTTACTCAGCTGAGACGGATTCTGGAAAACAGCAGTTGTGGAAGATTTTCCCAGTGCTGGGCAGGAAATGGCATCTGTCTCCCCAACAGTGTCTGGGGCCTGGGATTGGCCACATGCCAGTGACTGTGGTTGATGTAACTGGAATGCTATGTCCCACCCTTTCCAGGAGTGGATGGCAAAGGTTTTTTGCCAGCGATAGGGTGGCAGCCATGGTCTGCCCCATTAGACTTGTCCCCAGGCCTAGGGGATGGGAAGCTTCCATTGAGTCCTTGGTGACCTGTGTACGGCTTTTTAATTGTGGTTAAGATCTGTGGAACATGAAAATTTACCATAGTGACATTGAAGCCTCACCTGTACACACCAGAGTGGAACATCACCCTGAAGTGAAACCCAGCCCCCTCTGAGTCACCCCCCTCTTGTCTCCACCCATCTCTGTCTCATGGGGGACGCTGGCATTAGCTACAGGACAAGCGAGTTTGTCCTCGCCCCTCTTATGACCACCACACTGTGGAATAGTTAAGCTGCTGGGTGACTAGGAAAGCATGATGCTAGGGGCAAGACCTGCCTCGCTGGGTCCTGATAGCACCTGATCCCTATCTACACATGTCCACTCTGGGCATTAGACACCCCCCGCCCGCCAGCTCCTTAGCTGACAGTGGAGGGGCTAAGTGTGAGGATTGATATGGGAAACCAAGGCTCACAGAACTGGCACCAGAGACTGAGCAGAGAATCGGTTTATTTTCATGCCAGCATGGGCCCAGGGGAATCCCTTCCAAAGCCTGGACCCTGAGCTGTGATGGCTCGGAGTTTATGTACCTCATCTTGGACTATTCATTATTGTTAGTTCTCAGAGCTCCAAGCCCTGGCCTAATGGCAGAGACCTTGAGTATGTGATAGACAAGTTTTACAGAAACCAGAAGAAATAAGAAAGTTAACTAGTGTGGCCAGATGTCTGCAGCTGTGCTGTGGAGATAAAAAGGAGCACAAGGTGATTTGCAGTAGGAGCTGCAGTACAGATCATGGCCTTGAAACAGTACAAAAACTACAGTGTCAGTCAGCACAAGGGACTCTGCAGTATAGGTCATAACTTTGGGAGTAAGGGCTTTTAAATTCCCCCCTCAGAATGACTGTTGTGTGGATCACGATCCCCCACACCGTTCCTACTGGAGAGGCCTGTCCCTCCCATCTTTATCCCTCTTTTTCATCCTCGACGCTATGACTATCTCCTAAAGTATGAATGGGGCTTGAGGTACTTGTGCCTGGATGGCTGGGACCTTTCCACAGGGTGCTGATGACGTGGGCAGCTGTGCCATGAGTGTGGGGATGCTTGGCCTGTGGTGCGGAAGAAGGGCTGCCCAGGGTCAGAGCAGGTGGGGTAGCCAAGGGACCAGGAAAATTTGTCTGCCCCACCTGCTCTCCAGAGCTCTCTGGGGCTTCAGTGGGGGGGAGGGATTGGCCTGGGACACAGAAATGGGGTCTTGGGCCTGCAGGTGACAGGCCCAGCGTGCCAGGGAAACATAGTGCAGCAGAGCCCAAGGCAGTGCTTTCAGCCAAGGAGGCATCTGGGAGAGGTGTGAGCTGTGCTTGTTTCCCCCACTCCCAGCCCCAGACAGGTACAGATTGAAGGCTCTGTGGGGCAAGCAGGGGAGCTCCCCGTGCGCCCCCTTCCTGCCCCCCCCCCCCACCGCAACTCCTGGTAGGCTGTGAGCAGGTTGGAAGGGCCATGGGCTGGCTTCCTGTTCTCCGGGGTAATAAAGCCGCTGGTGGTGAGTCACCACCGTCTCAGCGGCCTTGGCAGGGAAGAGCTCAGCCACCCACATAGGCAAATGAGGCCACGCTGTCAGGCTGGTCTCTCCCGAGGGGACCAAACGCTGCACATAGTCCATGAGGGGCAGAGTCAAGAACTCATCTTTGGAGGCCCAGGCCACCCTGCGTGGTGGACCCCCACTCACTCTGAGACCTGAGGGCTCCACCAGGAGAACAACAGTCACAGGAAGTCCAGTGGACCTTACCACATGCGAGGCTGTGGGGTCCCCACTTTTTCTGACCCCTCACTGACCCTTGCCCCAGGAGTCCATGGCCAGTGTAAAGGGGTCAGGTGGACTCCCAGCCTGGAGCCACTCTCCTCTTACAAGGCCTAGAGCTTCCCGAGTTTCCTCACTCTGAGACTCCCTCCTCCCTCTGCAGGGGGTAACACCCTCCTCCCCTAGGAGAGGCCTCGGGCTACTGCGTTGTAGGATTGGCTGGATCCCAGAATCTGTCCCTGGCCCATAACATGAAACCGAGGTTTTGTTAGGTGAGCAGGGGACAGTAAGGCTGCTAATCTCCCAAGAGGGGCAGGATGGCCAAGCAGGGCTGAGAAGAGCCACTGGCTAGAAGTCAGGACATAGCAGATAGCCACCTCCTGGCCCATCATGCCAGGCACTGCCTACTGGCAAGACTTCACATGTGTCAGAAAAATAGCTGATCCCTGGGTTTGCCTATGTACTGCCCAGTCAGAGCCCAGGTGTAGCCTTCAGGGATCCACTGAGGCAGCGAGAGCAAGCCCCCAGATGGGCTGTCCCCAACTCCCCTGAGCACAGAACAGACCTCAACTCTCTCTGGAGATCCCAGCACCGAATATTTTCTTTCCCAACCAGAGAAGTGGAAATACAGGCAGGGCGTTGCAAGCCAGAAGAGCACCCCCGCTTGAAGACAGAGCCATGCGGGTGCCAGGGTAGCAAGTGGGCCGTAGCTCAACCACCCTTGCATGACTCTGCTAGCAGTCCATTCTCCACTGCCTTGCCAGAGGAATTGAAGTGGGTCAAGCCATCCCAAGGGGCCCTGGCCTGCCTCCTCACAGACTGCAGGCCCCACTAAGCCTGCACACAGAGAGAGGTGGGGTGCCTCGAGGGACAGCCCTACCCTCAGAGCTACTCAGAGACTGCTAGTAACCAGGGAGCTGGGCTGGGAAGTGCTGCCAATGGAGTTGGGTATGGCTGGGTGTGGAAGGAAGAAACCCTGTTACAGTCATCCCGCCGGTCTGGCCAAGTGCCTCCGATGGCCAGATGCCCACTAAGTGCCCTCCCCACCCACTCTTGCTTGTAGCTCAGGATCAGTGTCTGCTTCTATCATCGTAGCCGCCCCCACGCCTTGTCTCTTTGATGTGGAATTGTGGCCCCAAGACAGGCCACTCCTTCCTTCTGGTGTCCCTGCCTGCTAGTCAGCCCTGTGAGGCCAGTACCAGGCAGGGTCAACAGCTGGGAGGTAGAGGGACAGAGGGACGATGAGAGAGTGTCAGCACAGGTCGCATGTGTGAGCTGTGGAGTGTGGGCCATCACTTTCTGGGACTGTAGGTACTGAGTGCTACTGCCCTGGGACCCTGTGTCCTCACCCATACTGAAGGACAGCTGACCTCCTTCCCCACAACCCAGGCCCTGCACCATCAATGGACTAGCCTGGCTCCCCTGTGCCCAGGCTAGTGATGTTCAGAGACACCTTGAGAGGACAAATCTGGTGCCCCCAAGTGCTGAGTCCCCCATCTCATCCCGTAGGCTGCCACAGCCAGATCCACTGCTTGGCCCCCTAAGCCCACACCCCAGTGACTCCCTCACATGACTCCAGGTTCCTCCTGAATTAGCAGAAACCAGCCCAAAGGCCCAGTATGGGGGAACAAACCTCTCTGCAAAGTCACATGGGAAAGCATGACTGGTTTGGGTGTCAAGACATAACTGCCTGCGATTCCCATGCACCTCCTACAACCTGCCATTCTGAGCTTCATCTGAGTGCAGCCAGGAGGGAACCCTGTTTCTGCTTAGTCTCTGTGACGATCGTGGCAGGAACCACAGAGGCAGCTTCTGCCACAGACACCTGTGCTATCAGTTCTGGAGGCCGCAAGTGCCCAGCAGGTGCCAGCAGAGGGGGCTTCACATGCCTGCTGGCTGTGCTCATGGGAGTGCGCTCTGTCCTTACAAGGGCGCCATCTGATGGTGAGGCCCCAGCTCAGGATCGCATCTCGCCCTAATCCCCTCCTACGCTGTCACACTGGGATGGAGACATGGTTACCATGACCAGAATGTACAGGTGTGTCATGAGGGGCAGCGCGAAGAAGCTGGACATCCAGGGGTCGCTCATGAGGAGTGAGCTGTGACCTGGCTGCGCTGGGCTAGGTGGGGTAGGTGGAGGTGCGGCAGGGGAGGCTAGGGGAAGCCGTGGGACTCTGGTCTCTGTCGCTCTCTGCTGGGCAGCCACTATCCAGCAGGTGTAGGCAGATGCTAGCCGGGCAGGGCTTTGAGGTTGTCCCTAGCTCTCAACCCCCAGGAAGAGCTGGACACCAAGGGACAGGGTCTGCCTGGGAGCAGAGCCAGTGTAGAAAGCTGTGGAGTCTGACTAAACCCAGGAGTTCCCCCACCCAGCTGTGGGCAGGGCCACACCCTCAGGTCCCAGGCTACCTTTTCAACCCCATAGCACTTCTCTCGACCCTCCTAACCCCAGGTGGCTACTTGGCAGGTGCCACCTTGCTGCCCTAGAATGG
Organism: Jaculus jaculus; assembly: GCF_020740685.1. Lineage (NCBI taxonomy): Eukaryota > Metazoa > Chordata > Mammalia > Rodentia > Dipodidae > Jaculus > Jaculus jaculus. The sequence goes on along the minus strand of NC_059102.1, from coordinate 151,038,596 downwards.
TGAAGCTGTCCTACCAGCTAGACCCTTCCAAGCCTTGGCAGATGGAGGCCTCATTCCAGCCCACTACCAACTTGATTCATTTGCTAATTAGCTCCTTCTCCTCATGAGCCCAGTGTTATATTGGGCTTCTTCTAGATCCAGAATGGTGACAGGGACCCAGACAGACAGAAGCTCAGCATGAGGAGGGAAGTCCATTCTGTATACTCCACTAAGCCTGCCGGTGGTTGTGATGCCTTTGGAGGAAGTATGACATGGGGCCAGGAAGTGCCACACCCCTTCCCACTACTGGTGCCGAAGATGTCCCTGGCCTCCCAGCTTCCAGGTAGAGAGTTGTGAGATGCCTGCCCCAATCAGACACCCAGTCCCCACATATCCAACGAGCTAGTTCCTCTGGGCAGGAGGTGAGGACCAGTGGCTACCCAGTAGGCTGGGGATCTGCCTAGGACCCTTCCAAGGTCACTGAACAAATATTCTCAAAACGTGTGATGCATTAAAGAATTTTCAGAACGAAAGGTTACAGTGAAATAAAATCCTGGAGTGCAGTCACGTGTGTCCCTGTAAGGGGGGTAGCTGTGGCTCAGTACTGTAGCCTGTTCCTCACATACACAAGGGCCTGAATTCTGCTTCCATCACCCCCCCTCCAAAAAAGAGGCAAAAGATGGTAACAATGGTAAATCTTAAGTTATATGTATTTTACTAAAAAAAAAAAGGAGTAAGAAAGCCTCAAAACAGAAGCCCTTTTTGCATATTTGTGTGTGATGTGCATGCACACGTGTGTAGGTACATGTGTGTGTACAAGCATGTGAAGGCCAGAGAGCAATATTGAGTGTCTTCCTCTATCGCTTCTTTGAGCTAGGATCTCTTGCTGAACCTAGAACTACTGATTTATTCATTTATTTAGTTTTTGGTTTTTCGAGATAGGGTCTCACTCTAGCCCAGGCTGACCAGGAATTCACTGTGGAGTCTCAGAGTGGCCCCGAACTCACAGCGATCCTCCTATCTCTGCCTCCCGAGTGCTGGGATTAAAGGCGTGCGCCACCACGCCCGGCTACAACTACTGATTTTAGCCTGACTAGCTGGCCACCAAAACTCTCAGATCTCATGGCTCCATCCCTACCAGCATGCTGGGATTACAGACGTGCACACCCGGCCTTTACGTGGCATTCCCGTGGGTGATGGGAATCCAAACTCAGGTCCTTACACATTTGCTGCAAGTGCTTTTGCTCACCGAGCTATCTCCCCAACCCTAAACCCAGCACAGAGAATATGAGATGTTGGAAGGTCAGAAGCCTTTGGACGTGGACTGGGCACAACTGGGGCACTCGAGGACGCTACCTGTGGAAGACCTGTAGAGGACCATAGCCTATGTCATTGTGTGAACCAGTTCCCAACAAACCTTCTCTTGTGTATTGTATATGCATTCTGTTGGCTCTGCCCTTTGGGAATTTTGGTCCAACACGGAAGTGCTTTTGTTCTCAAGCTCCTGGTGAGCATTTAGCCTGCTGACACTCAAGTTGCAGCCTTGTGAGACCCTAAGCTTGCCACCTCCAGCTCTGCCCCACGGAATGGAGGTAATGAGCTTCAGACTGGAAGGGGTTTATCCCACATGCAGGAGCTCGTTGGCAGCCCCCAGCCTTGCAGGATGTACCCTGGTTGCGCCTACTTGGTGTGGCCTTCATAGAGGCTCAGTTTCTCTTCTGGCTCCATCCCTGTTGTAAGCTGTATCTGAAGCAGGCTGAACCAGACTTGCCTGGTGCAGGCACCATTGTAACCTGTGTGTTTGCCTGAGAGGTGGCCAATTACAGATGATCAGATGGGCCCATTGGGCAGTGTTTGAGTCAGCTCCTTGTTGCTGGCACCAACACCCAACTGAAAGCAGCTTCTAGAACAAAAGGGTTTAGTTCAGCCTTATAAATTCCAGGGAACAACTTGAATAATGGAAGAAGCTGGCTCACTTTCTTAGATCCAAGCAGAGAGACACCACCAGCAGCCAACACAACACAACTGCCGGAACTCCAACTGCCCGCCACACACCTAAAGGCTAGACTCGAAATCCACCCCCTAATCACACCTTACGGCTGGACTTCAAGATCCACGTCCAACGACATACCCCTTCCCTGGTAGGGCTCTGCCCACTGGAGACTCAAAATTCAAGCCTGAGTCTATAGGACCACACGTTTAAACCACAACAGGCAGGTGCACTTCTTCATTGTCACCTCCAGGTGACCAGTTACTACAAAGCACCCATCTCCTTCTCTGCTGAGCCTCTGAGGACTACTGGCCCCTGTGAACATCTGTGCTGAGTCTGGATTTGGTATCTCTGCTGTCTCTCCCTCCATGAACCAACCTTCATTGGAAAGGAATGCTTCAGCTTCACCAGAGTGGGCTGGTGGTACACCCCGAAATATAATTCCTTCTGAAGACATGCCTCACCTGTTCTAACCAGTAGCTCTCAAAGGAACATGGTGGTCTCAGATGAGGACAAGAGATCGTGTGCAATCCTTTCTCTGAGTGACCCTGGGGTTACCTAGACTCACATGTGCTCTCGTATGATATCCTCGTGCCAGTGTCTCTGTGCTGAGCCTGTGGCCATACATGGCAGAGGACACTCTGCATGTGAGATTAAGGGCATTGTGGTGATGAGGTGATACCTTGGATGTTCTAGGTTCCTCGGTGCTATCAGGGCTTCATCACAGGGAGGTAAGAGGGCCAGAGTAGAGTCATAGGGGAGATGCAGTGACAGAAATGAGGGGAAGCTGGAGCCCTGTCGCGTCCGCCTCGACCAGCAAGGAAGACACAACCACCAGTTCTTCTTACAGCAGTTTATTCAGGCAACTTCTAGCTTCATCTCCCCCGAGCCTCGGGCGGGGATTCCTTATAAGCGCACTCACTCGCACACTCACTCCGCCCAATCACTCCAGGCCACGCAACCCCTCCAGACGAGCATCAGAAACCAATGAGCGGCAGAGATGGCAAACTCCTCCAAATATGGACTTGTTTGTCCCAAGCACTGAACTTCCGTCAGGCGCCATCTTTAGGGCTTGGCCAGGGGTACTCTCCCCATAGGCCTTGGCCATGCGGTCTGAGGGGCTCCCCACAGGGCCCCAAGATTAAGAACCCAGGTGTCTGCTAGAAGCAAGAAAGTTTCTCCCTAAGAATCCCTTGTGGAAGCCAGCTCTGCTGACAGACACTGTGGTCATAGGACTTCTGACCATGGAGCTGTGTGGGTTGTGCATTTGTGTATGTATGTGTATGAATGTGAGCATGAGTGTGAGCGTGTGCACGTGGAGAGCAGAAGATAATGGTGAATGTTGTTTCTCAGGCACTGACCACCATCTTTTTATGAGATAGTGTTGTAGTCAAGTTCGCATTGCTGGCAGAAAACACCTGACCAATAGCAGCTTGTGGGGAAAGAAAGGGTTTATTTTGGCTTACAGACTCAAAGGGAGGCTCCATAATGGCAGGGGAAAATGATGGCATGAGCAAAGGGTGGATATCACCTCCTGGTCAACATTAGGTGGACACCAGCACAGGAGAGTGTGCCAAACACTGGCAAGGGGAAACTGGCTATAACACTCATAAGCCCACTCCCAACAATACACTGCCTCCAGGAGGCTTTAATTCCAAAATTGCCATCAGCTGGGGACCTAACATTTAGAACACCTAAGTTTATGGAGGATACCTGAATTAAACCACCACATTCCACCCCTGGCCTGCATAAACTGATAACCATACATAATGTAAAATATAATGCATTCAGTCCAACTTTTTTTTAATTTTTTTTTTTTTATTTGAGAGCGACAGACACAGAGAGAAAGACAGATAGAGTGAGAGAGAGAGAATGGGCGCGCCAGGGCTTCCAGCCACTGCAAACGAACTCCAGACGCATGCGCCCCCTTGTGCATCTGGCTAACGTGGGACCTGGGGAACCGAGCCTCGAACCGGGGTCCTTAGGCTTCACAGGCAAGCGCTTAACCGCTGAGCCATCTCTCCAGCCCATTCAGTCCAACTTTAAAAGTCCCCATAGTTTTTATCAAACCCAATGATATTCAAACATCCCTGTAGTCCAAGGTCTTTTAACAGCCATAATACAAAAACAAACAAACAAACAAACAAACATAATGACACAGAATAAACATTCACAGTGCAAAATATAGCATTGGGCATAGCAAAGAAATAGTCAACCAATACAACATTTAAACAGGGCAAACATCAAATTCTGTAGCTCTAAGTCCAACAACTCTAGTCAGTGACAAATCTCCAAATCTGATAATTCTAACCACTGACAAGTCTCTATAGTTCTAATTCCGCCCCTCCAGCTAGGCTTCTCACAGTCCCAGAAAACCTTATCTGGTGCCAGAAGCTCTCCTTGACAGCCATCCCATAGTCCTGGCATCTCCACTGGGTCTCTACTGCAACCCACAGTTCATCCTCATGGCTCCATAGGGTCTCCACACAGGAAAATATACAAGCCTTCTTCACATGGCCCATGGCCATTTCCAAAATACAAAACTGTTGCAAATTCAATGATCCTCTCTTTCCAGCATTTGTTACACTCCATAACACCAGGTGGGCTGCCAACTTGTTAATCCATGGGGGAATAAAGCAGACATTGAAGAATGGGACATTCCTTCAGGATTCAGACGCCTTCCAAAGACTCTTTATTCTTCCTGTTGTCCCAATGCAGGCCAGCTGGCCCAATATCAATGGTTGTAATCTCTCCAACAATTGCAGCTTAATGGGCAGCATTTTCAGCCCAAAGATTTCATTTTTTTTTTTTGTGCCATATTCCTCTGCACACACCAGAGCATATCTATGCAATGCAAACCTGCACAAGTTCTTAGGACATGGGCATAACAGCAAGCCTCTCACACAAACTACTTCTAGCCCAGTCCAGGCAAAGCTCTTTCTCACCCTCATAAGCCAAACCTTACAGTCTATAGTTCTTACTGCATTCAGGCCTTACCACTCTGACAATAATGGTCCATTAGGTTGTACTTATTGCACTGCAAGGCATCTCTTAGACCAAGGTGTCAAATACTTCCACATTCCTCTTGAAAATCAGTTCCAAATAGCCAAAAGCCACACAGTCAGGTTTTTAGCAGCAATAATTTCTCTTCTTGGTGCCAACTTTACTGTTGTAGTCAGGTTTGCATTGCTGGCAGAAAACACCTGACCAAGAGCAGCTTGTGGGGAAAGAAAGGATTTACTTTGGCTTACAGACTCAAAGGGAAGGTTCATGATGGTAGGGGAAAATGGTGGCATGAGCAGATGGTGGACATCACCTTCTAGCCAATGTCAGATGGACAACAGCAGCAGGAGAGTGTGCCAAACACTGGCAAGGGGAAGCTGGCTATAACATCCATAAGCTTGTGGGGGAAATGAGGTTTATTTTGGCTTACAGAATCAAGGGGAAGTTTCGTAATGACAGGGGAAACCAATGAAATGAGAAGAGGGTGGATATCACCTCCTGGCCAACATCAGATGGACAACAACAACAGGAGAATGTGCTGAATACTGGCAAGGGGAAGCTGGCTATAACACCCATAAGCCTGTCCCCGGCAATACACCACCTCCTTGAGGCTTTAATTCCCAAATTGCCACCAGCTGGGGACCTAGCATTCAGAATACAGAAGTTTATGGGGGACATCTAAATCAAACCACCATAGATGGGTCTCTCACTGGTGTGAAACTCACCAAGTAGGATAGACTAGCTGGCCAGTAATCCTCAGGGATCCACTTGTTTCCACCTCCCCAGCATTAGGATTACAGACACACACCACTATGTTTGACATTAAAAAAAATTTTTTTGAGCCAAACCCAACAGACTAAGCCTTTTTTAAAATGTAAGGGAATGAGAGAGAGAGAATATTAGCATACTGGTGCCTCAGCCACTCTATTCAAACTCCAGATGCATTGACCTTGTGTGCTTGTGTCAACTTGTATATCTGGCTTACGTGGGATCTGAAGAGACAAACATGGGTCCTTAGGTTTTGCAGGCATGTGCCTTAACTGCTAAGCCATCTGTCCAATCCTTGACTTTTTGTAATGAGAGAGAGAGGGAGAGAGGGGGAGAATTGGTGTGCCAGGGCTTCCAGCCCCTGCAACCAAACTCCAGATGCATGCACCACTTAGTGTGAATGTGCAACCTTGCACTTGCATCACCTTGTGTGTCTGGCTTACATGGGATCTAGAGAGTCAAACGTGGGTCCTTGAGCTTCACAGGCAAGTGCCTTAAGCACGAAGTCATCTCTCTAGCCCTGTCTGACTTTTTAAGTGTGGGTTCTGGGAGTTGGACTCAGGTCCTCATGCTTGCAAGGCAAGCGCTCTACTAACAGATCTATCTTCAAGCCTCTCATGTGTATTTTCAGAGACTAGGTTTGTTGTAATAAGTTAGAGCAGTCAATGGAAGTCCATGCATCCTATATGAGCCATTGTCTCCTATGATGCTCAGATGTCCTAACCTTGGTAAGCTGAGGACCCTTCCAGCAGGCCGCTTCACTCTTCAACTTGATCTTGTTCCCTTTGTTTCACTTCCTTGCTTTCTGGAAGTACCCCAGGACAATGCCTGCCCTAGGATCAGTCCTTCTTGGTGTCAACTTTACTGTTGTAGTCAGGTTTGCATTGCTGGCAGAAAACACCTGACCAAGAGCAGCTTGTGGGGAAAGAAAGGATTTACTTTGGCTTACAGACTCAAAGGGAAGGTTCATGATGGTAGGGGGAAATGGTGGCATGAGAGATGGTGGACATCACTAGGACAGTGCAGATCCAGAGCCTGGGACATACAGCCTTTCTTCAGGCCCTGGGGTCTGGGAAGGCTGTGAGGTCACGCATAGACTAAGGTGAAGGAATGGGAATGGGGCTGGTACACAGCCTAGAGGTGAATGAACCCCTGTGACTGTGCATGATGAAGGATAAGCCACAAGTCAGTCTCATGCTATAACACCACTCTACTAACAGATCTATTTCTATGTCCTAGTGGGGATGGCATTAGGTTCGCAATACCAGTTCAAAGCACCTTTATTTTTGGATCGCCGAATGCCACACACCCCCCTAGTGTTTGCTAATTATGTTGTTCTTTTTACTCATCAGATTTAAAGTCATTACAGTCTGTCCTTCAACCAGACTTTGCATAATTAGCTAACACTTGCTGTTAATCTACTCACATGGGCTCCTGCTGACCACAGGCATTTGTTGTGCTTGGTCCAGCCTTACTTTGAGCCGGCCGCAAATAACTTTGAAGGTTATTTTCCCACAGGAAGGACATCCGAGTGATGTCATGTTCTCGCGTGCTGTCCCATCCTTGAAGCATATCTTTATGTCTGGGACTTGGGTGGCATTTTAGCAGGGTATAATAATCCTATGTCCCGTTTTCCTCAGCACTTCATCTGCCCATGGCCGTTATTCCATCAGGCTCAGTTCCTTGCAGAAATCCCAAAACTGCCTCCCTCTGCCCCTCACAGGTGATGCCTTTTCCTGTCTTGTGTCCCCAGAGAGCTCTTTCTTTCTTTGTCAAGCTCAGTCGATTAAGGAAGGTCAATATCTGGGCATTCTGTGCCCTGCAGCTTATTTTTCTAGAACTCAGTAAGAGTTCATCCTTTGCTTATGTTTCAAAATGCATTCTATATGTTATTTTAAGGCTGGGAGATGGCTCAGCAATAAAAGGTACTTGCTTACAAAACCTACCAGCCTGGGTTCCATTCCCCAGAACCCACATAAAGCCAGATACAAAAAGTGGCACATGTGTCTGGAGTTTGTTTTCAGTGACAAGAGACCCTGGGGAGCCCATTCTTTCCCCCCTCTCTTTCTCTCTTGCTTGCTGATAAATAATATTTTAAATAATAAGTATATTTTAAATACTTGAAGCCAGTTGAGGCCTCTACTTAAGAGATCCAAAGTACCCTTTGGGAGCAGTGTTCTCTACTCTCTGGTACTGGATCAATATCTGCCTCTGCTGTGTGGTCAGAGACATCTGTCTATCATTAATTCCATTTCCAGCCATCTCCTTGGGTTCAATTGGTTTGGATCCACTCTGTAATAGCAGAATGATGCCTGAGCTCCCACTGGGCCAGGGTTCTGAAATCTCTCTCTACCTCAGTCCGTGGAGATAAGGGCCCTAATCTGGACTCTGAGTGCTCTTTTAATAGAGTTTGTGCCCAGTAGCTGATATGGTGCTTCCAGCCCTGGCAGCCAGTTTTCTTCTTCTCTGGGGTTAGGTTTTACTGGCAGCCAGGCTCCCTGAAGTTCACTCTCTTTCACTCTGCACTAAGCACAGTCCCACTTCTGTGCAGTCATCAGCACTGTCTTCCCACAGAACTTTCTAGAATCTCCCAAACACTCTGTTAACACTGGCACCCCACCCCAGCCCCTGACACCCACCTTCTAACCCTGTCTCTATGAATCTGAGACCTCTGGAGAACTCAGTTAAATGGAGCCCCACAGGAAGTGTCCTTCTATGACTGGTTCATTTCTTGTCATGATGTCCTTGAGGTCCATCCTGGTGGTGGCGGGGGGGGGGGGCAGACTTCCTCTCAGCTGAGGCTAAGTGGTGTTCTAGCATGAGACTGACTTGTGGCTTATCCTTCATCATGCACAGACAAAGGGGTTCATTCACCTCTAGGCTGTGGACCAGCCCCATTCCCATTCCTTCACCTTAGCCTATGCGTGACCTCACAGCCTTCCCAGACCCCAGGGCCTGAAGAAAGGCCATATGTCCTAGGCTCTGGATCTGCACTGTCTTCTGGGATCTAGTAGAATATTCTTGCTCAAAGTCCAGGCTATCCAGCTGAGGATGCCCTGAGATTCCATGCCCTAATGATCATGGACTGGGGAGGTGGATCAGTTGGTAAAGTGCTTGCCTCTCAAGTGTGAAGGCCTGAGTTTGGGTCCCAAGTATCCACATAAAATGCTAAATGGGGCAGCCAGACTATACTACTAATGCTTGGAAGACAGAGAGGCAGGAAATCTTTGGGACTCAGAAGCCAGCCAGTCTAGCCCAACTAGTGAGTTCCAGGCCAATGAGAGACCCTGTGATCATCATGTATCCCTAGGTTTCCATGACATGTGCTCTATGGAGCCTCAGGACTAGACTGTCCAAGTTCCGTGGTCCCTGAGCCTGAGGCTCAGCACCCACCCTCTTTCCCTCTTCATGCTGCAGGTTGGGTATCCTGCCCACTAGGCAGTGCCCAGATGTTAGGAGCCTAGGGCCACTGCTTGAGGTGCAGGAAACAGCAGTAGATTCTATGATGAAAGGGAATCGTCATGTTTAAAATAAGCCTGTCCTCATCCATGTGACTGGGCAGCAGGTCTCCCTCACCTGTTCCTCACACTGGCCACTCCTACAGCCCTTACCCACGGGGGAAGTCCCAGTGACTCAGGGCTGCCACCAAGGGGTCTTCCACACACAGCAGCGCTAACTCATGTCACGCAAAATGTTGGCCTCTCACTTCTGTTTGTTATCTGACCCTAACTGGGGACATTTTATTTATTTCTTCCAAAATGTTTATTTGAGACACAGACAGGCAGAGAGTTTGAATGCACCAGGCCCTCTAGCCACTGCAAATGAATTCCAGATGCATGTACCACTTTGTGCATCTGGCATTATATATGGGTACCGAGAAATCAAATCCAGGCTGTCAGGCTTTGTAAGCAAGCACTTTAACTGATGAGATATAGCTCCAGCCCCTTATTTCTTTTTAAATGTGTGTGGGTAAGGGTGCATATATGTGCATGTAGAGGTAAGAGGACAACCTCGGATGTTGTCCTCAGAATGCTGTCCACTTTTTTTGTTTTGTTTTGTTTTTCGAGGTGGGGTGTCACATGTCACTCTAGTCCAGGCTGACCTGGAATTCACTATGGAGTCTCAGGCTGGCCTTGAACTCATGGTGATCCTCCTCCTACCTCTGCCTCCCAAGTGCTGGGATTAAAGGTGTGTGTCACCATGCCTGGCTTTTTTTTTTTTTAATAATTTTTTTTTTCAAGGTAGGGCCTCACTCTAGCTCAGGCTGATCTGGAAATTGACTGCGTAGTCTCAGGGTGGCCTCGAACTCACAGCAATCCTCCTACCTCTGCCTCCTGAGTGCTGGGACTAAAGATGTGCACCACCATGCCTGGCCTGTCCACCTCTTTTTGAGAAAGGGGGTCTGTCACTGTCCTGGAGCTCACCAATTAGGCCAGCGAGCTCCAGGGATCTTGCACGTCTCCACCTCCTCAGTGCTGGGATGATAGGCATGCACCGCTGCACCCAGCATTTGTATGCGTGTATTGGGAGTCAACCTCGGGTTCTCGTACCTTAAAGGCAAGCTGTTTTCCCAGCCCATAACTGGGTATTTGAGACAAACTCGAAGACCTATTGTGCTTTGAGGAATCAAAGTGACACAGCACTCCACCATGGAGGGGCCCATTGCACGAGGCATGGGCACTCGGGCCTCTGCCCTCCTGTGCTCTGTGGACATGGCAACTGCAAGCAGCTCACGTGCGATTCATGGCCGTTGCTCAGAGGCGCAAGCACGCCCTCTCCATGAACGCCGAGCTGTGCAGCCTTGACATTTGCCTACCCCTGCCCCCTCCACTCCTGGAATGACCATGAATTAGTTTCCTCGCATCCTGCCAGTGTTTTCTGTGCACTCCAGTCCATGTGGGCAGCACACCCCAGGCTGGGGGACTGCTGGCAGAAACTTTGCTTCCCAGGAAGGGTAGAAGACCCTCCCCTTTTTAAAAAATTTAATTTATTTATTTGACAGAGAGAGAAAATGGGCATGCCAGGGCCTCTAGCCACTGGAAACGAACTCCAGATGCATGCACCACAATGTGCATCTGGCTAATGTGGGTCCTGAAGACTTGATGTAAGTTTGAAGTGGGCCAGGACACCCCCCCCTCCCCCCAGCTAGAGCTGGTACTTCCCAGCAGTGCTAAGGTCCACCTTCCTCCCGCAAACCACCTGTAAGTGCCCTGACTGTTGGAGGGTCATAGTGGGGAAAGACTGGGGAAGTGGGATGAGCCCAGAGTCCAGGTCTCGGTGGGCCAGGAGGACCCTTGGAATTGCAGAAGCTGTTCAGGACAAGTGTGCACTGAGAGCCCCTGTACCCAGGTGGACTTCAGAGCGGCTGGACCTCCCAGCATAAGCACCTATAAGGCTGGTACTTGCCTGTTTCCTGGGTGAGTCGCCTGGAGCCACAGCTATGAAATGGACTAGCTAGGCTAGAAAAGTCACACTGTGGCTGCGGGAAGGCTCCGGGTCCGCCACCTCCAGCTTCCTTCAGCTGTCTTCCTGTTTCCCCATTTCAAGAAGTGGGCAAAACTCTGTGTGGCCTGCTCAGGTTGTTTGTGAAGTGACACCTGTGCAGGTCCAGGCACAGACCAAAGTCCCACACCTGGAGCTGCTGCATACAAGATGGGATCCAGGTGCTCGCTATCTGGCCTGGCATTGGGGCACCAGAAATTCTTATGGGTTGAACCCTGACAATTATTATTTCTTTTGTTTTTAATTTTTGGTTGAGAAGTGGAAGGATAGGACCGTATGTACCTGCAGCAGGGAGGTTGGGCACACACTGCTCATGTCCCATCTGGGCAGGCCTGGAAGCAGGGGATTGGAAGATGGACGGGGCTCTAAACCTCCCGTCATTTAACACACTAAGGTCCCCAGGATCCGCAGGAGGGCTGTGAAATGGACAGACAAGGAATGGCTTCTCCCCCTCCGCAGCAACTTGCTCTGGAGGCGAACCCCCAGGGCCCCCAGCTGTCACCTGCGCAGCTCCTCCCTCTCCCCCAGAACAATGACCACAATCACCATTACTACTACTTTTCGGGGCAGGTGGGCAGGACAGCTGGCTAGGCTCTGCGACCGCATCCTCCTTGGGGCGTCCTAGTGGGGACCGGGGAGCCTAACGGGAGTCCTCCCTAACCCACCCCACCCCACCCGGACCGTTCCACTGCGGCGCGCGCGCGGGGAGCAGGAGCGGGCTGCGGAGCGCGGTGGTTGCGCCCGGCGCCGCCCCCGCCGCCGCCTCCCGCGCAGAGCGCTCCCGCAGGATGGCGCGGGCCAAGCTGCCGCGCTCGCCATCCGAGGGCAAGGCGGGCCCGGGGGGCGCTCCTGCCGGCACCGCGGCCCCCGAGGAGCCCCACGGGCTCAGCCCGCTGCTGCCGGCCCGCGGCGGGGGTTCCGTGGGCAGCGACGTGGGCCAAAGGTAGGGGCACGCAGGAGGGGGAGGCTGGGACCCCGCGGCGGCGCGGGAGGGGCTTTGCTTCGCCGCGGGCATCTTATTTTTCGCTTGGGCTCTGTTCACCGCGCCTGCCGCCGTTGCCTGCAGCCTGGGAGGGGCAGCCGGGCTGTGCCCTCGCTCACCTCACCTAGGTACCCGACCAGAACCCCGCGCCTGCAGCTTACCCTGGGGAGCCTGTGAGACACCCCCAGCCCCTGCTTAGAGGCCCAGCCCAGGGGCCCTGCAGGTAAAAGGAGTGAAGTAGACCCGGGCCCTAAGCCAGGTAGCTAGACCCCACTTTGTCTCAGGAAGCCCCACTCAAGTGGGTTCAGCCAGAGACATTTGTGGGGAGGCAGACACCTCAGAGGTGAGCAGCTGGGGCCCAGAGAGTTTTGGAGCTCAGAAAGGTTACATAGCTGGACTGGGACACAGCGAGATCTCTGGCATGCCCAGGACCAGCATAGGTAGGCATTCAGAGTGCAGGAGGCCATCCTGGGAGGGGGCCCACCCAGCACGTAGAGCCCACAACTCCTCTTGAATCCTGCAAGCTCCAGGCAGGATGTGACACCCCATTTCATGGATGAAGACACTGAGGTCTCTGCAGAGAGAATCTCTAGCCAGCACCTGCTTGTGCCGGGAGCCCTGCTGGCTGCTGCGGGGGAATGAGATGAATCAGACCTGGCCTGCTGTGGGCACATCGTGGGCACCAAGCCTGTGCAGATAGAGGTGCAGGCTGGGCCTGGCGAGTGGAGCTTTCTGGGTACTGGCCCTTCAGGATGAGCATGGAGTTGGCAGGGTATTCTGGACAGAGGGACAGTGAGGGCCACGGTGGGGTGCCTGTCAAGTCTGGAGGGTTGGCAGTGGCTGTACCTGGCAGATGGCTGGAGGGCACTTTTCCCCATCCCTCCCCCCCAGGCCTCTCCCATCCTTCTACATGATTTCTACTTCTCCCCGGGGAAATCTACTGCACCACGTTCCCATTTGCCAGAAGCGACTCTCCAGGGCAGGAGAGCAGTGGGTGCTGCCCAAGGCCCTGGGGACCATTCCTTTACTCTCTTTCTTTCTGGACACTGTGGGCCAGTGGATCCAGAAGCTCCGCTAGTGGCCAGCCTGTGCCTGCAAGGGGTTTCACTACAGGGGACAGCAGTTCTGCACAAGTTACATCTGAGGCCACAGCTGGGAGCTGTGGCCTCCTCCTCCAGGAAGCCCTCGCCCATGTTCCCCTTTGTTCCGAGGCTGCCCATGGCCCTGAGGGCCACAGGTCCTTTCACACGGGTGTCCTCTCTCCAACGGAGCAGTCCATGTGCAGGGCTCTTGCCAGCCTCCTCCTGCAGGGCAGAGAGAAGGGACCTGTCTGTGTAGCTGCACCCGGCAGCACCTGGGCCTGAAGCTGAGGGTTCGCTCACTTTGACAAGCAGTAGGGAGCCAAGGCAAGCCGCACCTGAGGACAGGTTTTCCTGGAGCTCTAAGAACTTGAGTTTGGTGGCATTTCCAGGTGAGATGACAGGCCGTGCTGCTGCATGCCTAGGCTGCCAGCCAGCGCCAGCCAGGGTCAGGGCTCGGGCCCTGCCTACTGCAGGGAAGATAGAATGGTAGAGGGAGGGCTCTCTGTGGCCCCGTGCATGTGTATAATGGGGTTTGTGGTCCTGCCCACAACACCCCTGAATCTCTGCACTGTCTCGTGGGTGCCTCAGCCTGACTCTTAAGGTCTGCTTCTTTCTTCTCTGTCTCTCGGTAAGGCTGGGATGGCCAAAAAAGATCTGAACCCTGATGGAGAGCAGAGTAATGAAGGGGAAAGTGGGGGAGGGGAGGGAAATATCCTGGTTTGTTGTCTGTAAGCATAGAAGTTTTCAATATATGTATATATATATTTTTTTCTTAAATATTTGAATCCCCAGGTCTTTGGACCCAGTGGGGAATGAACTCCCAGTTCAGGCACTGGGGCATCTTTCTAGCACCCCTCCCCCAACCAACACCCCTGAGCCCAACTGACTTGAGGCCCCCACCCCTGTCCTTTCTCTGCCCTCTAACCCAGCTTGCTTTCTCTGGGACTGGCCAAAGGCAGTGAGGAGTTCAGGGAAGGAGGCACCCCCAAGAAGGGGGAGCTGGGGGATTCTGGAAGAGCAGAGCCTCTACGCAGGGAGGCCAGGCTTCCAAGGCCTAAGTTGTGCCCATGGGGCCTGGAAGGGAGGGCAGCTGCATGGGGACGCAAGGTCCTGGAAGTCGTCGCCGGTGGAAAAGGGCTGGAGCTCTGGAGGTCGAAAATGACCAGTCACTGGTGTATTGCAGAGTGTGTAGACTGAGCTGAGGGAGCGGGTCTCCTGGAGAGTGCAGAGGCCACCCCCTGAGCAGGGTAAGGCTGCAGAAAGACCTAGGAGGTGGGCCCATGGGCTCAGAGTTAAAGGGAGCTGGACCCTCAGGGTCTCCAGCTCCTGGACAGAGGGAGGGATTGGGAAGTCCTAACGGGCACAGCCAAGGGGAGTTGCAAGGGCAGGAGTCATGTGACCCAGGACCCTAACCATCCCTGAGGTCTAGTACAAAGGTCTACAGATGGGTGGAGCCTAGTGTGGACTTGGGGTAGGGTTTGGTGGTATTACAGAGGCCAGGTTGGGGCTAAGGCCTTTCTGAACCGTCCCTGGTGAAGTCTGCAGACAGTGGCTGTTCCCACTGCCCTGTCCCCACGAGGCCTTCACTGATGCCACCCCCTCTAAACCTCGCTTAGAGCAGCTGTCTGATAGGACCAGCTCTCAGAGTAGTGCCTGGGATAATGGCCAGGAGCAAGAGTGTCAGGAAACCCCTTCCCTGGTGGCACCCCAGGACCCACGAGCCCACTCTCTGTGGGGGTCAGCCTAGGAGCAAGTGTTCACTTTTCTCCTAAGACAAGTCTGCTCCAACTTGTTCACCCACTATAGTTGCCCCAGAGTGTTCTGAGGACAAAGGCTCTGTGGCTTTGTACGCCCCCCATTCTCCCACTCAGGACTTCCTTAGCTATTGACCCTCCTCTGTTCCTACCAGCCAGCCCGTGCCTTCCCAGAGCCTGCCTTCTGAGAGCCCTCCGGACCTTGACATCTCTGGACACCATCCACTTCCTTACTGCCCACTACCTCATGAGGGACCTGGCCTCACGTGTTGTGGCATAGCCTCGTTCAAAGCCAGCTAGACTCTATCTTCCCCTCCGTTCCCTGCTGTCATCTGCCACCTCTTCCCCAAAGGCTAAGGCCTCCCCAGGGCAGTTTCTCAGACTTCAGTGTGGCCCTGCTGTCCTCCCCCAAAGTCCCTGGCCCATTGGTTCAGTACTGTGAGCAGAATGTCTCCCCTGCCCCAGACCCCGGCATTATTGGGCTCAGGAAGCGACCCCTTTGCAGGGATCTGTTTGCCCTGTGGTCCGGGCCCCACAGCCCTCTAGGGGCCCAGCTCTTAACCTGTCCCCAGTGCACCTCTCAGCTCTCTCGCGCCCCACTTGCCACCCCACCCCGCTGGCCTTCCTCCTGGTTTTCAGCCGCCCCAGCTTTGCACACTGCGTCGCGAGCGGCTCTCTGGAGCTCACCCCAGTGGCCGTCGCGCTGGGGCCACCCCCTCGCGTTCTGCTCGGCTTCAGCAGTTGCAGTGTCGCTGCTGACCCTCCCCCACGCAGCACGCCAAGCTGCTTATCCTAACCCCACAACACGCTCGGGTGGCCGCGCTCCTCCGGTATGGGCTTGCACGCCTGCTTCCTCTGAGGGATGGTGGCTTCTTTGTTAAGTGGCATGGGCTGGTGGGGGCTGCCACTGACTGGGGTCAGAAACAGATCGTAGGAATTTATTTTCTCGTCGTTTTGTGGCTGGAAGTATGAGACCAGGAAGGGGCTGGGGTCTCCTCACTTGTAGACTCTCTGCCCTGTGGGTGTGGGTCCTGAGCTTTTCCTACCAACACACTAGCCAGTCTGAATGGGAGGCCACTCATAGGCCCCCATTTAAACTTAACGGCCACTGCAAAGACCTTTATCCTACTACAGTCACATCCTGAGCTTGGTGGGGGAGGGGGTCGGTCAGAGTTGCAGCATGTGAATTAGAGACAACATAACCTGACCCAAAATAAGTGGACTCCTTATTTGCTGGTGGGAAACACATGCCTAAAATTAATAATTTGATGTGTATTCTGCACCCCCAGGGCCCAGAACATGGACATTCCCAAACTTAGCCAAACACAGAACCCCTCTTTGAAGTACCTCCTGGGACTCAGGGCTCACGCATAAGAGGGAAGGGGGTTGTCACCCAGACACCATGACCCCCACTAACCAGATTGCTCCTAGAGAAGCCATCTCAGGTCTGACCTAGCCTGTGCCTTCCAGACACAAGCCAGGGGTATCTGCACCTGCTCGCTGGCTCCTCGTGGGCCCCAGCAGCCAGGCTCTTCCCCATGCGACAGGCCCCAGCCCGGTGAGAGGAATACAGTTTGGGGCCCTGCCTATCCTGTGTCCCCAGCTCCTTGGGGCTACAGTGTGGCTCAGCTGGGAAACTTTGGGATCTTAAGTAGTTGCTGGGCCAGGTCCTGCTGGATCTTCTGGGGTTTGATTATTGGGACCAAGAACCAGCTCCCTTTCCCATCCCCTTGGGGTCCTCTGTACCACCACTCCCTTGGCAGACCAGTCCAGGTGGGAGCCCCCATTCCTCAGCTCCAGTCTGTGGCAGGCTCATTGGCCAGTGAAGTCCCGCGTCACTTTGCCCACAGGCCATTGTCATTCAAGGGGAGCACCCGTTTGCCTGTTGGCCCTCCCCCCAACGCGTGAGTGTGAGCCTGAGCCAGGTGACACTGCAGGGGAGGGAATTGTCTGGACAGTTGAGACATGGCCTCTGCGGAACACAGGCCCCATACACACACCGAGGCTCTGGAGAACAGGAACGCGTGTCCTCCATGCGCATGGGTCGGACCTGTCCCCGGGAGCAGAGATGGGTTGCCCAGGCTCGGTGGCATATGTCTTTGTTGACATGTGACAAGCCATAATCCTACCAGCCTCCTCTAGAGTCCAGCTCGAGCGTATGGGGCAGTACTGGGGCCAGGGAGGGAATGCTGCGCCCTCGCGGTGGCAGGCTCGAGCCCCTGGTGTCTGGGCGAAGCCAGGTGGCACACCAGCGGCCTCCGATGCGCCGTGGCACTGCTGCAAGACGCTGTGCGGGGGTCTGTCAGCGGGTCCTGGGCTTCCCCGTGTGAAGTGCGGCTGGCAGGGCCAGTGCTGGACGCAGGTCACAAACCAGCCTGGACAGACTCGGCCCTGAGCAGGTCGGTGGAGCTGCTCCCCAGATGGGCTTCACCCTCCCTTGGCTGAATTCAAGGCTTGTGTTTACTGTGGATGCCACTCCCATCTGGCAGAGGCACAGGGGCCTGCATGTGCCCGGACTGTGGGCTGCTACACTGCTTTCTCCGACACCTGGCAGTCAAATGAGCCTCTGTTCACCTCGCACGCTTTAGCTCCCTGCCCCGACTCCCCTCACCGCGCCCAGGGCTCTGCAGGTGGCAGGAGGGGCAGGCATGCCAACCCTGCCCAAAGCCCCCACCTGGTCACAGAGCCCTGCTCGCCTTCAGTGCTGATGTGTCCGCTCTGTGTCCCCAGGCTTCATGTGGAAGATTTCAGCCTGGACTCCTCCCTCTCTCAGTAAGTGTTTCACAGGGGATGAACCTTCTGGGGGACAGATGTGTCCTCACACATCCGGGGGCACTAGGCCCCGTGGGAGAGGAGAGTCTGCAGGGCACAGTGGACCTGCAACCAGGCAGGGATGTGGCACTGCTGGCTAGGAACCTCCCAGCACCAACAGGCCCTTCTGGGGACAAGATGGTGAGTAGTCTGTGGTGAGGAGCCTGGCGACAAGAAATGGGCTCACCAGAAGCAGGTGTTCCAGGCGCCCCCTGCGGTGGTAGCCCGGACCTCAGGAGCAGGCAGGTGACAGCACAGGGACCTGCCATCGTGCCCGTATGGGGACGGGCACACAGATTGTGTTAATGACCTTCTCATTGCTGGAACCTTCCCGTTTGCTGAGTCAAGACTCAGTGTAAGGGAGGAAGGATTTATTTCAGCTTATAGTTCCACATCATGGCAGGGGCTGTGGCATGGTGGCAGGAACGTGAGGCAGGTCACATCCAGTCCACAGTGAGGAGGCAGAGTGATGATTGTTGATGCTCAGCAAGCATTGGGCTTTAAAGAATTAATTTAATGTAATTTAATTACTTATTTGAGAGAGAGGAAATGGGTACGCTACGGTCTCTAGCTACTACGAATTCCAGACGCATGTACCACCTTGTGCATCCGGCTTAAGTGGGTACTGGAGAATTAAACTTGGATCCTTAGGTTTAGAAGGCAAGAGCCTTAACCACTAAGCCATCTCTCCAGACGAGCATTGTGCCTTAAAAACATATATATGTTTATTTATTTATTTATTTATTGGCGAGAGAGGGGAGGTGGAGAGAGAAAGAGGTAGGTGGATAGAATGGGTGTGCCAGAACCTCCAGACACATGCGCCACTTTGTGCATCTGGCTTATGTAGGTACTGGGGAATCGAACCTGGGTCTTTAGGCTTTACTGCCAAGCACTTTAACAACACTAAGCCATCTCTCCAGCCCCATTGTGCTTTTTATATAGTACAGAAGCCCTGGCCCACAGATTGATCCACCCAGAGTTAAGGCAGATCTTCCTACTTGAATTAAACCAGTCTAGATAATCCTTCATAGGTGATTTTAGATGCTGTCAAGTTGACAGTCAATATGAATCATCACACGGGTGACCCTGGACCCTCAGCCTCAGCCCCTCCAGCTGCGTACAGACAGGTTGACGTCTCCAGGGCCGGGGGCTCTGCCTCTTGCCTGCTTCAGCTAAGATAGGTCCAGGAGCCAAGGCCGGGGGAGTCAGAGCTCCCTCAGTGTGGCCATGTGACAAGCCACTCCTGGGGTCCATGGTGGTCTCTAAGTGGGGCCTGAACTGTATTGGTTCTATTGATTAATACCACAACATGAAGGGTTCTCTTCCTACTCTGGGAGCCTGAGGAGCTGGGCCTCAGACCTAGGAGGAGCACAGACCAACCTGGGGCTGCCCCAAAGCTAAGGCTATGCCCATGATGCCCTGGGGCCACCACTGGACAGAGGAGATAACCTTGGAACCTTGGAGGCCCAAGGCTGGAACAAGAACCCATTGGGCCCCAGTAGGGTTGCCATGTCAGAGGAGAGCCAGGCCAGGGTCCCCTGATAGTTTGGTAAGTCACTGCCTACCCTCCCAAGTCACTTTAAACTCCCTTCCCTCAGTTTCCCAGCTGGGTCTGGAGGGCCCAGGACGGTCAACGGCAACACCCCTACCTGCCTTGGGGCACCATAGGATTGGTGTGTGGTAGTCTCCTATGGGTTAGCCTGGGCCAGCAGGCCCACCAGGGTAGCTAGCCTAGGGCAGGGGGAGGAGCTAGGAGAGTCTTGGCCTCCACCTGGGTCGTTCAGGTTGGATCCAGGGCCACTGGAAAGTCTTAGGAGGGCCATCACAGGTCAGGGGGGGTCTCTGCTGAAGCCCCCCTGGGGAAACGTGAAGGTTTGCAGCTTAGGGGACAGCAGCTTTGTCCCCTCCCGGTTGACCTCCCATAGATGCGGGCACCACTGGTAAGGCTGAGCTAATCGAGGCAGCCAGACTCCTTCCCCACCAGGGCTTTCTTCACCTGCCCCACCCCTAGTAGCCAGCTGCCAGGGCCATGGGGCTCTCTACCCTTTGCTCCCCTAGTGGGTCATCCATTCTGCTCAGGCTCAGACTGACCTGGGGTCAGTGGATATGGCCACACGTGTGTGTGTGTGTGTGTGTGTGTGTGTGTGTGTGTGTGCGCGCAGTCAGGCTATGGGTTTACAGTGTGGGGTCCTGAGCAGTGTAGGCCTGCGCCGGCTTTCCTCGCAGTGCTGACATTGGTAGCGCCATCCTGGGCTCAGTGCGGCCTCACACCCACCGTGACTCACCGCGTCCTCCCTTCGCAGTGCGCAGGCCAGGAGATGCCCAGGACCCTCCTGACTTTACCGTCGCTGAAATACTGCTGCCTGCCAGGCTCCCTCATGACGCCAGTGGGAGGCAGCTCCTGTCACAGTTCTCATTCCCAGTAAGGGGCAGGGCCCATGTCTGACTTTCCAGTGGGCACCAAAGCTTAGTCCATAGCCTCTGCCTATCAGGCCGACCCGGTTCCATGACCCTTCCCCACAAGCTTCACACAGGCCCCCCAACGTGCCTGTGAGCCAGGCTGCAGGAGGCATAGGTAGCTCATGGGCTCCCCCTGCTCCTGCAGGGCTGCCAGAGCTCTGCCCTGCGCCTTCCTCATTCTTCAGGGGAAGCAAGAATCACACCTGCTGTCTTAAATACAGGTCAGGGTAAAATAATTTCCTATTTGTGCCGTGCTAGAGGAAGTGGGCGGCCACAGTCCATTAAAAATTGAGAGCAAAGAGGCTTCATTGATCTCTCTGGCATTGCAGGGCACTGACTTCAAGGGGAGCAGAGCTGCCAAGCCTGGCAGTACTGTGTGGAGAGCACCTTCCCCTGTAGGTGAGCAGTGCCCGCCAAGTGCCCAAGTGCTAAGGCTGATGGGTGTCAGCAGCTAGCTGGGCCTCGCCCCACTGAGAGGTGGCTCTGTGTTTTGTTTCTGGGGTGCCATTAGTCTGGGTCAGCGTGGTCATGGCACCGAGCCCCGGGGGAGGGCATCAACACGGGTCATGATAGAGTTTCACAGGTTCCTGGCTGTGAACCGAGAGAGGGGCAGGAGCCAGCCCCGAGGGCCCAGGACCCTGGAGTGGGGCATGGGGCCGGAAGTGAGTGTGGCCACGGGATAGGAGGCTGGGAGCTCAGAGGACCCAGGTGCAGTGGGGGCAGTCAGAGAGTGAGGAAGAAGAAAGCGGGACAAGTTCCCAGCAGGAATGTCCCGTAAAGTATCTAGCTGTCCAGCGAAGCAGGGTGGGGGCTCAGGGGCAGAGAGAGGACCTGGATCCATCCTGACCCAAATGGAGCCCCTCCTGGAGCCAGTGGCTAGAACCTTAAGCTACAGGAAAAGCATGGAAGTGTTTCCCTGGGATAGCAGGCTCTGGTCAGGGAGAGGAGGCACTAGTGTGGACAGCGATGAGCAGTTCTGCTCAAGGGAAGTGCACCAGACCACAAACTGCAAATACAAATGACAAGGGGGCTGGCCGTGGTGGCGTGCGCCTTTAACCCCAGCACTCGGGAGGCAGAGGTAGGAGGATTGCTGTGAGTTTGAGGCCACCCTGAGACTCCATAGTGAATTCCAGGTCAGCCTGAGCCACAGTGAGATCCTGCCTCGAAAAACCAAGGGAAAAATAAAAGACAAGGGGTTTATCTGGCTTAGGTCAAATCCAAGATCAAGGGCTCATGCCTGGTGATGGCCATCCTGCTGGCAAAGGCCTGTCTGTAGTGGTATTGGGCACCACATGACGAGAACTGGATCATGCTTGTCTGTCTCTCCTTGGTCCCCTCTCTACCTTTAAGGTCATGTATGTGACTGTGCGGCTGTACTGTTGTGACCTTACCTGATCCTAACCCTCACCCACAGCTACACACAACACACACAACACACACACACATACACACACACACACCTCACAGCCCAGTTAACTTCCCCTGCTCTTCTTACCTCATAGAAGATTAAACTTCAGCACAGAATGCTTTGGGGACACTGCAGCCATGTCCAAACTGGTAGGAAATGCCAGTGGGCAGAAAGTAGCCAGCCCAGCCACTCAGGACTCACTGGTGGCAACTGGATTTTTTTAAACAATATTTTATTTTTATTTATTTATTTGACAGAGGGAGAAAAAGAGGGAGACAACTGGAATTTTTAATGCCTGGAGCTGGCAGGTTGCAAGAGGTTTCTGTGCCCAGACCCAGGGCCCACATTTAGGGTTGGGGAATGGAGCCAAGAGTGAGAGAGAACCCCAAAGGGGCAGGGAGGCTGTGTGAGCAGTGTAGCAGTGCTCTGATGGGGAAGGAGGGAGGCTTGGCCCCCACATTGCATTGGCTAGGCCCTTGGGCACCTGCCAGGGGGCCCATGGGAATGAAGCTTGAATGTGGTGTGTGTGAGAAGTGAACAAGAGAGGAGACCCCTCTGTGAGGCCTTCTCTTTGGAGGATGCAGGCAGATTGGGGGGGGGGGTGTACTCAAGCTTTTAAGACCCAGGTGGTCCCTTGTGTCCCATGGTAGTGAGGGGATGGTGGGTTCTGGGGAGGCCCTGGGCCCAAGCCAGAGGGTACTTCCCTGCCCCTACCCTGCCCTATCCAGTCTGTCTTTAACCTCCATCCCATCTGGTCAACCTCAGCTTCCCCCAGAAGAAGGCAGCCTGGAGACTCCCTGAGCCCATCACGTAGGGGATGGGGGTGGCTCTTCATCTGGGGCTTCTGGAAACACAGATAGATCATGCTAGGGCACAATGGGGTACAGCGCTGTGCTGGGGCACAGTGTGGTGGTCTAAGGAGCTACTGTGGGGGTATAGTGGGGTTTTCTGGATAAAGGAGTACAGGGATGTGCTGGGACACAGTGGATGTGCTGGGCAAAGTAGGCTAGTATGCACTGGTGGGGACATAGTGTTGCCAGTGGTATGTGCTGGGCCCAGAGGGGTATATTGGGGCACAGTGGATAAAACAGGTCAGGTGAGGTGCAGAGATCTACTGGGGTGCAGTGGAGTGCGCTAGGGAACTAGTGCCGAGTTGGCCACTGTTGGCCTATGTGGACTTTGACCTGCCCGACTGAGCAGTCCAGGGTGAACCGAACCCACGGATGGCTTTGCATCAGGCCCCCAGCTGAGCCTTGTCCCAGGCAGGGTGGCCAAAGCCACACAGTCCCTTAGGGCATTTTGTGACCAGTAGAGTGCCCTAAGGTCCTTCCTCTGGCCTAAAGGCTTCTATGTAGACAGCAATCTGCATGGCCTACATCAATATTTTAAATGCCTTTTGGAATACTGGGGTGGTCAGTCCTGGAAAGGTAGGCTAGACTCTCCAGCTGCCTTAACAGAGCCTGCGGCAGCCAGGTCAGAGGGTAACCGTGTTCACAGTCCAACTGGGCTCGGAGTCACGTGTCCCAGAGGATTAGGAGCGTGAGCAGGGGTGGGGGGTGGGAACGGGGGTTCAGGCTAACGTTTGCCTCCTCACCTGCAGGCAGGTGGCAGCTTCTCCCATGCAGTCCTCCAGAATTGCCCCCCCACCCCTACGTGCACAGCAGGGCTCTGCCTGCCGACATGCCACCCCTCTGTCTTCCTGTGCTGCCACCCTGCACTGCCCGAACTGTGTCCCACCCACTCCATCCTGAGGGCGTCACAGTCTGTTGGGAGGATGCTGAGATATGGTGTAGGAAGCCTGGAAGCCTGTGTCTATCACAGTGGGGGCGGGGGGAGATGGACAAGGCATGGACCGTTTGGGAGACGTCAGAGTCTCAGCTCCAGGGGCAGATCCCTGTCTGTCCTCTATGTTAGCACTGGTGTTTCCATCTCACCTCCCCAGAGAGGTGCAGGACTGTGTCTGAGGTCAAGGCAGAAGGGCAATGACCTGTCTTCCCCTAGATGCCGAGTGTTTCCCAGCCCACATGGCCCCTTCTAGGTGTGGTGATGGGGCCACAATGAGTAGCCAGGTGCTCACCCAGCTGGGTGACTCCTGCAGGCTTCACTGTGGTCTGGTCTCGCCACCTCAGGGAACAAAAGCAGAGCCTCAGAAGCTGGCCCCATGATGAGCAGCAGCAGTGGGATTGGTGTGAGGGGGCAGTGATGGAGGCCTGGGAACTGATGGCCACAGGAGAGGCGAGAGGAAGGGGGTCTGTGCTAGAGGGGCTCCACTGCTGCCTTGCAGTGTGGCTCAGGCTAGCTCCTGCTGGCCCATCTGGCCTGACTGTCCTCCAGGCTTTAGTGAGGGGTGGCCTCAGGACACAGCCATTAGGCAGTTGTAATGTCTGAGCACCACCTTCTGGGCGTTATACGGGTCCTAGGAGGTTTTGAGCACTGGGTGTCCAGAATGAGATTTATGCTACAGCCCTGGCCTCCTTGAAGCCTGGAGGGATCTGGACACTGAGCAGGTGGCAGCCAGTGTCCTCCAGGTGTCCTGAGGGATGGATGTGGGAAGGCCTATTTGGACACAGGTCTCCCAGGTCTGAGGTTTGTACATTGGCCTTCCGAGTCTCTTTGACCTCTCCGCTCCTACGACTCAGAAGAACTCGGTAGGCCCTGTGGCTCCAGCCCTGCCTCTGGTCTGAACCCCAGCCTGCTTTCCTCCCCCAGGGTCCAGGTGGAGTTCTATGTCAACGAGAATACCTTCAAAGAGCGGCTCAAGCTTTTCTTCATCAAAAACCAAAGATCCAGTGAGTGGGGAGTCTGGGGCACTCCAGGCAGACAGGGCCAGGGGGAAGCCCAGGGAGATGTCCTAGCCACCCAGCTGGGGCTGTGTCCTAAGTGGTGACCATGGAGACTGGGCATCTCAGCTTCCCACTGTCCAAGCAAGGAGGCTCAGCCTTGTGGAGACGCTGCACCCCCTGCTCGACACCTGGTTGGGCCAGGCCATCCCCAGGGGCCAGCTGGATCTCCTCACCAACATGGCCCCAGACCCTGCTCTGGGTGTTCCCTCCTCCATGCAGCCCCCCTGCACATTCCTCCCCAGCTTCAAGTTTGGCCATTCTGGACCCATCTGGTGCAGGAAGGGGCGCGGAGGTTAGGCTGTGGTAGTCTCATCTCAGACTATTCCCACAAGTGAAGTAGCCTCAGGACACCCCCCTTCCATCCAAAGCCTGTGCATCCTGGGTCCCTGTGCCCCGAACCTCAGTGCTGCATCTGGGTGGTGGTAGGACTGGGGCTGGTGCATCCATCCTCTCCCTGGGAGGTATGGGTGTCCAGAATGAGATTACCCCCCCCCACTGCACCCTGATGCCACCCTTTCTGCAGGCCTGCGCATCCGGCTGTTCAACTTCTCCCTCAAGCTCCTCACCTGCCTGCTCTACATCGTCCGCGTCCTGCTGGATAACCCGGATGAGGGCATCGGATGGTGGGTGGCCTGTGAGGCTGGGACCAAGCAGTCTGGGGTCCTGGGGTAGAGATTTCCCACCACCAAACGCCACTGTCATGACATGGGTCCATTATGGGGGGACTACGTCCAGTAGTGCCTAGCTAGGCCTCCATGAAGCCCTGTGTTCAGAGCTTCGGGGTGTCCTTCCTTTCCCAGTGGGACCCTCTTATCTCAGGGCCATGCCTAAGCTCCTGCTGACTGTTCGATGTTGGGAGAGGTGTCTCCAGCATGGAGTTGCACCCGCAGCAGCCTGTGGACCTGGGGTGTCCAGGGCGAAGCTGGAGGGTCCATGTGGCACCTGCAGAGTCCAGACAGGATCATCGGGCCCCTGCAGCGGGGTGCAGGCCTGCTGGGCCATACATGTTTATAGGGTTGTTACCTGCCCCTCTGGCCCTCTTCCTCACTCACACCAGAGTATGCGTGCTCTAGCCACTTTGAGGGAAAGGGCCCTGCCGTCATGTGTTCTTGGAGGTGCCCACTAAGGAAGGGCTGGGAACTCATCTGAAGTCTGCCTTGTGGCCTACTGCCTGGGTTGCTTTGAAAAGTCGGTGTCATTTTCTAGCCTGGATCCTGGTGGGAAGCTGTTACCTTCCCTGGAAGTTGCTGGGATGTCTGTACCCAAGGATGCCTTGGTGTGATTCTGGTTCATCTCGTGGATGGTTCAGCAGCCCTTGGTGCCAGGACTGTCTTGAATGGTGTCTTTGGAGACTCTCCGGGCTCCCTGGGGTTTAGAACCTGCATGTCCATAACTCTAGTCTCCCTTCACATGCATTTGCTCTCTCAGTCCTGCTCTGAGTTGAGACTCTTCTCTGAGGTCTGAGTGTTTGCATCTGTTGGGCTCTGGCTTCCTGCATCCCCTTGAGGATGCTGCCCCTGACTCTTCCCCCCTTTTGCAGTTAGCTCTTCTGCTTGGTTTATTTCTCCTGAGCTTACATAAGTCCCTAGTTTGCATACCAGTGAACTTCCTCATGTCTGCACTTAGGAGTTGGTTCAGATCCCAGGATGCTCTACAGTCAGGACATGGGGCCATCTGCTGGGATCCAGTCTCCTCAGAACAGGCTCTTTTCTGATTGCTGGGATTCTGGAAACCGCCAGGCAGGAGGCCAGATCATGGAGCTTGTGTGAAAGCTTTCATTTAATTCCTGTTCTCTGTGACTTCTAGGGATGCTAGGGTCCCCAGACAAGAAACTCTTACCTGCTATTGAGACCATCAATATCTAGGCCAGAGGAGATCAGAGGCCTCCACAGTTACAGGGGCTGTAACTGACTCTCAAACCAGTTTCTTGAGTCCATGTCATCCTCTCCAAGTTCCATAGTTTCCAAGACTTCCAATTTCATCTTCCCAGAGAGCCGAAGTCTGTTGTATTTAATTGTCATCCAGTGCCTGGCACATGGATGGTGGGAGGGTGGGCAGATTTGATGTATGGTTGGGTGTAGGAGGGTGGTTAGAAGTGATGTATGGATGTGTGGATGGGTAGGTGGATGGATGGATAAATGGAAAAGTAGATGGATGGGTAGGTGGGTGGGTGAGTAGATGTTGGATAAGAGGTTGCATTGGATGGAAGCATGCATGAATCATAGAATCCAATAACGATGGAGAGAAAGGTGCATGGGCCATAGATGAGGTCATAGGTGGAGGCTAGATGAGTGGGTGTCGATGAGAGGTGAATGGATATATATCAGGTAAGAGGATGGGAGGGAGGGTAGGTGAATGGGAGGATGAGTTATCCAGAAACTTCTGATGGTATTGAGTGCAACAACCTCAAGAAGGTTCAGGAGGGAAGTAGTTGAATTACAGAGGAGGGGACAGGAGCTGCTATTTTGTGGGCTCTGTAAGCATCAGGTTCTTTTGGTGTGTGACTGTGGCGTCACTTATGGTCTGTGACAGAGCTAGCGTATTATCCTACACTCTGCCACCTACTGGCAGCTAGTTCCAGATGGCCTGCAGATGCATGTCTCCAAGTGTTTGGGGGATGAGCATCATCCAGGGAGCACCTCAGGACAGGAGCTTTCTCTGTCTCCCGAGCGTTGTTCAGGCAGTCCTCACCTCCGGAGGCCCTGAATGTCCGTGCCCAGGTCATCTGTGGCTGCACACTGCCCCTCTTTGGAGCTTGTCTGCCCAGGCCAAGTTCCCGCCTTCTCCAAAGCAACACCTCACTTGTCTCGCTGTGTGACCCAGATTCCCCCAGACAGTAATGTGTCCTCCCCCACCCCGCCACCACCACGCTCCTCAGTTAGAGACCTTCACTGAGTGTTCGCTGGAAAGTGGACAGGCCCCTTGTGCTAAAGTGTGAGAACACAGGCACCAACTTGGGATGTGGGGGTGGGCCCCTGGTGAGCGAGTGAGTGCCCATGGCACCCCCAGAATGGGTCCTTGGTCTTCATTTAATGGCCTGTGGTGGGCCATCTCTTATGTGTGTTCACAGCTGGGGCTGCACAAAGTATAACTATACCTTCAATGGCTCGTCCTCAGAGTTCCATTGGTGAGTTCACGCTTGTCTCCCATTTACCAGATGGCCTGGGGCCGCGGCACGTGGGTTGGATGGCTGGCAGTGGGTGGGGAGTATGTGACCCAGCCCTAGATGCCCAGCCTCGGCCCGAAAGCTGGTGAATTCCCTGAGACACATTCCGCTGCACCCCTGGACCCTGTCTTGGGTCAGTGCTGAGGATGTCCCCTTTGGCAGGCGGTTAGGGGGAGAAGCAAGGTGGAGATAAAAACAAATGTCCGCAAGTTCCCACATCTGGCCATGAAGCACCCACTCATGTTTTTCCTGAGCCTAGTTAGGCTGACCCTTGCATACGGGGTGCCCAGGCAGCTGTGGAACTGCTCAAGGTTCTCCTTCCTTCTTTTCCCAGGGGCCCCATCCTGTGGGTGGAGAGGAAGATGACACTGTGGGTGATCCAGGTGAGTGTCCCACCCCCCTCTCCTTCCCCCACAGTGGAGGCCAAGCCCAGGGGGTACGTCGGACACAAGCTCAGGAAGGGGGGCAGGTTCAGTAAGCAGAGGAACAAGGCTCTACAAGGAAGGGACCCCAGCCTTGCAGTTTTTGTTACAAGCTCCCCAGAGTCTGCTGAGGGCACCCGGTCCCCATCTTCTGTTTCTTGGTCTGAGTCTCTGTCCATGCTGTCTTTCTGAGGGGTAGAAGTGGGGGTGAGTGACCCAGGCTAGCCCCTGAGGATTCTTCCTTGGCCCTGCCACCCCTTCTGCCTCGGTGAGTGGTGCTGGCTCTGAGGCCTGACTCGGTACCAGCTCCCCGACTCTGGAGAATCCCACAGGAGACATGAAGCCTGTGGTGGAAGGAAGTTCTCACCAAGCCCAGGGCCCCAGGAGCACCACTAATGGAATCTCACCTCCACCTCCTGGAAGAGCTTAGCGGAGTGACGCTTTCTAGGGCTTCCCTGCTCCTCCTGTCTTATCCCAACCTGCCTTTCCACAGGGGGCCTTGGCAGGCCAGGGAAAAGAGTCTGTGCCCTCCACCCCACCCCACCCCGGGATCTAGGGCAGCTGCCTGTAGATTTGTCTGGTCAAGAACATCCTGATGTGGGCACGATGGTCCAGGCAACCCTGTACAAACACACACGCACCACACGTGCATGCACACATGCACCCAGCTTCATGTGAACCCTGATGAGACCCTCTGCCCTCAGCCCCGTGTCTGTTCCAAGGCTCTTTGCTTTCTCTACTCAGGTCATTGTGGCCACAATAAGCTTCTTGGAGACCATGCTCCTTATTTACCTCAGCTACAAAGTAAGGCCCTGCCTGTACCTGCCCCAGCTGCCGCCCACTCCCTCCCTTCCTCCCCCCTCCCCCAGCTCCCAGCCCTCACTCTTCCCAAGTTCTTAAGTCCCCCTGAAAACCCACCCTCTCCCAGTTTCCCAATTCCTACTTCTCCTCACCTTCCAGGCCCCCTCCCTCTGCCCTTAGCCTTCCCCAGCTCCGAACCCACAGCACCTTTCCCTGACCCTGGGGGCTGCCCTGTGGCCTTGTCCCCCACCCTGTCACCAGCTCTGAAGTCTCTCTGATCCCCCCCCCCCCCAACCAGGGCAACATCTGGGAGCAGATCTTCCAAGTGTCCTTCATCCTGGAGATGATCAACACACTGCCCTTCATCATCACGGTGGGTGCGCCTCAGCCTCGAGTCCTGCTGCCCGAGCCCCCGCCTGACCCGTCCTCCTCCACAGGTCTTCTGGCCACCTCTGCGGAACCTGTTCATCCCTGTGTTCCTCAACTGCTGGCTGGCCAAGCACGCTCTGGAGAACATGATTGTAAGTGAGGCTTGGCTTCTGCCCATCCCACAAGGACAGCTTAGCCATCTGCTGGTGGGACCGGGCAGAAGCCAGGAAGCTGCAGAGGTCTTGTCCCTGCCACAATGACCCACACCAGTCCTCTTCCTATGAGAGCTTTTCCTGACCATGACAGGGGAGGGGGCAGCACAAAGTTCAGGTGTGAACAAACCCAGCCACGAGAACCAGGCTGCAAAACCAGACCCACGAGAGCCCGGGGACCCATCTGTCTTCCCTTGGTGGCCTGTCCCTTCCCAGCCTGGCCCCTTAGCTTTCAGGCCTGTCCTAATTGCATAGTGATGTTGAAGACCTGGGGTCATGGCTGGTATGCACTTAGCCCTCACCCCAAGGCATGGGCAGGTGGACCCCATCCTGAGATGAAGCTGAGGTCAGGGTGAACTGCCCAGGGCAAGGTTGACCGTGGCCTTCCTCTGGGAAGAAGCTATGGCCAGGCCTGCTGCTCTTAGTGGGCCCTGTCCTGTGACGGCTCCATCCTCTGCAGAACGACTTCCACCGGGCCATCCTGCGCACCCAGTCAGCCATGTTCAACCAGGTGCTCATTCTCTTCTGCACCCTGCTGTGCCTCGTCTTCACGGGGTGAGTGTCCTGGACACGATGTGGTCCTACCGGGCAGCCAGGGACAGTCTGCTTCTTGGGTAGGCATCAAGCCGGGAGACCAGATTGGAGAGAACGGAGCTAACTGCAAAACCTCGCTTTGGTCGTTCAGGTGCCTGGGGCTCGGGCCAGGACAGTGAGGCATCCGGGCTGCAGGTGTCCGGCCTGGTTGGCTGTGCCTGAAACTCTGAAGGAACTGACCCCTGAGTGGGGGTCCTGTGGTTTGAGATCCAACTTAGAGCAGTTTAGAAGCAGCCAGGACAATATGGAGGGTCACCGGGAGCAGGGAGTCTCTGGCCACTTGAGCAGATCTGCCAGCCTCTTGTGTCTGCCTGTGCGGTGGCCCTGTAGTATGTCCTTGGGGCATCCAGTCACCGCTTACTATGCCCCAAGGCGAAGGTGGGCTGGTTCAGGGGCCCTCCGTGGCCTGGAGTCCATGGGTGTCAGCCAGACTGGGAGATAACTTGTTCTCCCAGGAGACCGGGGCAGTCTAGGAGCTGGGAACCGCTTGAGCCCGAATCAGATGAGCCGTTTCCCCAGACTTGGATTCAGATTCAGTGTCGGGAGGACAGGGTCCACCTGGAGCTGAAGAGCATCTGGGCTCAGCCCCATGCCCTAACCTGGGAACGGGAATGTGTCACTCTGCCCTGAGTGACAGCATTCCTAGAGCTGGCAGAGCCTCCCCGGGGTACTGTAGGCACAGCTGTCGCCGTTCCCCCTCCCCACGGCGGCCTTGGCCCCCTGAGGGTGGCAGCGCGCGCCCTGCTCTTCTAGGACCTGCGGGATCCAGCACCTGGAGCGAGCCGGTGGGAACCTGAACCTGCTGACCTCCTTCTACTTCTGCATCGTCACCTTCTCCACCGTGGGCTTTGGAGACGTGACACCTAGAATCTGGCCGTCCCAGCTCCTGGTGGTCATCCTGATCTGTGTCACCCTCGTGGTGCTCCCTCTGCAGGTGCAGCCCCACGCCCAGCGCGTGGCCAGCTGGGTGCACACCCCGACCGCGGACAAAGGCACAGGAGGGAGCCGTGGGGCTGTGCATGTCCCAGGAGGGCCTCAAAGGCAGTGTGGGTGACCCCTTTCTCTGTGGTAGGCTAGCATAGAGGCTCTCTTTTGAGCCCAAGGTGGGGCTCAGCTGGTGAACCCCAGAGGATCACACCCTCTTTCTTCCAGGGACATGGTCAGTCTCCTAGGGGCTGGAGTGAACTCCAGCATCTGTGCAGGGGCAGAGGACTGTAGGAAGGGCATCGCCAAGTCCCAGCTGTAGCCAAGCTGCCGTCTGGGCCACAAGGGTCACCCATATGGGCCACTACTGACCCTGTTCTCAACCCTCAGGCCAACCCCGTCTCTGACCTTGCAATGCCCAAGCCCCCAGCGCAGCCAGTGACCCTCTACGTCTCATAGAAAGAGTTGTCCGTCTCCCCGCTGCCCCTCATCAACAGTGGGCTATGCTGAAGGCCTGCAATGTGCCAGGGACATCTAGGGTGATGGTGGGTCACAGGCCTGGGTGGCCCCAGGCACATGGCTGTCCTGTCATCTGAGTCACAGCAGCTGCACACCAGGTCCTCCGTCCAGCTCATGTAAGGCAACTCGCAGCAATGGCCACTTTCTTCATTTATGCCAGCCTGGCTTCCTCCAGGGATGTCACGCCTGGGCATCTGATTATTGGCCATTTGGGTTACTTGTACTGAGACTCCCCTCCCCCCGCCCGTCCCTCTCGTCTGCCACTTTCCTCCTCAAACCATTTTTCTCACTGATTCACTTGTTCAGTCTCTATGTTCCGAAGCCAGGCCTGAAGCATTTATAATAATGTTTCATTTGGACCGGAGGGGATGGCCTAGCAGTTAAGGCGCTTGCCTACAAAGCCAAAGGACTCAGGTTCACTTCCCCAGGACCCACGAAAGCCAGATGCACAAGGTGGCACATGCATCTGGAGTTCGTTTGTAATGGCTGGAGGCCCAAGTACACCCATTCTCTCTCATTCTATCTGCCTCTCTCTCTCTTTCTCTCAAATAAGTAAAAATATTTTTTAAAAATGTTTTATTTATTTGAGAGAGAGGGAGAGGAAGAAGAATGGGGGAGAGAATGGATACACCAGGGCCTCTAGCCACTGCAAACAAACTCCAGATGCATGTGCCACCTTGTGCATCTGGCTTACATGGGTACTGGGAATCAAACCTTAGTCCTTGGGCTTCACAGGCAAGTGCTTTAACTGCTAAGCCATCTCTCCAGCCCCTGAAACATTTTTCTTGGAGCTCTTCTCTTCCATGGGTAGTCACAGTTCATGTGACTAAATGCACCAACCTCATGGTTCCCATCTTCCCTCAAAGGATGGTTCTCTCTTTGACCACCAATGTGTTTTCTTCTAAAGTCTGAAGTTTGCTTCTCACAAAGAGGGTTTTAGCCTACCCAGCATGGACACATGCAGTGGAGCCAGGATGGTCCTGCCCTGGCCCTGTGCCAATCTCTCCAGTAGCACTTCCATTCCCCAAACTCTGCCCTTGAAAGTGGCACTCCGTTTCTTGGCTCTTTGCTTTTCTGTGTAAAATTTCTAATTCACAGGCCAGGTGTGGTGGTATATGCCTGTAATCCCAGCCCTTGGGAGGTTGAATCAGAACTCAGACTTTGAGTTCAAGACCAGCCTGGCCTAGATAGTGAGTTCTTATCACTCATACAAACACACACAAAAATTTAATTTACTTATCAAGCCCTGCCTACTCTGCCCCCCCCCCCCAACAAGCCCCATGTTGGGATTTTTCAGAATCACATTGACACAGACGGCTTGAGTAGCAAGACCAGGTTGTCGTTCATTCAGGCCTTTAATGTTTCTCAGCAAAAGGGTCCAGCCTTCCGTGGGTTATCGTGTCTTACTGACCACATGCATTTTCATCACTCATAGACGCACTACCTCTCTTCTCACCCCAGTTCTCTGAGAGTATTTTTTAAATGTTTTATTGATTTATTTGCAAGAGAGACAGCAAGACAGAGAGCGCATGATAGGATTTCTGGCTGCTGCAAACAAAGTCCAGATGTATATGCCACTTTGTGCATCTGGCTTTATGAGGGCGCTGGGACTCAAACATGGGCAGTCAGGCTTTGCAGGAAAGCCACTAAGCCGTCTCTCCAGCCCCGAGGAGGTTTTTAATCAATTTTTTTTTTTTTTGTATTTAAAAGAGAGGGAGAGAGTGAGAGAATTGACACGCTAGGGCCTTAGCCTTGGTGAATGAACTCCAGACGCATGTGCCACCTTGTGTACATGCTTCACCTTGTGCATCTGGCTTACATGGGTTCTGGGAAGTCGAACCTGGGTCCTTAGGCTTCTCAGGCAAGCACCTTAATCACTAAGCCATCTCTCTAGCCCTTAACCATTTTTAAGCAGTCAATTGAGAGTTTTTTCCCTTTAAATTGTTACTGTTGTGTAAGTTATATTTATAGACATTTTTACACATTTTAAAATTATTTATTTATCTCTTTATTAGAGAGAGAGAATGGTCATGCTATGGCCTCTAGCTACAACAAATGAACTCCAGATGCATGTGTACCATATGCATCTGGCTTACGTGGGTTCTGGGGAGTCGAACCTGGATCCTTAGGCTTCACAGGCAAGTGCCTTAACCACTAAGCCATGTCTCCAGCCTGGCTTTTTACACATTTAAAATACACACACACACACACACACACATATATGTATATATTCAGTGTTAAGCCATCCATGCATTCCTGACATAAATCTGACTTGTGACTTTTTTTTCATGTTTTAACATTTTATTGACAGCTTCCATAAGCATAGACAAAAAAACCATGATAATTCCTTCCCCCACCTCATTCTCCCCCTTCTGAAATCCACTCTCCATCAAATACCTTCTTCTTCCCAAATAGTCTCTCTTTTATTTATTTATTTTTGTTTTGTTTACTTCTTTGAGAGTGACAGACAGAGAAAGAGGCAGAGAGAGAGAGAGAGAGAATGGGCGTGCCAGGGCCTCTAGCCACTGCAAACAACTCCAGACACATGCGCCCTCTTGTGCATCTGGCTAACGTGGGTCCTGGGGAATCGAGCCTCAAACCGGGGTCCTTAGGCTTCACAGGCAAGTGCTTAACCACTAAGCCATTTCTCCAGCCTGTGTCTCTTTTATTTTGATGTCATCATCTTCTCCTATTATAATGGTCTTGTGTAGGTAATGTCAGGCACTGTGAGGTCATGGATATCCAGGCCATTTTGTGTCTAGAAGAGTGCATTTGAAGCAGTCCTACCCTTCCTTTGGCTCTTACGTTCTTTCTGGCCCCTCTTCCACAATGGACCCCGAGGCTTGGAGGGTGTGATAGAGATGCCTAGATGCCGAATACTCCACTGTCACTTCTTCACAGCAATATGGTGACCTTTGAGTTACTCCAGTGGTCACCACCATCTGAAAAAAGAAGCTTCTCTAACCAAAAGCGAGCGTAGCCTTAATATATGGGAATAAACACGAAAAGTGCTTAGAGGGCATTTTGGTGGGCATAATATTTGCATTTAGCCAGACACCAGCAGACATTACACCCCTAGGGCTCATTGTCTCCCTGGCCAAAGACTTTTGACTAGGTTTTTGGTGCCAGGCATGTATATCCTGCCATGGAGCAGACCTCTAGTCCAATTAGAGAGCTGTTGTTTTCCCTCATAACAGACATGCCACTATTACACCAGTTGGCACATTTGGCCTGTCTAGCCAAACTTAAGGCTTGCTGGGTCCTTTGCTGCTTGACACCATTAATAACTTCTCTTTCCCAATGTGCTGCATGCTGCAAAGCTTTTTCCAGCTTTCTGACAGCTAGTCAGCAGGGAGGAGGTCTCCAGCTCAGCTCCAGCTTGATTTCTCAGTGATTTGCAGTCCAAGCATGTGGAATCTTCAGCCAACGGGGTTTTACCATCTAGCTCTGGTGGGCAACCAAGAGCTTTAGCAACGGCCTGCAATGTTTTGGGGGCATCAGGGACCTCCTTGGCCAATAACTTACCAGAAGGTATCCCACCCTTGACACTGAAATTTTTCTAATAACAACCTATGGCTTCTAGGTGTACCATTATCCATAGGATACTTTTGTGCGTACTCTCTTTCTCTATCTTTAAACATACATACTTTTGGCTAGCAAAGAAGTAGGTTTCTATATGGCTTATTCATAACATGTTAAATTTTGATTAACCTCCCTTCCCACTCCCTTTCCTCCACTCCTTCCCCCAATCCCACTTAGGCCATTGCATCCCCAGTAATCTGCCCCTCTACTTACATACCTACAACACCCTCCCCTTAAACCCTACTCTCTCCTCCCTCCCTTATAACCCATGTCTCACCTCCTGGCCTCTACTACTGACTTTTACTCCAACTCGCATACAAGTGTAAACATTTTTGTAGCTAAGATCCATATATGAGAGAGAACATGTGACATTTGATTTTCTGGGCCTGGATTACCTCACTTAATACAATCCTTTCCAGCTCCATCCATTTCCCTGCAAATTTCGAAATCTCATTTTTCTTTGGCACTGAATAAAACTCCAGTGTGTAAATGTACCACATCTTCATTATCCATTCATCAGTTGAGGGGCCTCTAGGCTGGTTCTATTTCCTAGGTATTGTGAATAAAGCAGCAGTGAACACGGTCGTGCAAGTATCTCTAAGGTAGCAGTGTCCTTAAGGTATGTGCCAAGGAATGGAATAGCTGGGTAGCATGGATGGTATGTTAGCTATCTCTGCAACCTCCACACTGATGTACCAGTTTATATTCCCTCCACAATACAGAAGGGCTCTGTTTCCATACTCTCACCAGCATTTATTGTCACTTGTTTTTCGTTTGTTTGTTTGAGAGAGAGCGAGCAGATAGCATGGGCACACCAGGGCCTCCTACCCCTGCAAACAGATTCCAGTTGCATGCGCCCCTTTGTGCATCTGGCTTACGTGTGTACTGGGGAATCAAACCTGGGTCCTTGGGCTTCACAAGCAAATGCATTAACAACTAAACCATCTCTCCAGCCACCATTTGATTTCCTTTAATAGCCGTTCTGATAGGAGGGAAATGGGACTTCTTAAAATACTATGTTGGATTCCGTTGTTGAGTTATGCTGTATTCTGATGGGTTATGCTGGATTCTGTTAGTTAATACTTGAGGCTCTTGCCCTGGTAGCTGAGCTGGCTGTACAGTTCCTCTCCCATGTCTGCTCATATTTGCAGCTGCCATAGAACTGGAATGTTCTTTCTCCCTGACCTTGGGGAGTTCGTGTGACATGGGGGCTGACTCCTTCCCTATCTGCCCATGTCCCCATTCAGTCATTCTCTGAGGAACACCATGGGTAGTATTGGGTGCTAAGGTATCTCTGGTTCCCAGTACCCAGTTGATTGGTAATATACCACAAGCCATTGGGTGATTGTGTCTGTAAAAGGGACTTCTATGTGAGGTGGGCAGATGGGGGTGGCCAGCAGGGTTGCTCAGAGGAGAGATGAGGCTCCTTTGAGGGCACCAATGGGTCTGGGTGCCAGGAGAGGGAAGTCCCTTGGGATTCAACCAAAAGCTCTCCAAGACATGGAGGTGGAGCTTGGCCGGTAGAGGGCAGGAGGGCACAGGAAGAGTTGGTGAACCCGTGGAGCCTGAGCACCGGGGTGGAAAGGTGAGAAAGGCAGTCTGATCTGCGCTCTTTTAACGTCCCCAGGGCTGCCCGGGGGCTGGCAGAGAAGTGAGGGGAGACCAGGGATGAGCTATGACCACTACAGGGGCCACTGTGGAGGTGAAGGAACTTTAGAAGTGCAAAGGCCTCACCATTATCGGGGTGTGTGGTGATGGGAGGAAACGGCCTAAGAGGTAGCAAAGGACTCACATCCAGGTTCCTCCACAGTAAGGCTCTGTGTCCACTATGGGCCCTTCAGCCAGCTATGGTCAGTCAGCTCGTGTATTTTCTTTCCTAAGACTGGATGCATAGAGGAAACTGAGGTCTGAGAGAAGTCAGGTGCAAGCCCAGGGGTGGCCAGGAGCGACACCCATCCTGTGTCATCTGCATGGTGTCCCCCCCCACACCCTATAGTCACGGGCATCTCCTAGCCACTCAATCCTATGTAAGCAAGGTGACCTCACATCGCCTGTACAAGTGGACACAGTGGTCAGGGCCTGCTGCCACGGCCCATTCAGAAATGTGCTAAGTCCACATGTGGACTCAATGCTCGAGGTGAAATGGGCCGTGGACACTGAACCTCAGAACCGCGGGTAAAGTGAGGCCTTGGGCAGGGTCGGCACTGTGGACAGCTCGCATGGCCCAGGCAGGTCTGACACCTGGCAGTCCTCACGCCTATGCCAACTCCTTCCACCTTGCCCGAGGGTTTCCCAGTGATGAGAACAGTGATGGCCTCAGGAACCTGATGTCTCCTTCGGCTACCAAACTGTCAAGAGAGCAGTCCCTAAGAGGTGACGGTTTCCTGATACTGTGGACTTAGCGCAGAATCTGTCTGAGGAACTGGTGGGGGTGTGGGGGGAACGGGGTGCGAGTCAATGCTCTTGTGACCACTGAGCTGGCCAGGCAGGCTCTGGTGCTCACTCCCAGCCATGAGACCTCTGAAGCCGTGGGCTGAACTTTCCATGCCTCATGCTTGCCAGAGGGGATGCCCGCATGGCTCCTGAACGTCACCTGCGCTGCATACACGGTCCCATGTGCATTCTTCTCTGGTCCTGCTCCGGCCTCTGCTCAGGCCACCGTCCCTATCAAGCCCCCATCTTGCCAGCTAGCCAGGCCTGCTTGGTGCAGTCCGTCCTCAGCACGTGTCACTTCCAGCTAGGATAGGCCCCTCCCTTGGGTCGCCACCACTCCAGAGCCTGCCCTGCCCCCGCCTTCCCGGCCTGACCACCTGTGCTTCCTGCAGTTCGAGGAGCTTGTCTACCTCTGGATGGAGCGGCAGAAGTCAGGGGGCAACTACAGCCGCCACAGGGCACAGACAGAGAAACACGTGGTCCTCTGTGTGAGTTCTCTCAAGATCGACCTCCTCATGGACTTCCTGAACGAGTTCTACGCTCACCCCAGGCTTCAGGTGAGGCTGCAGCCCTCCCCCACCCCAGGCTCCCAATGAGGCTCCAGCCCCATCACACACATACATACATATATACATACATATGCACTCATGGGACCTTTGATTTCTTCCTGGCTCCCAAAGCATCCACCCTCCCCCTCCCCCAGGACTACCACCAGCCCCGGGCAAGGCCCCTGAGCACTGTAAACCTCAGTCACCTTGTCTGGTAGAGGAGCTGTGATGGTCACATAAGGAAGACAGGGCAGGCTGGGGGATAGGAACTTGCTGGGAGGTGCTGACTCTCAGCCTGGCCAGCAGGATTACTACGTGGTCATCCTGTGTCCCACCGAGATGGATGTCCAGGTGCGCAGGGTGCTGCAGATCCCGCTGTGGTCCCAGCGGGTCATCTACCTCCAGGGCTCTGCCCTCAAGGACCAGGACCTCATGCGAGCCAAGTGAGTGCAGGCCAGGGTCAGTGGGTGCGGCCAGGTGCAGGCCTGAGGGCGGGCAGAGGTCCCCGGGGTAGAGGAGAGGCAGGGATGGGGCACACACGGTTAGGCAGGTCAGTGCATAACCCTGGAGCCTCTCTATCCCTGCATGCCCACCCACTGTGAGGCAGCCTGGCAACTCCCTCTAGCTCGGCCTTGGCCTCCCTTCTGCCGTGGGCTCTGCCTCTGGGAACCTTCCCTTCTCCGGTTCCAAGTCTGGGAACATTTTTCTGTTGAGTTTCAAGGAGCTCAAAATAGACTTGGGGTGGCAAAGCCGGCTGCAGTGGGGGGAAGTCACAAGGGCTGAGGGTGGATTTTGCTTTAAAGACAAGTTGACAGAGTGAAGTGAGGTGACGAACGCATGCTGCTCCTCCGTGGAACTTTCCAAAATGCACGAGTGCACCATCTGGGCTTCTTCCCCCGAAGTTGCCATGTTTTCATTCCAGATCATGCAGGGCCAAGGGCAAGCAGGACACCACCCCAGGGCCCCTGATCCTCAGAATCTTGAGGTGGGACACCCCCCCCCCCAATGGACACAGCCTGTTTTGCAGCCCTGTCCAAATTATATGGAAATGTTCCCGCCTGTGTCCAGCTCTGGGCTGGTAGGCAGAGGAGAGGTAGTGCCAGCCAGGCAGGGAGGCACCCTGGGCTCTCACACTGTGGGTGGTGGCATGGAGATTTATTGCCCTGCATTGTGCAAAGTGTTCTCAGAATGACTTTCAGTATAGATGAGCGAGTTCTGCATTGGGCTCCCGAGAACCCAGGGAGGGAGCTAGAAGTGGCCATCCAGGTCCAGGCTGTCGCATGGCCAGGCGGAGGAGGCCACAGGGTGGCTCAGCTCAGGGCTGGTGGGAGACCCCAGAAGCTGGACAAGGCCTCAGGTTATGTCAGCTGTCCCAGGGCCCAGGTCATTGGCATGTACTGAGATGAGGTCTTAAGGGGACCTCTCCTTCCAGGCTCTGATTCCAAGCCATTAACAGCTGAAACTGAGGCCGTGTTATAGACAAACATGATAGAACATGGCTCAGAGCCCCTTTCAGACCCTATCAGGCCATGCCTGGAAAAGCTGTATAGTCCCTGCTGCCAGCTGATGTCTCTGGGACACTCTTTTTTTTTCTTTTCATTTTTTTTATTAACAACTTCCACGATTATAAAACATATCTCATGGTAATACACTCCCGCCCCCCCTTTCCCCTTTGAAACTCCATTCTCCATCATATCCCCTCCCCCTCTCAATCAGTCTCTCCTTTATTTTGACATCATCATCTTTTCCTCCTCTTCTGATGGTCTTGGTAGGTCATGTCAGACACTGTGAGGTCATGGATATCCAGGCCATTTTGTGACTGGGGGGAGCACGTTGTAAGGAGTGGGACACTCTTGATTTGTGTTCCTTGGACAGAATCTGAGATTGGACCCGGTTGAGAGTGTCTAGGCATCTTGACCTTTCTAGAATGTGCCAGGAGAGGCCAGGGAGACTGGGAGACCCAGGATGTTCTGTTGGGATTTGGCCCTGGGACATAATGCTGAGGCCGGGCCTGACTGCCTGAGTGGGGGGGGCCCCCCGCCTGGCCCCGTCCTCCCCGCCCTCCGTCCCCTCACATGCTCCTGCCTCTCGTCGCCTTTTCCTCGGAGACCCGGTCCCTCCTCGGCCACACTCAGCAACTGGTACTCTGCAGGATGGACAACGGGGAGGCCTGCTTTATCCTCAGCAGCAGGAATGAGGTGGACCGCACAGCTGCGGTGAGTTCAGGTGGAGCCCTGCCCCTGGCCCTTTCCGCCCGCTCCCCCTCTGAGGCGAGTGCTCCAGGACCAACCGCGCTTCTCCGCAGGACCATCAGACCATCCTGCGGGCCTGGGCTGTGAAGGACTTTGCCCCCAACTGCCCCCTGTACGTTCAGATCCTCAAGCCTGAGAACAAGTTTCACGTGAAGTTTGCTGGTGGGTCCGGGGCCGTGCGGGCACAGTGGGTATGTAGCACGCAGGCTAGAGCAGTGCCCACGCGGGCACAGGGAGGTATGCGCATCCAGATGACTGCACTCAAGCATAGGGAGCTCCAGGGATCGGGGAGGCAGGAGCCAGAGGTGGCAAAGGGACAGGAGTATTGTCTGGTCAACACTTCTGTGGGCAGGGCACACGTTAGCACAGGTGTGTGGCAGTCCGGGCAGAACAGGGGCATGCCCAGAAAGGGAGGCGTTCCAGAGTGCTGGTACCAGAGGGGCGCAGCCTCCGCTAGGCTCCCACCTGCCTACGCATTCATGAAGGGGGATCCTGTAGGGGAGGGGAGTTAAGGGGGGGCAGGGCTGGCGGAGCCTGATCCTGGCTGTCCCCACAGACCACGTGGTGTGTGAGGAGGAATGCAAGTATGCCATGCTGGCACTGAACTGCATCTGCCCGGCCACGTCCACCCTCATTACCCTGCTGGTGCACACATCCCGCGGCCAGTGAGTGCCCTGCGCCAGACTGACTGCCGTGCCCGGGCCATCCCGACCAACCCCACAAGGCAGGGCCCGTGTGGGGGTGGGCTTCCCCAAGGTGGAGGGCATGCAGTGGGCAGAGGCAGGGCACATTTGACACACGGGGCAGGGGTGGCAGCCCTGGCCGAGTGTGACGGTCCCTCCGCCCCGCTCTACCCGCAGGGAAGGACAGGAGTCTCCAGAGCAGTGGCAGCGCATGTACGGACGCTGCTCGGGCAACGAGGTGTACCACATCCGCCTGGGCGACAGCAAGTTCTTCCGGGAGTACGAGGGCAAGAGCTTCACCTATGCAGCCTTCCATGCCCATAAGAAGTACGCAGGGATGGGGGCTGCGTGGGGTGGAGCCTGCTGCCCACCCCCTGCACACACTGGGCTGGCCTCTCCACCCAGGGTCAGGTCAGGATGGGTGGGGACCTGGAGCACGAGGCCGCAGAGGCCTAGCCGAGGACGGGGTAACCTACCGCTGCCCACCTCGTGAGGACAGCCATCTGGGGAGGGGGTCTTCATATGAGAACCCACCACGTGGCCACTCCTCTCAGAGGATCTCATAAAGCTTACCTGGAGTCCTTGGGTGCTGACGCACAGGGGAGGGTTTTGTCCAGGGATCCTGGTCCCCCAGCGCCTCCCTTTCTGAGAAACCCAAGAGGACAGTGTGAACTGGACTGGAAGATGAGGCAGGGGGGCAGCAGGTGCCGGGGCGGACCCTGAGCCCCCTGCCACACCTGTGTAGGTACGGCGTGTGCCTCATTGGGCTGAAGCGCGAGGAGAGCAAGAGCATCCTGCTGAACCCCGGGCCACGCCACATCCTGGCCGCTTCTGACACGGGCTTCTACATCAACATCACCAAGGAGGAGAACTCGGCCTTCATCTTCAAGCAGGAGGAGAAACAGAAGAGGCGGGGCCTCGCGGGACAGACGCTCTACGAGGGGCCGTCGCGGCTGCCCGTGCACAGCATCATCGCCTCCATGGGTGAGCCACACCCAAGGGCGCACATGGGTAACCCCCCCGGGGGGTCTGCTCACCATCCCCACTGCCCTGAGGGGGAAACTGAGGCTCACAGAGGTGCTGAGACTCCCCGGGGCCACGCAGCTGGAGAATAGGAGAAGGAACATGAGCCAGGGCCACCAAGGCTCGTTTCGTCTTCCTCCTCAGCCACTGGCCCTGGAGGGTAAGACGGGCGGGGCCGCTAGTTGAGCTCAACCCGCCTCTCCAGGGACAGTGGCGATGGACCTGCAGAATACAGAGTGTCGGCCCTCCCAGGCTGGCGGTGGCGGCGGCGGCGGCGGCGGCGGCGGCGGCGGCAACAAGCTGATGCTGCCCACGGAGAATGGTTCTGGTAGCCGGCGCCCCAGCATCGCACCCGTCCTGGAGCTGGCAGACAGCTCTGCCCTGCTACCCTGTGACCTGCTGAGTGACCAGTCAGAGGATGAGGTGACACCCTCAGACGACGAGGGGCTCTCTGTGGTGGAGTGAGTGCTGACGCAGAGCCCAGCGTTTAGTGAGGAGGGAAAGGCCCCTAGTGCCAGGCACAGAGCCTCTTGGAAATTTCTACTTGACAAGTGGAGTGGGGGCCGGGACCCTGAAACGTACAGGTGTCAGAACTGGGGTGCTTCGCCTCGGCTCCATCCTGGGCCTCATTCCTGGTAGCTGGTGGACTGCACTGACTGGGGGTTTCCAGGCTGTAGTCAAGATCCGATGGGGCTCACAGACCCTGAACAGGGGCACACATCAGCAGAGTGGGTACACACCCCGAACTTACCCATATTGGCAGCTCTGAGCCAGCTCAGCCGGCTGAGGTGTCTGTCATCAGTCGTTCTAAGGACTGGTGCAGAGACCCACAGCGGGGTCAACCCTACTTGGTACCGCAGGGTGTGGCCCGCCACACATGGGGTGGGCATTGCTGGAGGTTCACTTCTGAGCAAGGTCTGCAGAGGTAATAGGTGATTACTGACAAAGCCCTACTCATAACTGGAGGCCATAGACCTACCTCATGACTGCCGTGACCCACTTTGTGGCTGAGGGGCAGAAGGTAGGTGGGCTTCTGAGGCCGTGCGTCTTAAGGCACCTGGAGGCAGAGCTAGAGCGCTGCGGCCAAGGTCATCGTGTCAAAGCATGGCATGGTGGGTGCTGGCCAGTGAAGGGATAGGAAGGAGAGGAGGTGACCTGCTGGAAGGCCAGCCTGGCCCAGGGGAAGCACAGGGAAGGACTCAAGGCAAGAGCGCCTCTCTTATCA
The DNA here is from genome assembly GCF_020740685.1 of Jaculus jaculus. Taxonomy (NCBI): domain Eukaryota; kingdom Metazoa; phylum Chordata; class Mammalia; order Rodentia; family Dipodidae; genus Jaculus; species Jaculus jaculus. The sequence goes on along the minus strand of NC_059102.1, from coordinate 150,995,261 downwards.
CCTGGGGTGCTGAGGGTGACCAGGGAAGGGACTGGGTGGTTGTAGCCCTTGGGTTCTGCCTGGCTTCCAGGTAGTGTGTTGGTGTGTGTGAGTCTGTCCACTTCTGTGTGTGTGTGTGTGTGTGTGTGTGTGTGTGTGTGCGTGTGCGCACATGCATGCCTGTCTTCTTTTGTCTGTCCATGACCACACATGTGGATGTATGCGAATGTCTGTACTATGTTCTATATGTGAAGTCTTTCTTTAGGGACATGAGGGGGTCCCAAGGTGTATTTAATCCTCCTGAGCCACCCTGAGTAGGTGCAAGCTGATCACTGGGGTTGGGAGGGTCCTGGAGCCACCATGGGGGCAGGTCATGGAGCAGCAGTGTGTGGCTCTTCTGTACTCCCTTGGCCATGCCAGGACCTTTTTTTAAATAATATTTTAGATTTTAATTTATTTATGAGAGGGCGTGGGGGGGGGCAACATATCAAGATCTCTTGCCACTGCACACACCGCTTTGTGCATCTGGTTTTCTGTGGATACTGAGGGATTAAAGCCAGGCCAGCGTGGTTTTGCAAGTGAGCACCTTTAACTGCTGAGCCATCTCCCCAGAATCTCTATGGGGGCCAAGTGCATGGTTCCCAGTCCTGGCCTGAGGCTGCTCCTGACCTTGAGGTGTCGTTTCATGGGGCTGTCTTGGACAGGTGCAGGACACTGTGGGCAGAGCAGGCCATCTCAGCTAGCCATGAGTGACTCCTTGAGTTCCACAGGCAAAGGGTAGCTCCAGGGTGGGGAGGTCACCCTGCTGCGGAGCCACACTGAAGGCCCATCTCCCCCCAGGTATGTGAAAGGCTACCCACCCAACTCACCCTACATCGGCAGCTCCCCGACTCTGTGCCATCTTCTGCCCGTGAAGGCGCCCTTCTGCTGCCTGCGGCTGGACAAGGTAAGGCCACCCTGTCATCTTGGTACCTTGACTCAAGCCACAGTCTGTGCCACCGTACTTTGGTGACTTTGTATTTTTTTTAATTAATTAATTAATTAATTTTTTTTTTTTTTTGAGAGAGGGAGGGAGGTAAGGACAAAAGGAGAGAGAAAGAATGGGCATGCCAGGGCCTTTTGCCACTGCAAATGAACTCCAGACACATGTGCCACCTGGTGCATCTGACCTACATGGGTCCTGGAGAAATGATCCTGGATCCTTAGACTTCATAGGCAAGCGCTTTAACCGTTAAGCCATCTCTCCAGCCCATGACTTTTATTTTTATTATTATTTATTTATTTGAGAGTAACAGACACAGAGAGAAAGGCAGAGAGAGAGAATGGCCCCACCAGCGCCTCCAGCCACTGCAAACGAACTCCAGACACGTGCGCCCCCTTGTGCATCTGGCTAATGTGGGTCCTGGGGAGTCAAGCCTCGAACCACGGTCCTTAGGCTTGACAGGCAAGCACTTAACCACTAAGCCATCTCTCCAGTCCCAACTTTGTGTTTTGATCAAGCTGTGGGAATGGACCCTTCCCTGCTTTGCCCCAGTCAGCTGTTTCTGGACAGGCTGAGAACAAGTTGGGGCTCCATATCCCTCACCCCAAACACAACGTCCTGTGTTTCCTCAGAATAAGGATTGGCTGTCTCCTCACAGGGCCTGGTTGGCAGTCGGGCAGGGTCAGGAACCAAGTATTGGCATCTAATCCAGCCACATTCCGGTGGTGTCCTCCCTCCTGCCCCAGTGGTCACTGTCACCCTGCGAGGCAGGGTGTTCCTGTCGCTCCCCTCCCTGTTGCCCTCCATCCAGAACATCCTCTCTCGGGCCCCACGAGTGGACCTGTGAAGAACTTGACCTCTGTGGTTGGTAGGACAGGCCTCATTCCGTGATGGGCTGTGGTCTGTGTGGCAGGGTTGAGTGTCCAGAGGCAGTGTGAGGCCTTAGCTGGCCACATCTCTGGCCCCTCTGTGGTTCAGCCACAGTGGGAGACACAGTGGGAGGGACAGGAAAACAAGTCACTTGCTCCCCACCACCCCCATCGGCTTTAGTTTTACTACCTCCCGAACCCCTCTCATGGCTCTTGTTAGCATGCTCCCTAGAAGCGGGGCGTGCCCTGCACCCCAGTGGAAGAGTAGCACACGGCCTGCCTCTTGTTTCACCCGGGGGCCACACCCTGTTACATACCCTTATGAGATCAGGGCCCTTCGATACCCACCAGCTTGTCACACTTCTTCCCTGTGTGGGTGCCTCCCACTGAAGCCTGACTTGTGGGTAAAGGGCACTTAGGAAACAGGATGAGCCCCTGGGCCCACCAGCAGGCAGAGTCAGAGCTCGTCCGCTCACATGCACCCTCACACGCGCACAGCATGGCCATCTGTATTTCTGTAGCTAAGTGCCAAAACCATGCGCTCTTGTGGATCCTGCTGCCTTGGCCGGGGCTCCTGCTCTGCGCCAAGGGGCGCTGACTTTAGCAGCTGGCGGCAGGTACAGGCAGCCCTGATGGCTGATGGCACCGTGGGCCCCTAGGGCTTGGGCGGGTCGTGTGTTTGGTGTTCCTATGGTTGCTGGCCCTATGGATGGTGGTCAGTGCAAACTCTGCACAAACCCCAGGGCTGCAAACACAACAGCTATGAGGATGCCAAAGCCTATGGATTCAAGAACAAGTTGATCATCGTCTCCGCAGAGACAGCTGGCAATGGGCTGTACAACTTCATCGTGCCCCTGCGCGCTTACTACCGGTCCCGCCGAGAGCTCAACCCCATAGTCCTGCTGCTGGATAACAAGTGAGGCCACACCCGACCTTCTGCAGGGGACCTCGGGCTAGTCCCACTTGCCGCCTCCACAGCCACACCTCCCGCAGGGGCCCCTCCTCTCCTGGCCCTCAGCAGCTCCCCCTTCTTCCAGCTCTTCCCCTCCAGTTTCATGTCCCTCTGTACCTCCTGTCTCCACAACTGTGGGTCCCAGGGTAGCAGGGCCACAAGGGCTCTACCTTCCACACAGCCCTTTTCCTGGGGGGGACCCCAGAGATTTGACAGCTGGAGCCCAGGGTCCAGACTTGGCTATCCTGCCCCGGAACCTCAGTTTATCCTTGAGTGAAATAAATACCAGCCCTAAGGACCCGTCAGGTCCCATGGTTTTGAGATCCCAAGGGTGTGGGGAGCAGCAGACCATAGAGAAGGCCCCACTGTCCCTGCAGGCCTGATCACCACTTCCTGGAGGCCATCTGCTGCTTCCCGATGGTCTACTACATGGAGGGCTCCGTGGACAAGTAAGACGCCGAGCAGCTGTAGCCAGGGCCCCTGCCCTCCCTCGGCCCTCCTCCCTCAGACTCCCCAAGGGCATAGTCAAGCCTAGACCCAGAGGAGGGGAGGAGCGGAGGGGAGGAAGAGGCAGAGAAGTGGGGGTGCAGGGGGGGGGGTTTCCTGTGGCCACACTCCTCGCTCTGTGCAGCTTGGACAGTCTGCTGCAATGCGGCATCATCTACGCCGACAACCTGGTGGTGGTGGACAAGGAGAGTACCATGAGTGCCGAGGAGGACTACATGGCCGACGCCAAGACCATCGTCAACGTGCAGACCATGTTCCGGTGAGCACCCACCGTGGCAGCCACACTCACAGAGCTGACTGTGGGGCCACTGTGTGACACTACAGCCCTGATCATGAGACCTGCCAGAGACCCCCACAACCTTGACCATGAGTCCACCCTGAGACTTCTCACAGCCCTGACCACGAGACCTACCAGAAACCCCCCACAACCATGGCCCCCTCCGAGACTCCTCATAGCCCTGACCATGGTACCCACCAGAGCCCCCCACACCCTGACCATGGACCCAACCTGAGACACTTCCCCCCATAGTCCTGACCACAAGACACATCAGAGATCCACTCAAACCCTGGCCATAGGACCCACCAGACTCCCCCCTGACCCAGCACCTATTGTGAGACCCTGCAGCCCTGACCACAGCGACAGGACACACCAGGGGCCCTGAAGCCATGAGCACAGCCATCGGACCCACCACCTGCCCTGACCTTGGTGCCTTCCCTTCCTCCCCAGGCTCTTTCCCAGCCTCAGCATCACCACAGAGCTCACTCACCCTTCCAACATGCGCTTCATGCAGTTCCGCGCCAAGGACAGCTACTCTCTGGCTCTTTCCAAACTGGAAAAGGTGAGTGGTCCCTCACTGGGAGCCCAAAGAGAGCAGAACCCCTGAGGGAGGGAGTGGGAGCCAGGATACTCGGCAGGGCTGTTTTCCTGAGCACCTGTGAGTTACTGATCAGTAGCAGGAACAAAGACTGGACATATCCAGAGGCCAAGGCTGTCTTTCCTGGACAGTCAGATGTTCAGTGGGGAGTGGTGGCTCTCTGCATGAGCCAGGAACTGTTAACAAATACTGTCTACTGTACCTCAGACACAGCCCCTGTCACAACTGCACCCTTCCCACCTGCGGTGGAGGTAAGGAGTTGAGGCTCAGAGAAGGGGACGCACCTGCCTCGGTCACACAGAAGATGGGACACGTGGCAGAGGCGGACCCAGTTTCCACCCTTCTGTACCTCAGGGCTCCATGGAGGGGGCTGGCTGGGGTGGGGTGTGGAACTCAGGGACACAGCAGCCCAGCAAGGCGTGGGGATACACCAAGGACACAGGACCCACTAGGAACATGGGAAGCCTCAAAAATGCAAAGAGCAGGTCACTCTCAGGGACTCTGGCCCCACCAGCTGTCCTTACAAGGAATGGCCAGCTGTTAAGAAGAGGGCAGTAGAGGTCAGGATGTGGGCAAACTGGCCGCAGAGGAGGCCACAGCCACTGATGCTCGTTGTGCCACATGAGCTCCAAGATTGACAGCCTGGGTTACAAGTCCTTGTGGAAAGCTGCTGGAGACCAGCATGGCTGACCAGGGAAATCCCATATAGCTGTCCCCCTCCTGGGCCACCAGGCAGAAGGAACAAGCACCAGGGCTCCTTGTTGTACATGGACATGCTTTGGTCCTGAAGCCGGAAGGACAGTGCAAGTGGGTCCCGTCAGCTCATGGAGCCCAGGGGTGCCTCAGAGAAGGATGAAGAGGCCAGGCGGACAGCGGCCAAGTGGACAGCACAGCGCCTGTCACCTGGTTCGCCCAGACTCTGGACTCTGGCCTGCTGGCACTTGGGCCCCTAAACAGCCCCAGGACCCTTCCCCTATTGCCAGGGTGAAGAGTTGTCCCCACACATCTCAGGAGGAGGCCCCCCGGGAGGGACTGAGGCTTTGCTTAAACAGCCCCAGGTGTGTCTGGGCCCTCTGTTCATGCCACTGACTCAGGTCTGACCAAGTGTGGACTCCAGGACTCCAGGCATGGAGTCACAGTGAGTGCATGTGCTTCACTCACAGCCCTGCTTCGAACCTGCACCTCATGGGCCTTTGAGGCGGGCTAAAAGTAGGTGAGGCTACAAACACATAGCTGGTCATATGGCCTTGCCCTCCAAGGCATATAGCATCAGCGGATGGTCACTTCCTGCCCTGGGTAGGGCCATCTCAACCCCTAGCTACTCTCCACCTCAGGGCACTGAATAGCCCTGGGTTCATTGTCCTGTGGCTCTGTGACAATAGTGGTGACAAGGATGAAGTGGGGAGATTGGGACATCACCTGTATGGCCTCAGGGCTGTGAGAAGCCCTCAGGATGCCACCCTGGACTATACACTATTGAGCAGTCAGGCTCATGTCCCGGGCCTTGGACAAGCAGGCTAAGGAGGAAGGTGTGGTAGGCTGCTGGTGCCATCAATCTCTGAGAATATGGGACCCAGTCATAGCTAAAGCCTGTGAGTGCCAGGCCTGCACTTGGACAGACTTGTTGGCCTTGGATCCCTGACACTTCAGAGAGTCTAAAAAGAATCTAGTGACAACTTACTGTCATAGGAACATTCATTTTTTATTATAATGTGGACTCCAGGCCAGAGAGATGGCTCAGAGGCTAAGGCGCTTGCCTGTGGAAGCCTAAGGACCTGTGTTCAACTCTCCAGATCCCAAGTAAGCCAGATGCACAAAGATGAGGCAAGTGCAAGGTCGCACATGCCCACTAGGTGGCGCAAGAGTCTGGAGTTCAATTGCAGTGTTTGAGGCCTGGTGCGCCACTTCTCCCTCCCTCTCTCTCTGTAAAATTAATAATAATAGTAATGTGGATTCCATGCCAAGTAGTACTCAAAAGCAGAAGGAAGATAAAAACAACAAAAGAAGTTTCCAAATCATTGGAGCGGTATCTTCTGCACTCAGGGCCCCGTCCAAGTATAATCATGCTTCCCTGGAAGGAAGGCGCGTGTAGTCTATCCTATACCCACTTCTCAGCTCCAGCACGCCCCAGACGCCTGTGGTCAGCTTTGGCCCGCACGACCTTCCCGTCCAAGCACTCACTGGAAGGTTCTGTGTCCCAGCATCACCCCACCCTGCTGCCCCTGGCTGGCTGTGCTCGGGGCTCATCCCACACGTCCCCACACTCTCATCATCACAGATAAAGACCCATCGCTTCTGTTGAAGCCCGTGTTTGCCTTCACGACTCAGCTTTATAAAGACTCTGTAGAAGAGAAAAGGGGTGCTCTTTGTCCAGAAAGCAAGAGAAAGTTCTGGAAAGGAGATGACATCCAAAGACCTTCCTTTCTTGCCAGTCTTGCTGGACCCGTCCAGGCTTTACTTCCTGTCCAGTGGCAGTTGCATGAGTCACCTTGACAAGGCACAGAACTTGGGTGGTGACTGGGGATGGGAAGTCTGCATGTAGCATGGCCCACATCTTGTGGCTCAGACACACTTGGCTTTTTCCAGATCCTTTCCCCACCTTCCTCAGTGAAGCCCACACGTTCCAGTACCAGTGTGGCACACTGACACCGTACCTCCTGTGACACTCTTCCCCTTTCATAACTGGTGTGCAAGGAGGAGCTAAATGAAGTCAGTTTTGCTAAATTGTCCACTGTGCTTTCTGTGACACCCCCGGGAGGACACTATTGGTACCGGGCGACGGTGTGCTAAGAGAGCTCGCCAGAGGAGAGGCCGTGTACGACCACGCTGCTGGCGTTCCGAACAGCTGCACTACCATCCCGCGGCACCGGGATACCAGTGCCACCTGTATGCTTGAAGCAAGTCCAGCTGCTATGGGAAGTGTGCCCTCCGGTGCCAGTGTCTGCTACCTCGGCCATGGACTCACCCGAACTCCCCCGAAGGTGCCACTGGCCGAAGAATGGCCTGAAAGACTTGCTTGTCCTAGTTCCCCAAGCCCGTGAGTATGGACCTTGTGACGGGAGGTGGTCCTCAGCGCCCATGTTGGCCCTACACCATCAGAAGCTTCAGCAACAGAGGTCAGAGAGGGGAAGGGGTTGTGCTGCCGGAAGAGGCCAGAAGTCCAGAGCCGTGCACAGCCGGGCGTGGTGGCGCACGCCTTTGATCCCAGCACTCGGGAGGCAGAGGTAGGAGGCTCGCTGTGAGTTCAAGGCCACCCTGAGACTCCATAGTGAATTCCAGGTCAGCCTGGGCTGGAGCAAGACCCTACCTCATAAAACAAAAACAGAACTGTGGGCATTTCCAAGAGCAGAGGAGGGTAGGAAAAAGTTCCCATGGAGGGAGTCTCCAGAGGCAGCAGGGCCCCACTGGCGCTGGACTGCAGCCTCGGGAAGCCCACTCCAGATTTCCGACTTCCAGAGCCTTCAGATCGCGCTTGCTCTAAGCCACTGAGGCTGCAGTCATTTGTCCCAGGAGCCTAGGAAACTCACGGGAGAGACCAGAGCCGTGGACTTCCAGGACACGGCAGGAAGAAGGAAGCTGCCACAACATGAGCTCAGCGTGCCTGCTGCCCACGGCCCAGTCCCCATCTCCCCAGTGCCACAAACCACACTTAAGGTTGTTGAGACTCTTGGGTTGGAGGTGTGGCTCAGTGGTAGTGTCTAGTATGCAAGAGACCCTGAGTCTACCCACCCCCACAAAAAAAGAGAGAGAGAATCTTAGAATGGTAGGGTAGAATATCAACCACACACCTTCGGCGGCAGGCCTTGGGCCCCACGTTCTCCTCGGAGCCCCAAATTGTTTCTCCCAGCCTCCAGCCCTGTGTGTCTGGGGAGAAGTAACCGAGTATCCAGGCCCACTGGCCAGAAGTCTGTCGGCGCATGGACAGATGGACATACATACACACGTGTCCGTGCATTCACTGTGCACGTGCATCACATGCTCATGAGCGTGTGCGTGCCCTCCAGCAACTGCCCCCCTGCGGTGGTGGGCCCTCTGAGGATGCCCTCTCTTGCAGCATGAGCGGGAGAACGGCTCCAACCTGGCCTTCATGTTCCGCCTGCCCTTCGCTGCCGGCCGTGTGTTCAGCATCAGCATGCTGGACACGCTGCTCTACCAGGTCAGCCGGGATGTGGAGGGAGGCCGTCAGAGGTCCTGTAGTGCCTGGCCAGAGCCCCCAGCTCCTCCCCGGCTGGCATCTGGTCCGAGTTGCCCTTTGAGCAGCACTCCCCTAGGTCCCCCAGACCTACGGGCCTCGCTGCTCATCCTGAGGGCCCGTCCTTCCCGGCGCCACCCTCCCTCCACTGTGGGTTCTGGTCCTCTTTCAACCTAATGTGCCCGGCCATATGGATTTCCAAACCCAGAGCATGCCCCCCTCTAGCAACTCCTGTGCCGCTCTGTGCCGGTGGCATGAGCGTCCGTGCGTGCCAAGGTGGTGCCACCTATCTCATGCGGCCCTGCCCACCCCACAGTCCTTCGTGAAGGACTACATGATCACCATCACCAGGCTGTTGCTGGGTCTTGACACCACGCCAGGCTCCGGTTATCTCTGCGCTGTAAGTGCAGGCAGGGCTTGCGTGGTGCCAAACGGGGTGGGCTGGGTGCCCTCTCTGGGTCACTGTGGCCTGGTGGCTCGAAGGTTCCCTCACGTTGCAGATGAAGATCACTGAGGACGACCTCTGGATCCGCACCTACGGACGCCTCTTCCAGAAGCTCTGCTCGTCAAGTGCCGAGATTCCCATTGGCATCTACAGAACTGAGTGCCACGTCTTCTCCTCCGAGGTACAGGGCAAGCAGCGGTGTGATTCCCCATCCTCCCAGTCCAACTCTGGGGACCAGGGTTTGCCAGGGGTCCCATCCAGGCCAAGCGTCCATGGCCCACACATGTGCCTCCAGCAAGGACAGCCGCCACTGCGTGCAGGGGAGGGGGTTAGTGTCAGTGAGCTTGGAAAGTGTTGGGAAGCTGTGGGAGAACCAGGGTGGGGGTGCCTGCTGCCACCAGGAGGCAACTTGGGCACCCTGGCCCTCCCTCTGCATGCTCTGGTCAGACCCGGAGGGGCTGAGGCTGCACTGGGAGAAGGGCCCAGATGACCCCGGATTTTCTTTGCAGCCCCATGACCTCAAAGTCCAGGTGAGCACCTCCCGGAGCCCACACAGTTTCTGATTCCATCTCCAGACACCCTTGCTTCGTGGAGCCCCACGAAGCCAGCAGGGACTGAGGATGTGTTGGCAACAGGGTGGCTCAGGGGCACTTTCCGCAGCTGCCGTCCTCTTGAACAGGGGAGTTAATGGAAGTGGGGAGAGTCATGCTCCCTGTCCTGGCCCAGCTCCATCGCTGTCAGCATGTCACCCTGCAGTGCGGGTACCCCCATGGCCTGGCCTGTTCCCCCCCCCTTCCCATGATCTCCTTTGCTGGCTTCTCCCAGTGTGCTTTCTGCCTGGGGAAGTCCCCACATATTCCCCAGCACCCCATATGCCCTCTGAGTCATGCACAGCCTGCCACACACCCTCTTCCCACTGACCCCCCCCCCCAGGACGTTATTGAGAGGGGCTGCTGCCTCATCTGCAGATGGGGAAACTGGCGCACAGACAGGGTCCCCATTCGGCCCCCAAAGGGACCAGCCAGGTCTACAGAAGTGATGGCCTGAGTTGCTGCCCTTAGTCCTTGGGACCCGGGGACAGGATTGGTCCCACTCTGGGCCAGAGCTTGAACAGGACTGGGAGACCTGGAAGACTGGGCTCAGGAGGGAACCAGGGACCCCCCCCACACACACACACACACATACACCCCGCCCTGCCCTACAGCAGTCCTTCTGCCCTGGAGAAGGCAATGGCTCACACTTCAAGCCCAGAGCCCATCTCCTTCTCTAGCACCCCAAGTAGTCCCAGGAGGAACCCCAGTCCACAGTCCTCTGGCACCCCCAGATAGTGCCACTAGGGTCCAGCTGACAGCCACTTGCCTGCCCAGTCCCAGATCTCGGTGAACATGGAGGACTGTGAGGATACGCGGGAAACCAAGGGGCCCTGGGGCGCACGGGCCAGCTCTGGAAGTGGCAGCACCCACGGCCGCCACACGGACAGCGCTGACCCAGCAGAGCACCCTCTGCTGCGCCGCAAGAGCCTACAGTGGGCCCGGAAGCTGAGTCGCAAGGGCGCCAAGCACGCAGGGAAGGCACCTGTGGCAGCCGAGTGGATCAGCCAGCAGAGGCTCAGCCTGTACCGGCGCTCCGAGCGCCAGGAGCTCTCCGAGCTGGTCAAGAACCGCATGAAGCACCTGGGGCTGCCCACCACTGGCTATGGTGAGGGCGGGACGAGCATGGGTGATATGGCAGTAGGGGTGGACAGGCATGGGGGGGGCAGGTGGGTCACAGTGGAGTAGCTGATGACGGTTCCCTTTTGACCATTTCAGGGTACCTTTCTGGAGGGCCACTCTGCCTGTCCCTCACTGCAGAGCTAGCTCCAGCCCCACAGTGGCCACCTGGGCCAGATTCAGTGACCCGTAGAGGGTTGGTGTGAGGAAGTTCTCAGCAGCTCCCAAGAACTGGTTTATTTCTGCTGCCCTGGGGTGTCAGTTGCCCCCACCTGTAAAGTCAGGGACTAGACCTGGAGGACTGGGATGGGATCCAGGACAGATCCTCACAAGCTTGTGGTCTTTGTTAGGGACATAGGCCAGCTCCTCCCATCATATGGGAGGCAGGAGTGCAGCGACCTCCATGTTGTCATGAAAAGACTTGGAAGGGGACAAGGAGACCCTAGGGCCTCAGGCCACCCCTGCTGTGGCCTCTGGATGGTGGCTTTGTCAGGGACAGGAGTGCTTCACACCAGAACATTCTTCCATCCCACTGTTCTTCCCAGGACATGGCCACCCCATTTCTGCTACTTCAGAGTCACCTCCCAGTGTCTATCTATACGGACAGATTTCTGTAGCCCTCTTCCCCCACCGTGGCTTGTTTTGGGGTGATGTGTGTGACCTGACCCCCCCATTTCCTAGACTCACCCTGCTTCCTGCTCTCCATCGTCACCTGGCCTGGGGGAGCTGCCCTGGGCCACTAGGGCAGGGCCATGTGCTGGCCGCACACAAACAGGCATGCTGGGCCGACTCACAGGGCAGTGCCACACTATACTGGCAGTGAACTCAGGAAAGATTTAGGCCAAGGTTTGGTGGAACAGGGTGATCAAGGCCTTTGCCAGCCTTGTGAATAGTGTGGAGTGCACCCCCAGGTCCAGTAGCCCCTCAGCACTTCTACACGGGGTGCCCCGCTTGTCACCTTGTTCCAGGGACTGGCCACCAAGGCTCAAAGGGGTCCAGTATTCAGTTCATCGCAAATACCAGTAGACGCAGAATCTGGTCTGGCCAGCTAGTACTGGATCTGTGTGCCTGGTGGCCTCTGCAGTACCCTCCCGTCCACCAGAGCTTGGCAGAGAAGGACCATTCTCCCTTTGGTGATCAACTTGCTTCTGAGGTGCCCGGTGCTGGCCACTGCCATTCTGACATGGACGGTGTCTGCGTGCAGCTGGCTGCTCTCCTGTGCCCACTCCGCTGTGCCAGCACCGCCCACGCTGCCACTGCTTGCTGACCTGTCTCTCTCTCTGTTTCTGTCTGTGCCTCTCCTGTGTGTTCCATAGAGGACGTAGCAAATTTAACAGCCAGTGATGTCATGAATCGGGTAAACCTGGGATATTTGCAAGGTAATTCTGCACTGGTGGATACCGGCTATGATTCAGGGGACATGCCAATCCTCAGGTGGGCCAGGTAGTGGCCAGGAAGTCAGAGAGAGGGTCAGACCCCTCCCCGTCAGCAGGTGTCACATGCCCATAGTAGGTCCCCTGCTAAGCATTCCATCCTCCTCCTTAGTCTGCTGGGGTCCTGGTTTGTGCTAGCTGAGGAACATGGAACCCCCAAGTACTTTCACCTGGCTCTGTTGTTTGAATGTGCCATGCCATCTAGCTCTGCTGGGCAGAGAGGCCGTCCCAGCCAGAGAGATGCTCAAGGTCCGTGAGTCCCTGACTGGGGCCTGAGCAGCATGAGGGCAGAGACTTAGGAATTAACACACTGCCCAGTGGCGCTCCAAGCAGGCAGGTGCTGGATTACTCAAGCCAGGAGGACTTGGGGCTTCCAGATTCTTTCTGTTTAGTTTGAGACAAAGCTAATCACACTCCATTTCTCCTCTGGGCCTTTAAAAAACTTTTATTTATTTGACAGATAAAGAGGGAGAGAGAGAGAGAATGGGTGCACCAGGGCCTCCAGCCACTGCAAACGAACTCCAGATGCATGCGCCCCCTTGTGCATCTGGCTGATGTGCGTCCTGGGGAATCGAACCTGGGTCCTTTGGTTTTTGTAGGCAAACGCCTTAGCCGCTAAGCCATCCCTCCAGCGCCTCTGGGCCTTTTAAGAGCTGCTGGTCACCTCCCCCCATCTCCTCCAAGACTCCCCACCCCGCCTAAATCCCTCAGTGAGAGCTTGGAACAGAACAGAAGCCAGACTATGAAGCTTTAGGGGCGTCCAGGCACAGTGCACACCCGCTTAGCTGGGCTCTGCTTTTGCAAGGATGGCTGTGGGTAGCCATGGAAACCTAAGTGTTGGCATCTTCCAGGCTCTCGTGTTTTGCCTTGCCCTGCAATCCGTGGCAGCATTCATGGAGGGCGAGTCCTCCACCAGGCACTCAGGCCCCCCAGCTGGGCGAGCTGGCTGCTTCCATGAACCAACTGGACCAGGACCAGGCTACACACTTGCTTCCTGGGCAGGGCTGTGCAGGTGTAAGCTTGCGCAGATACACACTGTCTTCAGGGTCATGAGACTTGCCCTCAGGTGTTCACTGAGCGTCACCTGCACGCTTATTGGGGCTACTGTACTGCGGCTCAGGAGAGGAGACTCGGAGCACCTATGTGTGCCATGTGGAGTGCTGCCAGTATGTTGGGCTGGGAAGTCATGCCCTTTTTTCCTTTTCCAGGGCTTGCTCTAGTCCAGGCTGACCTGGAATTCACCATGTAGTCTCAGGGTGGCCTTGAACTCACAGCAGTCCTACCTCTGCCTCCCGAGTGCTGGGATTAAAGGCGTGAGCCACCACGCCCAGATAGAAGTCATGTCTTCCTGGGCAGAGAGAGAGTAGTCCCTGGCCTCACTCCTTTCTACTCCTTCCTCCTAACACTGAAGTTTCTCCCAAGTCATAGATAGGGAAGCTGTAGCTGGCACAGGGGAAGCAGGCAGAATAGGTGTAGAGGCGTGGGTGGCACAGATCCGAGGGGCTAGTGCAGCAGAGCCAATAGAGAGGTCTGGCCTGTTGGGCGCCCCAGGGGGCTTGGCCATTCCCGAGGAGAGTCCAAGCCAGGTCCTGCTCTACGTCTGCTGCCCACCTTCACCAAGCACGTGGTCACCGAAGCCACCTCAGGACTGTTGAGCCTGTTCTGCCTGGCCAGGCATTGAACAATAGACTGAACACAACCTGGCCCTGGCACTGTAGCTGCCCCCCCCCCCAACTTCAGCCCAGGATCCCGGAAACACAGAGCCAGGCCTAGCCTCAGCCGGTCATGTACTTGGAAATCTGAGGCATGCTTAGTAAGGTCTGTCCCTGGCTGAAGGACAAAGCCTAGCCGAGCTGGCCCCTATCTGTAGGGTGAATGCATGATGGCCCTGACTGATGATGTGTGTCACGGTGTGATACACTGACGGTGGCTATGGCCCGGAGTGCTGCAAGTATGCCTGTGTCCCCCATTCCTGCCTGTCCCAGAGTTACAGGTGGCATTTGATCTCTGGAGGTCACACCGCCAGCTCTAGCATGGTATATCACGAGGGACCTCCGGTCATAGTCCTGTACCACTGTGACACCACCAGCTCCAAGGGCCAAGGTGCCCCCCACCCTCTCCCTGGATGGCTAACTGGCAGTGTCCTCAGCTTCACAGAGGGCTTGGCTTCTTCTGGGGCCCTGGGGGCAGGGCGCAGTGGGAGGGGTCAGGCATATGATGTCCAGTTCCAGGTCACCTTTATTCTGTCCTTAAAGTTCCAGGGATGCAAGGATGGCTGTGGGTAGCCATGGAAACCTCAGAGCTCAGAGTCAGTACCAGTAATGTATGTGACTGTGGTGTCCTGGCCAGACAGACATCAGCGAGATGACTGGCTGCTCCTCCAGGGCCCTCCATACTCCTGCAACCACATCCCACAACCGTCCTAGGGGCTGGACTGGGCTGTCTCCCAGGAAGGGCCATAGCACAGGCATGAGCAGGAGGAAGGAACCCTGTTCTCACAGATCCAAAGCACAGGGAGTGGGGATGGTCTGCCCAGCCCCCAAGAATGGTGGCATCTGCAGTCACTTTGAGGAGGATGGGAGGAAGGCCCAACTAGTTTCTGGAGGGCTACGGGCAGGTGTGTAGCAACAGGAGTGGGTATGTAGTGTGTGCAAGTGGGTGTGTGCCCACATACCCTTGTGTGCAGAAGCACGTAGGTGTGGGTGTGCGGAAGACTGTGCAGGCACACGCACCTGTACACACAGCTTTGTTAGGCGGCGGGCACGGGCAGGTGTGCTCTGGGCATCTGCTCGGGGTGCCCACACCGGTGGGACGTGCCCTGAGGCTGGCTGCCCAGCTGAGCAAGGTACCCAGGTGGGATAGGGCCAGTGCTTTGCCATCCTGCGTGGCTGAGCGGTGACCAATGCCAGCAGGGGCCGGGGACAGGTGTCAGGGAAGACCAATCAGTAGAATGGCTAGAAAGATCGGGGGGGACGAGCTCCCCTGGCTTCTCAGGGCAGCATGGGGGGGTCTGTGGCGACGCCTGGGCTGTGTCTTTTGTAGATGAGATGAACGATCACCACCAGAGCACCCTCTCCTACGTCCTCATCAACCCTCCGCCCGACACGAGGCTTGAGCCCAACGATATCGTGTGAGTATGCGCTACCCCCTCCCAGCACTGGGCACTGGGGGGTGGGCGCAGCGTGTGGGGGTGGCTGCCTGCGAGGGGCCCACCCAGGTACCCTCCGCAGGTATCTCATTCGCTCCGATCCCTTGGCCCACGTGGCCAGCGGCAGTCAGAGCCGGAAGAGCAGCTGCAGCAACAAGTTATCATCCTGCAACCCCGAGACACGGGACGAGACCCAGCTCTGAGGCCGAGGCGACCCCGCCAGGGCGGACGCAGGAGGAAGCGGTGCCGACACACTGGCAAGCTGGCTTGGCCCAGGAGAGGCTGCATTCCTCACAGTGGCTCTGAGACTTGACCCCAGATGACGTTCTCACAGTGGACGGGGCAAGCGCACCCAGCCACCCTGGAAGCTAGCAGGAAGGATTTTTTTTTTTAACCTATTTTTACAAATCTGTACGAGCCGTGTCTCTTTTACACAGATACACCGTAACTCGTGACTGGGGCCTGGCCGAGGCTGAGGGCAGGCGACCAGGAAGGGCAGAGCATGGAGTTGATGCGCTCTGGGTCCCACTGCCCCCGCATGGCCATGCCTTGGCGTTGCTGCCGTGGAGCTCGGGTGCATCAGGGAGGGGCAGGGCTCACACCTGGAACAAAGGGTCCCACACACGTCCCTTTACATGGAAACCAGCTGTGTTCTCCAGCTACCCACCAACACTAGTTCTGACCACAGCTTCTGCATGGCTCTGGGGCTGCACCAGGACCTGTGGGGCATGTGCCCACTGGAACCAGGCAAGGTGCCAGTGGGGGTGCTCTACCCTCTGGGAGGTCAAAGGCAGAGCCAGATCTTGGATGCCTGGCCAGCCCCCATCACTACCTGGGCCCGAGTCCCCTGCATGTGGGCGTGGGGGTCAAGATGAAGAGGTGCTTGCAGATCCCATGGCTGGGAGGTCAGAAGCTGTTTCCAGTTATAACACTGTGCTTCCCTGGCCATGGTGTTTGGGGGCATGGGGCTAGCAGACGGCGCGTCTCCACTGATGGTTTTCAAAGCAAAGCCTTGTCAACACCCGATCTGAGAAGCACAATTAGCTCTGGGCTCTGGCCATGCCTTGGGTCTCCAGAGACTGTTCCAGGCAGCCGGCCTTTGGTCCTGTTTGAGGTTTGTACTGTCAGCGCTGGAACCTTCTATTAAATGGATGCATTCTGTAGGCATGTGTGATGTAAGGCAGCCTGCCGAGGCTCTGGGCTAGAGGACGTCTGGGGCTCTGGTTGAGGGTCAGACTCAGCTAATGTGGCTCCTAGCCCCTGCCCCACATGCTAACCTGCAAGCCTCCGGCATAGACTTCCCAAAACACGGGAGTCAAATCCTATGTGGCTGTGGGTGGTGGAGTCTGGACAGCCAGGAAGCTTTGGGTGCAGGGCAACCAGGAAATACCCAGAAGGCTCCTCTGCCTGCTGTCCAACAGCTTCTGTAGCCCAGTATGCTCTACTGGTGGGCACAGGTCACCTATACCTGCCAGTTGATGGGGACCCCATTCACAGGGGGCGGATGGGTGCCCTGGGTGGGCTGTGTGAACCTCACTATGTACACATTGAGTACCCTGAGATATTGGCTGGAAGAGGAAGGTCCAAAGCAGGGAGAGGCTGAGGACTCTGATGCAAAGTCCTAGGGCCTGGGTGCAGTGGCAGCTGGTTGACATTGGGCCCATCAGTGGCCACTGCCTTATAGCAGGAGTCTAAGCCTGCCTTGCCTTTCCCTTGGCACCTCCCCTGCACCCATGCCCCAGGTTCCCCACTGGCTACTGGACCCAGAAGGATGGGAGAGCCCCCTAGGCTATGTCTGGATGGGGCTACAGCCCTCAAGTTGACCCCAGGAAGAGCCACCACCTCTTAAGAAGCCTCTTGGGGACTGTCGCCTCTTCCTCACCTACAGCACAGCCTCTGGCAGTGAGGAAGGAGGGCAGCAGCCACTTAGGGTTTAACTTCACTAGTGATGTGGATGCCAGGCTCTGGGCATGGCTGCCACTGGGGCTGAGAGGGCCTGTGTGCCGAGATGTCACCTGCAAGCACAATAAAAGCAGCTTGCACACCTGGAACCTTCCATGCTCTAGTGGAGCCTCCATTTCCTTTATCTCCAGACTTGGGGAACATCCGGGCCTCTCTGGTCATCCTGGATCTACTCACTTGCCCTAGCTGATACAGTCTGGGCACCAAACATTAGTTCTCCCCGGCCTTCTACCCTACTGGGCCTTAAGGGCTTTCATGAGCTACTTGCTTCAACTCAAAGGAGTGGGGGGCGTGCACTGACCATCAGCAACCATTCCTGCCCTGGAGGAGCTAGAAGAATTTGAATTCTTTGCAACAGAATTTTCAAAACATACAAAATTAGTGAGAAGCCTTTTATTGTCTTTATTTCTAAGTGATTGAACAGAAAACTTCTCAAAACAATAATACTAACCAACAGTGCCTTGGGTGCTGAAGCGTGTGCGTCCGTGAAACGGTGATGGTCATAATGGGGACCGAGGGGCTGGATGGCAGTGCACAGCTGGGAGGCTGAGCAGAGCACTTGGACAAACTGTGAGCGTCTGTCCCAGGTTCCAGGCAGCCCCTGCAAAGTGCAGTGTGATAGGTAGAGGGGAAGGGATATGGAATCCCATAAAGTGCTCAAAGGCAGATTAGACAAAGACCAAGGGTAAGGACTAGAAACCAGTTGGATACAGGGGACACCAATCTGTATGAATGCACCCTGACGGTAGGTAGCTTCAGTTGGTCAATGACCAGGCAGACTCACGACAGAAAGCAAGACTCTAAGGAATGAGTTTACAAGACCCTCCGTCTCTTCCCATCCCACATGCGTCACACAGGACCAGATCTGGCTGGAGGGTTTCAAGGCAGATGCCAGAGGCCGGAGGACTTGAGAAAACCCCCGCCAGAACATTTCACCCCATCTTGTTCTCCACCCTGGCAGTCTTTGACCTCATGTGGGCCCCGTTGTGTTATGTCTTGATGCCCTCAATGGGTTGCTTTTCCTTTCGGGTTTTAAACCGGTGTTTTCATGTGTGCATCTTTAAGAGTCTCAGTATCTTATTAAAAAAAAAGGGGGGGGGGAAGCCAGTGGGACATGGAGGAGTGGCAGCTCTCGGGGCAGCTTCCTGGAAGGTTCTGTGGCACGCCTGGGCAGACTCAACTGAAGTGCAGGTTGGGTCCTGCTCAGTCCAGGGTCTCAGCTCGCCATCCCCCATGTCACTCCTAGGCCTGGGAGAGCCACAGCCTGGACTCATATGCTCTTGGGTGCTAATGGCACATACCCACCCTCAGCCCCTCTGATGTTGGCAGGGAACTGTGGGGTCCTGGGCTTAGGGGTGCAATGGGTGGTCTCTGTCACTCAGAGAAAGGCCTCTCCACTTGCAGAAGAACCTGCCTGCCCCAGGCTGCATGGCTCTATGCCACAGGAGAGCCCACAGTGTTCTAGCCCTGCAATGAGGAAGTGCCCAACAGCAGCCCTAGCCTAGCCCCAAGCCCAGGACCCTTGGGGGAGTCACTGTCCATGCCTGTGGAGCCCTGCATGGCACCTCTGGGTACCCTTAAAGGTTGCCTGCCTGGCCATTTGCAGATTCCTGGGCTCTGGGGTCTCCACCTGGCCATCAGAAACCAAGCCTCCTTGGACCCTTTGCAGCTAGGTACATCCAAGCACCTCCCTGGCACATTCAGTGTCTCGAACCCACACTTCTTTCAGGCGGAAGTACCCAGGCCAACACATGGCACAGGGACCTATGGACATGTCCTAAACACCTACCGCTGTCCCAAGAAGCAGTAAGGTTCTCGCACTGCCCCCACCAGCCGTGCTCTGAAGCACATCACTTTACTAACCAGGATACAAAATAGGGCAGCTATCCATCAGCTGAAGTGGCCACAGCAGAGATGGGGTGTGGGCGCAGGGCCAGAATAGCCCCCATATTTCCTTGCTCTCCCATTTCAAGTCCACATCCCAACGCCAGGCTCAGGAACATTCGGTACTAGACTTTTCTGCTCTCTCACTCCTTGGTCCTGTTGAGCTTGCAGACCCTCAGTGTCCCCTCCTTGACCTGCCAGGCCCATCACCTGTGTTGTGCAGGCCCTGTTGGGGACACAAAACCTTGTTTGGCCTTGACCTCTTCTGACCTCTCCCCCAGTGATACACACCTGATCAGATCCATGGGCTCAAGCCCCAAAGACCACTTCCTGGCATTTCTCTTGGGACTATACTTGCAGCCCCCCGTGGGCATGGTCTCTCTCCTTTCCACATGCCCTCTCAGCCCCAGGGCCTATGCACTTCATTATCCTCTGGACACCCTAGATCAAAGCAAGTGGCCCCTGGCTGGGAGACTTGCATGCCTCCTGGTCTCTAGCCCCTCCCCTACAGCCAGCAAGGGACCAGGTCCCAGTTTGGGAGCAGATGAGTGAGTTGAGGGATTGAGCCACAAGTGCTGGCCAAGGCTTGGATTGTGGGCGGAGTTGGACTCTCATGCTCATCCACTGTCATGTAACTACTGGACCACAGTGTTGGCCAGGCCTCAGCAGATCATACTTGTGGGGCCAATGGGGATGACCAGATATTCAGAATCAAGGGCTTGTCCTTCCTCTAGGGCCCACTGGGCTCCACTGCCCTGACCATCAGACTGAGAACCTCCAACTCCTGAGTCTTTTTCCAGTCAGGTCCAGACCCGCAGTGACTGTCCGTGATGGAGACAAAGGACAAGACGTCAGCCAGGCACTGCCACTCTGAGCCTGGTCCATGAGGAGCGCGTCTCAGCCCCCGCTGGAACACACGGAGCGGATGGGAGGCTGTGTTCTCACCCACACCTCCGCTTATTGAGCTGACAACACTTCCAACTTATTAAGCCATAAAACCCGGTTGATAACAAGGCTCTTTCTTTCCCATCTCATCTTACTTCCTCGGCAGCAGCTTCCACAACAGTGCTCCCATGGGTCAGCTGTGCTTCAGGCACCTTACAGACACCGGCCACCTGGTCCTCTGAGCATGGCGCTTGAGTCAGCACAGATGCAGGCAGCCCCCTCCCTCACGGTTCTCATGAACCACTGTGGAGCCGAGCGTCGTGGTCCACCTGCCATGATCCCAGCACTCAGGCAGAGGTAGGAGGATCACAAGTTCCAGGCCAGCCTGGGCCACACAGTATGATGCCATGTCAAAGGAAAAAGAAAAATCCTGGCAGAGCAGCACGCTGGGGGGGGGGGGGGCGGGGGGACGGAAGCCGGGAAGGCCAGCGTGGATCCTGCTCCTACACACAGGTTGTCTTCTAGCACTTTCCTCCGTCGAGTTTTGTGTTGTGTGTGTCCACGTGCCCCTTGAGGCTTCCCGACAGGCCCCTTGGGCTGAGGGGCAAGTAGGGCACACAGGTGAGACTGTCTTCCCCAGATAGCTTCCTTAAGGCCAGGAAAGGATCCGGCTCTTGCTGCCCTCGTGCAGCTGGTGAGTCCACTTCATGTCATCTGTCTTGTCCAGGGGTTCTGTCTTGTTACACCCAGGCCAGGTGGTAACCAGAGCACAGCCAACCTGCTTGGTGATTTCCCCACTTTAATGATGAGCAGAGGGAGGCCCCAGGCACTTGGCCTCAGTCCAGGCTCTCCCTGCAAGAGCCAACACCCTGCCAACGCCTGCTATGCCCACCCTCCAGCACTTCCTCCCTGGTTGCTCCCAGCCTACCCTCCTCAGCATCTCAGACTTCCCATCCCCACAGTCAGTCTTCTCAGTAACACACAATCCATCGTGATGCAGGCTGTGGGACTGGCCAAGGCTCGGCTCAGTCCACGGCCAGCTGCTGCTGCATTCCTCTAGCTGACTACAGGCAGGACGTGTGCTCACCCTGGGACCAGTCCACGCACTGTATGCAGACATCTAACAGGGCCCAGATGACCAGGGAAAACTCAGTAAGGGCATGGGGGTGAGGGAACACTCTGGATCCTCATGATTCCTTCCCTCTCTAGGTAGGTAGGTATGCATGCATGCATGCATGCCTGTATGTATGTATGTCTTTATGTATCGGCCTTGGGTTTGTTTATAAACAATGCAGATTTTTTTCAGCCATAAAGCACAAAATTATGTCATTTGCAAGAAAATGATCAAACAGATCAGGATGCCAAGCAAGATTAAGTCAGACCCAGAAAAAAATACATGTTCTCACATCACAACACAGGACTCTAAGGGGACAGTTCCACCAAGACTGTTCGTAATAATGTACATTACTTCTGCTGTACTAGGAAACTCAAATCCAGTGTAATGAAGTTAAAAGCAACCTGGCTGGGAGAATAGTAAATGAACCAGACCCACAAACCTGAAGAATGCTGGTCTCTCCCATTCTTCTCAACAGTTCTCTTAATCTCAGCAGTACAACCAGCCCAGAACAGGGCTGCCCAGAGGGACCACATGGAGCCTACAGACTCTCCCAGCACGGTCTTTTAGATGCTGGCCCGCTTACCAGTCCCGTAGCTCCACAGCTTAATTCTAGCTAACAGTTTAGAGAAGGTGAACCTAGCTCCACCATTACTGGGGAGCACCGTGGCAAGGAGTAAGGTGAAAGTCCAGAAATTGAAGACTAAATATTAACAACAGCAACAACCTACGTCTGAAGTATTTCCATGATGTGACAGATTTGTAGAAAGACCAACAAAAGGCCAATCTTTAAAATCTATGTGTTTACACGCTGCTTGTGTTCGCATGCAAGCATGCATGTGCCATGGCACCCCATGGAGGACCAGGACAAGCTCCGGCGTTGGTGCTTGCCCTCCACCTTGCTGGAGGAAGGGTCTCCTGCTCACCACTGCGCACAGCAGGCAGGCCGGTCCTTGAGCTTCTGGGGAGACCTCTGTCTCCACTTCTCGTCTCACACAGGCGCACTGGGATTACTGCATCTGGCTTTATGTGGGTTCTGGGGACCTGGACTCAGGTCCTCATGTTTGCATAGCAGGTGCTTTACCTATTGACCCATCTCCCCAGCCTCCCAAAGGCCTTTATTTGTTTTTGCCACTTGAGTTGTGGCTACCCTCTGAACCCAGCTTCCAGCAGTGGACTCTCTTGTCCTCTAGCAGTAGGGTATGAGATGCAAGGCAACTTTGCTTTTGACGCATGGTTTAATGGAAGCTGCCAAACCTCTGTATAACTGAACCTGCACCTTTGGGGAAAGTTTCTTCATGAGACTGCATGGGAACACGCAAGAAGGCCATTCAAAATTCACCACAGAGGGGGCTGGAGGGGTGCTTTTATAGTTAAGGAACTTGCCTGCAAAGCCAAAGGACCTCAATTCAATTCCCCAGAATCCACAAGGGGCACATGCATCTGGAGTTCATTTGCAGTGGCTGGAGGCCCTGGTGCACCCTCAGTCTCTGTCTCTCTCTCTTTCTTGCAAATAAAGAAATAAAAATAGAACTATTAAAAAAAAGAGTCAAGGGTTGGAGAGATGGCTTAGTGGTTAAGTGCTTGCCTGTGAAGCCTAAGGACCCCGATTCAAGGCTCAATTCCCCAGTACCCAAGTCATCCAGATGCATAAGGTGGTGCATGCATCTGGAGTTTGTCTGCAGTGGCTGGAGGCCCTGATGTGCCCACTCTCTTCCTCTGCCACTCTCAAATAAAAATAAACAAAAAAAAAGTTAAAAAATACTCGCCCCAGATGGACTCACTCACTGGACAAGCAACAAAGTAACCTTCAGTATCTGCAAACCAGCATGCTTCCCTTCCAGTCCTCTCGCACACTGTCACCTCGTTGGCTTCCAAACAATAAAGCCTGGAAGGTATGCAGCACACACAGATGCTCTGGAAAGGGTACTGAGCCAAGACACAGGAAGTAAGCTCTCATATCAACAAGCCCGAGAGTAACATTCACTTGCCCTGAGCCAAACACTGTTCTGGGTTCACGATAAGTTCACATTGCTAAAAGGGATGCCTACGAACTTGGCAGACCTCAGTCTACAAGCAGGTGAGTAACTCAACACCCTGCCTTCCTGTCTCACCATGGTGTCATTATAAGCAGACCTGATCCAGCCCCACCACCACCCAGGACCACAGCCAGGGCCTTGAACCCAAACTCGCAGAGCCACAGTGCAGTGTATGCCTAACACCACCCCTCGTAGGAGGCTGAGCCTCTGAAGACTGTCAAAGCAAGGCCAGCGTTCTTCAGACTCCACTGGAGTTCATTACCTGCCCCTGTCCTGTTTTTGTTTTTTTCTTCAATGCTGGTAACTGAACTGAGTGAGGGCTTTGCACTTGCTAGGCAATCTATTCCATCCCTGAGCTAAATGCTCAGCCCTCTCTGTTATTTTTGTGGCAGGTTCTCACTATGTAGCCCAGGCTGATCTTGAACTTATGACCCTCTTGCCTCAGCCTCTCGGGTGCTGATGTTATAGCCATGCACTACCTGGATCCACCTCTAGAAATCAAGTTATGAAGCTGTCTTTTATATCTAACATATGGTGCTGTATTCTTTCAACAGCTTCTAATAGTTTCATAATATAAAAATGGGGGGAAATTATAGTAAGTCAGCATGTCCAGAGAAATGTCAGCTCTCCAAGTAGATAGCTTGCTGTGCTGACATCTGCTCTGGCTAAGTGTGTTCCAAATTCTTATAATCCGGCCCTATTCCCCAGTACTTCAGAGTGAGACTTGGGATGGTGATAAGGTTTGTAAAGAGGGAACTGAGAAGAAAGGAGATTGTGGGACCCAAGCCCATAGACTGGTGTCCTTATAAGAGATTAGGACACAAGGCACAGAGGGACAACCGTGTGAGCACACAGGAAGGAGACAGTGCCTCCAAGCCAAGGACAGTGGCCGCAGGAACCAAATGGCACTCTTTGATGCTAAGTGCCTAGCTTCCAGGACTATGTGGAGCTGCTTGCTGAAGGCGCCACTTTGGAGCAGACAAACACAGCATCCCACAGAACTGTACCCCAAGTCCAGGCATAAATAACTCTGAACTGCAACTGAACCTTAGAAGGAAAAGTGACATCTACTTACTCCCCAGGTTGTTTTGGTACCATCACAACGCTGATCTTGAACCCCAAAAGAACATATTAAAAACAAAAAGCACAGGCTGGAGAGATGGCTTAGTGGTTAAGGCGCTTGCTGGCAAAGCTAAAGGACACAGGTTCGATTTCCCTGTACCCATGTAAAGCCAGATGCACACAGTGGCACAGGCATCTGGAGTTTGCTTGTAGTAGCTAGAGGCCCTACCATGCCAATTCTCTCAACTAAGTAAGTAAATAAATAAATATTTTTAAAAAGTACAAGGCAGCCGGGTTTGGTGGCGCATGCCTTTAATCCCAGCACTTGGGAGGCAAAGGTAGGAGGATCGTCATGAGTTCAAAGCCACCCTGAGACTATCGAGTGAATTCCAGGTCAGCCTGGGCTAGAGCGGGACCCTTCGTTGAAAAACAACAAACAAACAAGCAAACAAAAAAGTACAAGGCATTTTTTTTCTTATGGCATAAACGTTAAAAAATATCATCACGTCAAAAAGCTGGGCATGGGGCTAGAGAGATGGCTTGGTGGTTAAGCACTTGCCTGTGAAGCCTAAAGACCCCGGGTTCGAGGCTAGATTCCCCAGGACCCATGTTAGCCAGATGCACAAGGGGATGCACGTGTCTGGAGTTCGTATGCAATGGTTGGAGGCCCTGGGGTGCCCATTCTCTCTCTCTCTCTCTGCCTCTTTGTCTGTTGCTCTCAAATAAGTAAAAACAAACAAACAAAGTTGGACATGGTGATGCACACTTCAATCCCAGCATTTGGGAGGCAAAGACAGGAGGATTGCCCTGAGTTCAAGGCCACCCTGAGACTACATAGTGAATTCCAGGTCAGCCTGAGCTAGAGTGAGACCCTACCTTGAGAAACAAAACAAAACAAAAAACATTATCAAGCCAAATCCAGCATACACAAAGAATTGCACTCTGCAGTCAATCTGGGTTCACTCATTCTGGGAATACAGTGTTGTTTGTATGCTGGAAAAATCAATCAGTGAGTTTACCATATTAACAGAATAAGGAAAAAAAAAACCATCACACCTTCATTTCAATAGACATCAAAAGCACCCAATAAAATCCAACGTAACATCTAGCACACGGAAAAGGAAGGGATCCACAGCAGAGGACGAAAACAGCTGGTGGAATGTGGGCAGCACCCCAGGACAGGGCTGGGAGGACTACGCATCACCTCCATGTAGTTGTGGGGCTGAAGACCTCACCAGGGCAAGGAGGCAGCAAGGACAATGAATGTTAACAAACAGCCAAAGTGACTCTACAAACTGTTAGAATCAGTAAGTTTAGCAAGATGGCTGGAGACAGGCTGGCAAGAATGGCTGTGAGCACATGCTCCCTGCAAGCAGTGAGAACATGCTTTTAAAAGCAAGACAGCAAATCCTGCTCAGGGTACCAGATCTGCCTGGTTCCCTGGTAGTGGACTGATGGGTGCTCATCTCAAGACTCTAACATGAAGCTTCAACTGCCTGCTGCCCAGATGGCTTCCGGGGTGAGCCCTGCTCTGGCCCCTACACAGACCAACATGGCTTCCTGAGTGAGCTTTGCCCTGCTACCATCCAAACCAACATGGCTTGAGTGGGGCCCTGCCTTGTGCTGCCCCTCACTCAGACCCACGGACCAGAACCAGAACAGCATGGCTATCACCACCACCAGTGGTCAGGAATGGAGGTAACAGCCAAGATGTGGCTCAAGGTCACTGCACGTCCAACCAGCAGGTGACATGTGGGTACTTCTTATAGCAAAAAGCCAGCTTCAGAAGCACTGCGTGCCCACACACGAGGGCTGAAACCATGAACACCTGGAGCCTCCTGTGTGTGTCTGTGCATGTGGGGGGGGTTGTATGCATGCCTGTGTGTTGAGGCCAAAGGCTGACATCAGGCGCTCTCCTCTTGCTTCTTCACCTTACTGCTATGAAACAAGGTCTCTCACTGAACCTGACACTCACTGATTCAGTGAGTCAAGCTAGCCAGCAAGCCCCAGGGAGCCTCATGCCCCAGCCTCCCAAGCGCTGGGACTACAGGTATGCACCACCATGCTTGGCATTTTACATGGGTGCTGGGGATCTGACCTCAGGTTCTCATGCTCATGTGGCAAGCACTTTACCCACTGAGCCATCTCCCCAGGCTAGAGGTTACATTTAATAAGGATCTGTATGATCCTGTGAGAAAGATTTTTCAACCCCAATAATAAAAATATTGATAACAAGGGCTAGGAAGATGGCTCAGCGGTTAAAGACACTTGCTTGCAAAGCTTGTCTGCCAGGGTTTGATTCCCCAGTAGCCATGTAAAGCCAGATGCACTTATGTGGTGCATGCATCTGGTGTTTCTTTGCAGTGGCAAGAAGCTCTGGCACACCCATACTTTCTCTCTCTCTCAAAGAAATAATTTTCTTCAAGGTAGGGTTTCACTCTAGCCTAGGCTGATGTGGAATTCACTCTGTATTCCCAGGCTGGCCTCATACTCACTGCAATCCTCCTACCTTTGCCTCCCATGTACTGGGACTAAAGGTGTGTGCTACCACACACAGCTTTAAAAAGTATTTTTATTGGCCCAGCATTGTGGTACATGCCTTTAATATCAGCATTCCAGAGGCAGAGGTAGGAGAATTGCAGTGAGTTTGAGTGAGACCGTACCTCGACAAAATAAATAAATAAATAAATAAATAAATATATGCATTTTAAATATTGATAATGAGGGCTGGAGATGGCTCAGTGGTTAAAGGAGCTTGCTTATAAATCTTGATGCTACTGGTTTGATTTCCCAACACCCACATAAAACTAGATGCACAAAGTGGTGCACATATCTGGAGTTCATTTGCAATGGCCAGAGGCCCTGGCATGCCCATACTTCCTCTCTCAAATAAATAAAAAAATTTTTTTTAAAAAAAAAGGAACAGAAAAGTTAAACTTGTATTTAGGGCTACGGAGATGGGTTAGTAGTTACAAGGTGCTTGCTTGCAAAGCCTAACAGCTCTGGTTCAATTCCCTAGATCCTACATTAAAGCCAGATGCACAAAGTGACAGATGCATTTGGAGTTTGTTTCCAGTGGCAAGAGGTTCTAGTGCACACATCTCTCTCATCTAAGCTTGCAAAGAAATAAAAAATAGTTTAAAATATTGATAATGGGACTGGAGAGATGACTTAGCAGTTAAGGCACTTGCCTGCAAAGCCTAAGAATGCATGTTCCAATCTCCAGGTCCCACATAGGCAGATGTAAAGTGGTGCAAGCATTTAATGCCGCACAAAGGGGGTACACACATCTGGAGTTCGTTCCCAGTGACTGAAAGGCCCTGGAATGCTCATTCTCTCTCAAAAAGCAAATAAAAATAAAGTTTAAAAAACACTGATGACGACAGCCGGGCGTGGTGGTGCATGCCTTTAATCCCAAGACTCAGGAGGCTGAGGAGGGATGATAGTCGTGAGTTTGAGGCCAGCCTGAGACTAATTCCTGGGCTAGAGTAAGACCCTACCTAGAAAAACCAATAAAATAAAAATACTGATAATGCGTTAAGAGTGAAAAGCCAACTGATCACAAGATAGTAAAAAAAAGGGGGTGGGGAGGGATGGAGGAAACTTTGTAGACATCTTTCAAGGAAAAAAAATACACATAACCGATGGAGATGGAAATAGGCCTAACTTTATATAACCAGAAAAATGCCCATCAAAACACTGAGATAGGTGCTATATGTGAAATGCTAAAAACAAAAGCAAATCACAGCTTGGCATGTCTGCTGTCCACACAATGGGAGGGCTCCTACCTCCAGAATTTAAAGAACTCTTATGAGTCATGTACAAGCCATCCAATAAAACCCGAGTAAAAATAAGCCTAGAAACAGAAATCGTAGGAGACATTCCTCAGAGCCACCTGTTCAAGAGCTTGAAGAAACGCAGTGAAACGAATCACAACCACATTGTGCTGCCAAAAGGTGACCATTCCTCCTGGGCCCTCAACAACTCCCATGAGCACAGAATGCCCTAGGCTGGCCTGGATCAGATTGCCCCAGCAATCCTTCTACCTCAGCCTCCTGAGTGCTGGGATTAAAGGCGTGTGCTACCACGCCTCGCCCCATGGGCTTCTTCTTTTGGTTTTGAGGTAGGGTCTCACTCTAGCTCAGGCTGACCTGGAATTCACTATGTAGTCTCAGGGTGGCCTTGAACTCTCAGGGATCCTCCTACCTCTGCCTCCCGAGGGTTGGGATTAAAAGCGTGTGCCACTACGCTGGGCCTCCCATGGGCTTTTTTAAACCAGGGAGGTCCCAAGCCATTACTAGGCCTTGAATGTCACCCAGGTGAGCAGTGGCTCCCCTATTGCTCTTAGTTGCCTCAATGGGTCTGAGGTATGCTCTTCCTCCATCCTACTCATCTGAACAACTTTGAAATCAGGTCACAAGGTCCACAGCCTGGTGTAAGCTGTGGACAGCATTTCTGTCTTAGAACTGGAGGAGCCTTGCACACTGTCTCCCAGGCTGTAACATTTGCTCCTTACATCCAAACTGTGCCCACAGGCAGGGTTTGGCTGTGATATGCTGAGTGCTTGGTGCATGGTGGCACAGGTGGAAGGCACACTCATGTGGCATCCTGTGAACAGCAGGGACAGTGTGGGGATGAATGCCATGGGTCCAACACAGCACCAAGGAAGGCAAGGTGGGCTGTGCTCTGCTCACACTTGCATGCTGTGGCCAGTGCCAATAAATGACAGTGTGTGTGCCCACGCACCCACACGCATTTACCTATGCACCTATGTGCATGTGTCTGGAGGCCAGGGAACAACTTTGGATTACATTCCCCAGGAAAGCTGTGCACTTTTTGAGACAGGGTCTCCCATCTCCCATGGACCGGAGTCCATCCACTAGGGTAGACTGATTGGCCAGCAAGCCCTAGGAATCCTCCAGTTTCTGCCTGCCCAGCTCTGAGATTATAGGTATGTACCACTAAACCTGTTTATTTTTTCTCTCATGGATTCTAGGGATGCAATTCAGGTTCTCATATTCTTACATGGAAAACTCTTTACCAACTAAACTATCTTCTCATTTAAAAAATATATTTTATTGTTGATTTGCAAGCAGAGAGAGAGGAAAAGAGACTGACGAAGAATGAACATGCCAGGGCCTCCAGCCACTGCAAACGAGCTCCAGATGCATGCACCACTTTGTACATCTGCTTTACATGGGTACTGGGAAATTAAACCCAGGCTGCTAGGCTTTGCAAACAAGCACTTTAACTGCTGAGCCATCTCCTCAGCCCTCTTCTCATTTGTAAAGTAAAAATAATTACGCCTTAGTCTTCTAAAACTAGGTCTGTTTATTCAATGGATACAACCGTGGTCAGTGTTAAGAACCAAGTACTCAGAGTTGGTGGCAGCCCACAGACTGGGTGGGAACACGGTGAGCCAACCTGAGCACACCCTCGTGTGTGTTCCACCTGCTGGTGCCCACCCTCTCTGGTGTCCCTGGATGCGGAGATCAACGCTCTATCTACCTCTGCATCTCTAGGCAGGATGTGCAGGGTACACGAGTCAGGCTGCAGCTGTGGTGAGGCTGCATAGGAGATGCCGAGAACTGAGCCTCGCATGAGCTCAAACAGAGCAAGCCCTCCCCAAAGGGCGCCTCCGCCTTCACTGCAGACATACTGCCGGTGATCTGGGACGGGAGGTCGTGTTTTGTCCCAGTGTCTTCTCTACAGGCTCGGCAGGGACATGACCATCAGCATCATGGTACAGGCCCACTAACCCGGACAGAGCCCACGTCAGGCCCACAGACAGCAACAGTAAGGTGCTTGCTCTGTGGCCATGCTGTCCCCAACATGCCTGATGGCTAATGCTGCTGTGGGTTTGCCCCATGCCCCTTGAGGGCAGCCCTGAGACCTGGGCTCAGCAGTCAGACCACCCAGATGACTGACGTGTGGTGTGGCTGACAATCCTAGGTGGCCACATGGGCTGCACATATTATCTGTTTTCTTGATTCCCCTAATGGATGGACCCATACAGTTTACTTAAAGATAGCCTGATTCTGTACAGCATCCCCAGGGTGCAGCCCTTCCCTGAAAGTGCCCTTATCTTCTTTCCCTTGCGCTCTCTGGTGCTTGTGAGCTGAACAAGATTTTGATTTGAAGAACTGGCACACAAAATAGCTGAAGTGTCACTATGAAACAGCAGTGCCTGGCACATTCCCAACACTGCAAACCACTAGCTCGGAACAGCAGTGCAGGTGAGCGGGTCAGTGGGCCACCCTGAATCAGCAGTAAGGTACCTAAGACTGGATAAAACTTTTACTACTAAATATAATTTAGGGGCTGGAGAGATGGCTTAGTGCTTAAGGCACTTGTCTGCAAAGCCTAAGGACCCAGGTTTGATTCCCTAGG